>NC_041382.1:17639180-17676894 GCF_002162155.2 Triticum dicoccoides
GCTCGCCGGTGTGGGCATAGTCGCCGGAGTCCAGCCGCCCCCAAGCTGCTCGATGTAATGTCGCATAGAAAAAGCAGGGATGAAGATGATCATGTAGTCGCAGACAGGCAGGGTCCGCATCTCATTTGCCACCTCAGCTGGTCAAAGCTTGTTTTGTGCTTGGTCTTTGCCACATCAGCTTTGACAAGCGGGCCTCACCTGTCGGTTTCGCTGTTTTCACGACTAAATTCGAGCGTCAGTGCTCCGCGTTACGCATTAGGCGCATTTTCGGTGGTTTTTTGTGCCCTGCCTTTAATGTGGTACCAAGTTGTTATCTTATCCCAAGTGTAGTGGTTTTGGGTAAATAACTCAATCTTGATAAATACAGTAGTAGTACATGTGAGCCCCATTTGGTTTAGCTTGCTCGAGGGCAGTTTCATCGTCCGGTCGTCCGTCGTGCCGTCATCTTCTTCCTCAGAAATGCAAAGTGCTTTCAAGAAAGTAAAAGGAGATGCAAATGAAAATACGCTCAGCAGGAGCAAAGGGTAGATGATTCCCTCCTTTCCGACTCCCAAAGCGAGCCTTATGAGAGTGTCCGAAAGAGCTCAGATAAAGAGAACAAACATGAACTATCACCAGTTTCGATGAACAGTCACTCACTTTTGACAGTTATACGATTCCAGAAGATGATCCAAAATTGATTCAATCATGTTTATTAGAAGTTGACAATGGGGTCATAACCCTTTCCTTGAACCTAACTGCATGCCTGGCTGACTTTTGGTGGTAGTACCAATTTTCCACTCACATGCATGCACGTCTGGGCCGATTTTGCTATTTATCGGTCGCTTGAAATTGCAAATCGTGTTAGTCAATTTCTGCAAAGCGCCAAGGCTGATGATAGCATGCCACGACTAGCGCAGCAAAGCAGGAGGATGCGGGTGAGGCCTCGTAGAAAAGCGATCTGGAGCCGGGAACAACATGACATCGGCACCCTAGGTGGGGGGAAGTCAGGAGATTTGACGGGTTTGGGCGCCTTGGGGGAGGTCGTCGGTGATTGGATCGTTCGAGGTTTAGAGGGAGGCCAAGAGCAGCAATCCAAGGGAAAGCATGACGGCAAACTAGCGTGTGGCATAAGGTTTTGATTTTCAGTAGCAAGGAATTTTCGATGACCCTCGAAGCCTATGAAATTTTCGAAATGATCGAAATTTCGTCGAATTTTTTTCCTTGCCGCATGACAGTCGGAGGAAGAATCTGGAGCGTGGGGACGTTGGACTTTGATCCAACATACGGTTCAGATAGAAGGAAGATCAACAGACCGTTTGCTATTTTCAGTTTGTTATATACACGTAACACGTTCAGGCCTCTTTTGGTTCATAGGATAGGATTATCGTAGAAATAGGAATTTTGTAGAAAATGAGATGACAAGTATCTCAAATTCTATGAGTAGTAATAGGAAATGAAATGTCATTTGGTTGACACCAAAAAAAAAATTCCATTGAGTCTAGGCTCATTTTTATTTTCCTATGAAGGCCTCCTTTGGTTTGTAGGAATCTTGTAGGAATTTCATAGGATAGGATTTTCAAAGGAAAAATTCCTATGAAGCCCTTTGGTTTGTAGGAATGGATTCCTAATCCTACGTAGGATAGGGTCCAATCCTTCACATTTCAAAGGGAAAAAAACATTAGCCTAGACTCAATGGAAAAATTCCTATCCTATGCATCAAATGACATCTCTTTTTTTATAGGAATTGAGATGCATGTCATCCCACTTCCTATGAAGTTCCTATTCCTATAATATTTCTATCCTATGAACCAAAGGAGGCCGAAATGTGGAGGATAGGAACTAATCCTATGTAGGAATAGGAATCCATTCCTATGAACCAAAATGCTGTAAAGGAAAAAATCCTATTTTTTAGAATTCCTATAAAATTCTTTCAAACCAAAGGAGGCCTCAGTAGGAATACGAATAGGATAAGTGGACAAGCTGCTACTAGATCGAAGGGCGTTTAAACGAACAGCACGTGGGCCCCACATTTTTGAAAAACAAACGGCATACTAGTACTGAAGAGAGTGACAGTCCAGAAGAGGTGCGTGCTGCGTGCATGGGGTGCCGGGGCTCCGGGAGGCGCAGCGGCAGGAAGGATCGCCATCAGCCTCCCTGCATGATAACAACTTTCTCCTGTTGCATTGCCTTCTCCGGCCAGCAAACAATCACCCAGACCCCAAGCTCGATGTCCATCATCCATCCACCTCTCTCCCATCCCCCAATGTACCACCGCCAGAATCTTTCTCTAACACTTCGAGTTTCTCGCTCTCTGTCTAGTCTAAATCCATCTGCAGCTGCTGTTGTTCTCTGTTCTGCAGTCAAATTTCCCTCATACTACTCTGAAATCCAGGGGTGGCCCGGGTTTCCCGGTCTCACTCACTATCCTGTACTAGTGGTAGGCGTACCCTTACATATGGGAGACGCATAGTGGACCTCATCACAGAATTTAATGTATGATTATGATTATGACGATGATGATGATGATTATTATTATTATTATTATTATTACATAAATCAGCTGATTATATGAGCTTATCAGAGCATCTACACTTCTATAGTCAGGCTCTCAAAAATACTCCTCGGTCGTCCGCAAACGTGCCAAATCAGTGTCTGGACAGGCGAAAGAAGAAAAAAAAGTGATCCAACCAGACCCCTCGTATCATTCCTATACGCCAGAGATGTCATCAAACACTCGAATTGACATCAAATATTGGGACGCGCCGGGTCAGTCTGCCACGTACGACACGGCCCACCCGGACCATCCTTTCTTTTTCTTTTCTTCCTCTCTCTTCATCTTCACCAATCACATCCAAGTGACGGGTCATAAAAGGAAGAAAATAAGGAACATGGCTGCATGCACGGACAAGTAGGGGTTCAATGCGGACGCCCTGGGTAATAACTGGGCATATCTGCGAACATTTAGAGGGGAGGATTTGCTACGTCCGGTTGTGTATGCTTTTATGATTTGAAAATATATGGGTATAAGTTTATTTTAAATTCGTTGCATCGGCAAAACTCCCAAACTAACATGCTTTTTTTGAAGAACCACCGCCATGGAATGTTTGATGTTGACCATCTAGGAGTCTAGAACATACAACTTTCTAACCTAGGGGTATAGATGGCACAGTGGTCCCTGCTAAGAAAATTTCTAACTAGGAAATACAAAAAGATTACACGGAGGCCCCATCAAGAACCTTGCTAACGATTTTAACGTACACATGTGAATAAAACTACTAATGTGGTTCTACACCTCTAATTATTTTTGCTAATTAATGTATGCCTCTAATGCATAGGGGACGGAGCAGACCAACTCCTGGTGAAGGACGAAGAGAGTAAGCATAGATGGCAGGAGTACTTCGGCAAGTTGTTCAATGGGGAGAATGGGCGTTCTACAGTTGAACTGGACGACTCCTTTGATCAGACCAGCATGTGTTTTGTGCGGCGAATCCAGAAATCTGAGGTCAATGAGGCTTTAAAATGATGAAAAGAGGCAAGGCGATGGACCCTGATTGTATCCCCATTGAGATGTGGAAAGGCCCCGGGGACATAGCAATAGTATGGCTAACCAAGCATTTCAATCTCGTTTTTCGGGCAAACAAAATGCTAGAAGAATGGAGACGGAGTATATTAGTACCAATCTTCAAGAATAATGGGGATATTCATAGTTGTAGTAATTACCGTGGAATTAAACTGATGAGCCATACAATGAAGCTATGGGAGAGAGTCATTGAGCACCGCTTAAGAAGAATGACAAGTGTGAGAAAAAATCAGTTTGGTTTCATTTCTGGGCGGTCGACCATGGAAGCCATTTTCTTGGTACAACAACTTATGGAGAGATACAGGGAGCAAAAGAAGGACTTGCATATGGTGTTCATTGACTTGGAGAAGGCCTATGATAAGATACTTCGAAATGTAATGTGGTGGGCCTTAGAGAAACACAAAGTCCCAACAAAGTACATTACCCTCATCAATGACATGTACGACACTGTTGTGACAACTGTTCGAACAAGTGATGTCGACACTGGTGACTTCCTGATTAAGATAGGACCGCATCGGGGTTCAGCTTTGAGCCTTTATCTTTTTTGCCTTGGTGATGGATAAGGTCACAAGGGACAAACAAGGAGATATCCCATGGTGTATACTCTTTGCGGATGATGCGGTGCTAGTTGAGAATAGTCGGACGAGGGTAAATAGAAAGTTAGAGTTATGGAGACAAACCTTGGAATCAAAAGGTTTGGGCTTAGTAGAACTAAAACTGAGTACATGATGTGCGGTTTTAGTACTACTAGGCGCGAGGAGGAGAAGGTTAGCCTTGATGAGCATGTGGTTCCTCAAAAGGGCACCTTTCGATATTTGGGGTCAATGTTGCAGAAGGATGGGGGTATTGATGAAGATGTGAACCATCAAATCAAAGCCGGTAGGATGAAGTGGCATTCTCTGTGACAAGGGAGTGCCACAAAAGTTAAAAGGCAAGTTCTACAGGACGGCGGTTCGACACGCAATGTTGTACAACGATGAGTGTTGGCCGACTAAAAGGCGACATGTTCAACAGTTAGGTGTGGCGGAGATGCGCATGTTGAGATGGATGAGTGGCCACACAAGGAAGGATCGAGTTTGGAATGATGATATAGGAGACAGAATTGGGGTAGCACTAATTGAAGAAAAGCTTGTTTGACATCGTGTGAGATGGTTTGGGCATATTCAGCGCAGGCCTCGAAAAGCTCCAGTGCATAGTGGACGGCTAAAGCGTGTGGAAAATGTAAGAGAGGTCGGGGTAGACCAAATTTTACATGAGAGGAGTCTGTAAAGAGAGATCTGAAGGATTGGAGTATCACCAATGAATTAGCTATGGACAAGGGTGCGTGGAAGCTTGCTATCCTTGTGCCCGAACCATCAGTTAGTCACGAGATCTTATGGGTTTCACGTCTAGCCTACCCGAACTTGTTTGAGACTATGTATGCCTCTTATAGTTTTTGCTAATTACCGGGGTTGTGGGTTTACGTAATTAGTAGCTACATAACCATGAAGCATGATTACTCTTTGTTTTTAGTGTAACTGTTCAAATGTATGAAACATGAGATTTAATTAAAAATCACAAGCCCATACTGAACTTTGTTAAACGTGTGCCCCCCGTGTAGATCAAATCTACAAGCCAAATCTTTGGTCAAAATCTATCGTTCTTGACTAACGTAGAACCCAAAGAATCGAAGCATAGCTTTGGTCAAACAATCAATATACACAGGAGCGACATAAAAGGACCGCTGAGTGCTAGTCCTTTGTAGCAGAATTCCACTATGGCATCAAGATCATAATTTTGCATTTAGAAGGGAACCAAGAAGAACATCAAGCAATAGATCTCATATAATTACCTACACATCACCATATGATACACCCGCATATCTCATATGTTCTAAATCGTACCTGCAACTAATTGTATCGCTCATGATGCCACTGTAGGGGGATATGCTATGTGAAAAAAAACTAATCTCACCCAGGAGCACATGAAGGTGTAGATTACAATCAACTCACTAACAAGAACATAAGGAAAGTAGAGTAGATGTTTGTGAAGATTTGCAAATTCCTGCAGCTAGGTTAAACCTCTCATCCATGATAATTTCACCTAGAAGATCCGTTGATCTAGTCCCAAAGTTGTTGGTACCTCGCTTACCGGTCTAGAAGTACGTCAGTACTCCTGGTAACCAGCACGAGACAACCAAGCCTAACGACGTCCCCGTATAGATTAAACTAGAGGGGAGAGTGCAATGGGGCATGCGGGCAGCTGGGGGCTCCAAGGGTTTTAGTGTCTTCTAGGATTTGCCCCCTCTCGCATATGTATAGTTGGCGGTCAAATGGTGTAACTTGGGAAGGGGGCCTCCCCCAAGTCGGCCGAAGCCAGAAGGAGGAGCCCTCCTAGGACTGCACTAACAACTCTAGAAGCCGGGATGTTTCTAAAAACGCCGGAAGAGGTGGCGTTGAGTCTTGTTCTCCAAGGCAGCCTCACGGTGCACCGACCTAGGGCATTGTGGGCCTTGCCACTTGGACCAGCCAAGGCCCTTCCTGAGCACTTCCGGGGCACTCCCAGAACCTCCTGAAACACTTTTGGGATAATCTGAAACACTTCGAGTGCCTATTCTCCCATTCTTTATTAATCTCCGACAAACCTTAGTCGTTAAACATGTGAGCCTACAGTTCGTACATATATGGACATGACCCGAAACACCTTTCGATCAATAATTAGCTATGGGATCTGGACACACTTGACAATTCCGACGCATTCACAAAGATCTTTATCAAGTGAACCTTTTTTGATCGCATACAATTCCCCTTGCCCCATATTACATTACAAAACTCAGGGCTAGTCGGTATCCTCGTGATCAACCCTTTGAACACTGCTTGTTTTCATAGTACGGTATCACTGTTATCACAATCACTGTGTCCGCCATATGATGATAGATACTGTAATACCAAGTAAGCTCAAAGTGTATCTCTCCGTCGCCGGAGGGGCAAATCTATGTCTTCAAATATCAAGCACCGTGACAGAGTTTTTTGGTATACCCGCAAGTTACATTTATGATCACCTAATTATGGTGTGATGTTTGAAAAGACATAAGTAACCATTCAATATGCAGTATACGACATTCTCATGTTCTATGGATGCGAGTAAATGTTAACACTTTATATAAAAATACCGAAAACAATTTGGACGATGTTATCTCGCTATATTTCATAAGTGAGTCTATCCAACACCATTGTTCTCATTATTGTTGGCATAATTAACACATTGACAATGCCCATGATCAGGAAAACATGATCATCAACAATACAAGCTTGTTCAAGAGGCTAGAATAGCCTTCTTCATGGAGTTTATGTTTTCACAAATGCAGCTAAGTTTTCCTCTAAATCTTATGCTCAAGAACCATTGCAATTATAGCACAGGAATATAAACTTCACTATGAACATGTAAATAGAAAAAAAATTGTTTCATTATTGCTTGTGGGATATATTTCCAACAAGAAATAATTGTTCTAGAAAAACTAGCTAACATTTACAAATATTTATGTGTTTCATAAGAATGTTGGTGACAATTTACAAAAAAGAATACAATGTAAAAATGTTGTTTGTATAATTCAAAAACAATGTTTCATAACATTCAAAAAATATATTTGTGGCATTTAGGAAAACACGTGTTTCAAAAATATGTTGGCGACCATTTTAAATATTGTGCATACAATGTGAAAAAATCCAGTAGTTCAAAAATATATTTTGGGCAAACTAAAAAAGTTAAACACTTGATTGAGAAATGTTTAACATGTATTTGGAAAAGGTAGAAACATGTATTCGAAAAAGTGTACATCATGCATTTAAAGAAAAACTGTCATGCAAGATGCAGTTACAATGCACATGAGTTTAGATGAGGTGTTAAATGCATTATAAGAGTTTATAGCAATTAAAATCCTAATGAAGGTGTTTAACTTGTTGTAGCTAAATCTCCATTCATTTAATTATTATTTTGTTTTCCTTCAAAAATTATTATTTATCAACAATACAAGCTCGTTCAAGAGGCTAGACTAGCCTTCTTCATGGAGTTTATGTTTTCACAAATGCAACTAAGTTTTCCTCTGAATCTTATGCTCAAGAACCATTGCAATTATAACACAGGAATATAAACTTCACTATGAACATGTGAATAGAAAAAAATTGCTTCATTATTGCTTGTAGGATATATTTCCAACAAGAAAAAATTGTTCTAGAAAAACTAGCTGACATTTAAAAATATTCATGTGTTTCATAAGAATGTTTGTGACAATTTACAAAAGAGAATACAATGTAAAAATGTTGTTTGTATAATTCAAAAACAATGTTTCATAACATTCAAAAAATATAGTTGTGGCATTTTGGAAAACACGCGTTTCAAAAATATGTTGGCGACCGTTTTAAATATTGTGTATACAATGTGAAAAAAACGAGTAGTTTAAAAATTTATTTTGGGCAAACTAAAAAAGTTAAACACTTGATTGAGAAATGTTTAACATGTATTCAGAAAAAGTAGAAACATGTATTCGAAAAAGTGTACATCATGCATTTAAAGAAAAAATGTCATGCAAGATGCAGTTACAATGCACAGGAGTTTAGATGAGGTGTTAAACACATTATAAGAGTTTATAGCAGTTAAAATCCTAATGAATAGGTGTTTAACTTGTTGTAGCTAAATCTCCATTCATTTAATTATTATTTTGTTTTCCTTCAAAAAATATTATTTAGCAAGTAAACTCTTCGCATTGTTTGCTTCCTTGTAGTAGGATTTTTGCGTACATAAATACACGTGCGTGCCGTACTGCTAAAAGTGTTAACTGCTTCTGTTGGATGCAGCCGGCCAGCCTGCAGGCTGCGTGCAGCGCTGCCTGCCGCTCATCACATTAACGCTCCATCAATCAATTATATTCATGTTCGCAGTTGAGACTTCAGAGTACGGACGAGAAGTAATTCTTGGGGACGCGCGAGAATTTAGCAAAGTGCTCCAGTCCCCGGTGCCCGTCTACTCCAAAGCAGTGGATTGGGCTCCGTCGTCTCCATGCACGTACGTACGGCGGAGATTGATTCCATCCCATTTGATCCGATCCTTCGACGGGCCGGGCAGACATTTGAATAACTGAAATTCGTATCCGGCAATGATGACCAACTGGATATGGATGGGGAGTGTAGCTCGACCGACCACTCGACCGGCCTCGTGAGCCACTGGATCGCTACGTCTACGTGCAGTGGTTCTTCCTCCGTCGTTCTCGCTCGCTTGTCGCCGCCGGCCGGCATCTCCTCCGCGACATGGGAGCAGCCCGGCGGGCCACATTGCGGTTGCCAGATGCCAGTGACACGTACAGGAGGTACTGGCCTTCCGGATGGGACCTGTGGCACTGCGCGCGAACGCATGCATGCATGCCGTATTTTACTACTAGTACTACTGCATGCCAACGCCATGCATCTACCCGCACCGACACACGCCCACTGCATCGATCGGTCCGCTGTGCTCCTACAGACAAATGACCGGCTTGGCCCATTTACTTCCATTCATTCACCTTGCTGTACACCCGTCGCTCGACCGCGCGCATCTTCGCTGACGTGTACGCAGCCGTGCGTGGGCCCCACGAACAGCAACGTGACATGCCAGATCAGTCGTGACGTCGACCATCACTTCCCGTGTATCAGTAGAACTACAACGGAAACAGATGGTTCGCTCCTTCATGCATGAGGAAGGGGGCATACAAACTGTTCCCACGTTTGCTAATTGACAGAGAAAAAAGGCAACTGCTTCACTCAATTCCTGGAGACGAAGATGAGGCGTCGCCAATAAAAAGACAGGGACAACATGGCTGCCCGTGTATCTCGGGCGAGGCTGAGTACGGATTGAACCAGAGATAGGGTCACCATGGCCAGTCACGACTATGCCAGCTAGGGCCTCGCCAGGACCTCTCCATAGACGGGGATGCTGTGACCTCACTGTGGGGGAGAGATGGAAGCATATGATCAGAAGGAAGAAGGGAGAAGGCTAGAGGAGGAGGAAGAAGAATGGCCCTTGAATTTTTATCCAACTATCCAGATAAATTCAATAAGATCTCAAAATAATTGACCCCGATAGATGCCACACGTGTAGCATAAACACATGGCAATTCTGAACGTTGTTTTTGATGACAAGTTTAGTGACGCGAGGATGGCAAATTTTAGTTGTCAAGCATGACAAGTTCTTTTCTGATGACACATTCAAAAGAATGGTTTCTTTTTTCTTTTCGGATGGCAATTTTAGTTGTAAAAAACATCAGGTCCGGAGTGCTTCGTGACACATGTGTGACACTTATCATTTAAAAAACAATTTCAGCCGAGGGGAGATAATAGTTTCAAAAAAAAGTTGTCTCAGATGTTCCTGGCTCGGCCAATGCATTGGGGCCGCCCATCCCATTGTGAGCAGGTACGTCGCAGATAGCGTTGTTGTCGGCATGGGAGGCCGGCCAGGTCGAAAAGGAGGCTAAGAAGTTAACCAGGAATGGAAGGGCAGGCACATGCATGCATGGCGCTCCTCGAAAGTTCACGAGCAAGTGCAGCCACGTCGTTTGCATGAACGGCCAGCTAGCTAACTAGGCCGGTACTCCGTCCGTCGTCGTTGGTCGCCTCTCTCTCTCTCTCTCTCTCTCTCTCTCTCTCTCTCTCTCTCTCTCTCTCTCTCTCTACATGCATCGCTTGGAAGGAGACGAAGGCTAGAGATAGAAGCAAAAGGTAGAGGCGCATTTAGCTCAGAACAGAAGGCCAACAAGCATGCATGTGCATGCATTCAGCCACGTCCATCACGAGTCTAAGTTCATTTTCTGTCTGCGTAGACTTTATTGCCTAGCTCCATTTTCAAGTTCAAAAGAACACGAACAAAGCTACTCACGGACAAGCACATGCATGCCTGCACGTAGTACGACGGCACGAGTGCACGACACACGCGCACGCACCGGGTTGGATCGGCGTCGTCATCGTGTACGCGCATGCGTCCACGCAGCCAAGTAGTACTACGTACAGTCGCTGTCTTTCCTGACAAAAAATACTATAATACTCCACTATTTAGTGACAAAAGCGTATATGTGTGCATGCATGCATGCATGCACGTACATGGACTCGAATGCATGGCGTAGACAAGGGCACGTACGGCGTTGTATTTTGAATTGTTCGCGCCTGCTTCGCTGGCTCTCTGATGATTGATGAGTGGATTGGTGGTGGGCCGGCGGCGCACGTACAGCCCGTGAGTGCGATGTCGCCCGGAGTTATCATCATGTGCACTCTACGTACTCACACGCCGGCCGCAGACTCTACCTGGCTAGCTAGCAGCTACCCCTCTCCAAGCACACCTTGATTTTCCTACCTTCCCGGTCGCCACATCATCACTGATGACAGTGTAACCGGATGCCAATTATGAAGCTGTCCGGACTTGTGCTACTTTAATGGCATTTTCATGTTTTCTGTCACAAGCCACTCCTTTCTACGCTGCTCATCGTTTACGTCGTCCTGCCTCCAACCTCATGCCCCATGGTGGTGCACTTGCCAACAGCCCGATACATCCTGCCGGCTGCCACCATTACCATCCAACCCCCATCCCCATACTCTTATCTTTCTACTACAGTGACCACAAGTCGTCGGAATCGCCTCCTTCTTAAAATGGTTGTGCGTATCACAATGATGGAGAGCCTGAGGTTTTTTTTTTTCGAACGAAGGGGCCACACGGCCCCCATTTTCATTATGAAAATGGAGTTGTTTACAAGGCATCAAACCACCATTTACATCACTGATCTAGAAGCCACATCAGGATGCTCCAGCCAATCCAGCCTAATCATCACATCACTGATATATATCACCACATCAGGATGCTTCAAACTGTCCAAAACTAGCCATGGAAGGGCCTAGTACTACGCTAGTTACAAAGGTATCAGCAGACTAAATGACAATAACCAAATTAACAAAAATGCTTTGAAGCCAGCAAGCATTTCCAGCGGCTAGCTTCACAAAATCCTTCTCACATGCGGCGCCAAACCATGCCCTCCTCTGAAGATATCACGAGTCACCCTCACGATACGCCTAGACACCTGATGAAGCATGCTTTGCACCCCTCTTTTTTGCAGATTTTTCCATGAGTCAAGTAGGGAACATACAAGAAAGATAATGTCAGTAGGATCTCTAGGCATAACACTTTGAAAACAGGATTTGTTCCTTGTTTTCCATATAGACCACAATAGAGCAGCACTACCCAATAAAACAACTACTCTATCTTTGCCAGTATAGCTAGACAACCAGTTCTGGCATAGGTCAAAAAAAGACATTGGAGCTCTCTGGCTCCCTAGAGCACATCCGACAATATTCCACAGGAACTTAGCTAAGGAACAAGAGAAAAATAAATGATTCACACTCTCTTCACAGTCGCAAAATTCACAAAACTTAGCACCTTTCCAGCCTTTTTTATTCAGATTGTCCTTGGTCAGAATCCTATTTTTGATTGTCCTTGGTCAGAATCCTTGGTCAGAGCCTGAGGGTTTAACCACCTTCTCAAAATAAGAGGAAAAAACGAGGAGTCGGATTCACCTCCACCGGAGTAAGTAGTGCCGTCTTATGGTCAACTAGTTTCTTTCATCGAGAAAAGCATTACACTCAACTTAAAGTACAAGAGCATCAAGCATAACAAGCACAAGACAACAACAGAAAAGAAAAATGAAAGACGCCTTTAAGTCATCGAAAAGCCCACATCCACGATTAGATGCCAAACCTAAAACAGATACAACATCTGGAGGTACAAGAAAGCTAGTACCATGCCCTGGCCTTCTCTGTGAGGTCCGCATGTCGTAACACAATCCTTCTCCAACCCTAATGGGGGTACTACCCATTCGATGTGGCTCCAACTGTCTCCGAACCATGGGTCGATGCTCATCTCTGTAAGACAATAGAGTTGGGGGAACCGGCTCAACCCTCTAGGGGTGGCCTATCTCACATATATATAACAAACGGGTACAAGTTACATCATACGTATATGTACGTATACAACTACAGAGACTATACAGTCTAACACCCTCCCTCAATCTTAGCCACTTCCTAAAGAATCTAGAAGGGTAAGATTGCGCCTACAAGTCTCAAACTGTGGAAGAGGTAATGGCTTGGTGAAGATGTCCGCAAGTTGATCCTTGGAAGAGATAAACTTGATCTGTAGTTGCTTCTAAGATACCCGTTCCCGTACAAAATGATAGTCCACTTCAATGTGTTTCGTTCGGGCATGGAATACCGGATTAGCAGATAGGTATGTAGCACCGATGTTATCACACCAAAGAATAGGGGACTGTGACTGAGATATTCCCAACTCCTGAAGCAAAGACTGTATCCAGATAATTTCTGCAGTTGCATTAGCCACAGCCTTATACTCAGCTTCAGTACTGCTACGTGAAACAGTAGCCTGTTTCCGAGCACTCCAGGCGATCAAAGTAGAACCAAAGAACACATCATAGCCCCCCGTGGATCGCCTGTCATCTGGACTGCCAGCCCAATGCGCATCAGAATACGCCGAGATGACCCCAGAGGGATTCGGTCGAATGTGCAAACCATAGGACAACGTGAAACGAATGTAGCGCAAGATGCGCTTCACTGCAGACCAATGAGTATCACGAGGTGCCTGAAGATACTGACATACTCTGTTAACTGCAAAAGAGATGTCAGGACGTGTGATAGTCGGGTACTGCAAACCACCAACAATACTCCTGTACTATGTCGCATCAGCAGAAGACAGGAGATCACCAGCAACAGCAGTAATCCTGTCAGTAGCAGACATAGGTGTAGTAGTCGGTTTGCACTTAAGCATCCCAGCTCGCTGTAACAAATCCAAGGAGTACTTCTTTTGCGTCATAATCAGACCACTGGACACAGAAGCAACCTCAACTCCAAGAAAGTAGTGAAGCCGCCCAAAATCTTTGACCGCAAAATCAGCACCAAGAGACCGAACAAGAGCATCAGCAGCCGACTGAGAGGAACTGACAAGGATAATATCATCCACATAAACAAGCAGATACATGGTAACTGCAGGCCTCTGAAGAAGAAACAACGAGGAGTCAGCAGCTGAGGATGCAAAACCATGAGCACGAAGGGCCGTCGCAAGACGAGCATGCCAAGCACGAGGAGCTTGCTTCAGACCATAGAGTGCTTTAGTAAGCCGACATAGATAATCACGACGATCGGGATCAGAGAACCCTGGAGGCTGCCGCATATATACCTCCTCTTCGAGAACACCATGGAGAAAAGCATTCTGCACATCCAGCTGACGAAGAGACCAACCCCGAGTAACTGCACGAGAGAGAAGAAGCCTGATAGTAGTAGGTTTAACCACTGGACTAAAGGTATCTTCATAATCAAGACCATAACGCTGCCGAAAACCTCGAGCAACCAGCCGCGCCTTGTAGCGCTCAATAGAACCATCTGAATGCTTCTTCACTTTGAAAACCCATTTGGAGTCAATGACATTAACACGGGGTGGTGGCGGAACAAGAGTCCATGTCTTGTTACGAAGGAGAGCATGATACTCCTGCTCCATAGCCTCTCGCCAATGAGGTAGACTCAAAGCAGCCTGATACATGCGCGGTTCAGAGGAAAGGATCCGCACGAGCAGCAGCCATACAGGCAGCCAACCAAGCAACAGTCCCATCATGTCGCTGTTTAGGCTGAAAGATGCCACTGCGACTCCGTGTATGTGGTCGCTGAGGGAGCACAGTAGGTACAGGAGCCGGAGAGGACTCTGGTGATGATGGCGACGATGGCGAGGACAGCTCGGCTGACGACGAAGAGACCTCGGAGAGCGCCGGTGAGGGCACACCGGAGACCGGTGAGCTTGGCCCAGGCGTAACCGGCGAGGAAGGCCGAGGAAGCGACGAGGCCGGCGTGACCGAGCAAGGTGGCGAGGCCGGCTCAGAAGCCAGAGGCACCGAGGGCGGCGAGCAACGCAGCGAGGCCAGGGGCGCCGAGGCCGACGGGGCCACCGGGCTGCATGGCACCGAGGCCGGCTCAGGAGCCGGGTGTGTCGAGGCCGACGGGGCCACCGGTCTGCATGGCGAGGAAACCAGCCTAGGCGAGACCGGCCCAGACTCCTCTGGTGCGGTAGTCGCGACAGGCCGAAGCGGCGAGGCCGGCCCAGAGTCCATGGGCGTAGAAGCATGCATCGCGGGAAGATCGACCGGACGTGCATGGGCACGGGGGCCGAGGCCATGCAACTCACCATGATCGTCGTGAGCCACTGGCGCCTCCAGAATTTCCAAGCGCGCCCCACGTCCAGTGCCTGCACCATGGTTAGGCAACAATATAGGAGAGTATGCAATATCATCAAATTGGTCAGCAGCAACAGAGGATGAATGCAAGGAGGGTGGTTCAACAGTGGACACAGGAAGCTTGGCAAATGGAAAAACATGCTCATCAAACACGACATCCCGGGATATGTAGACACGATTGGTGGGAACATGAAGACATTTATACCCTTTATGAAGAGAGCTATAGCCCAGAAAAACACACTTTTTGGAGCGAAACTCAAGCTTGCGCTTGTTGTACGGGCGGAGATGTGGTAGCAAGCGCACCCAAAGACCTTAAAAAAGGTATAATCAGGTTGTTCATTAAGGAGAACCTCAACGGGAGTCTTCATATTCAAGACACGAGTGGGAGTACGGTTTATGAGAAAACATGCAGTGGTGAGGAGCATCACTCCAGAGTCGAAACGGAACTGATGCATGGGCCAAAAGAGTAAGACCAGTTTCAACAATGTGACGATGCTTACGTTCGACAGAACCATTCTGTTGATGTGTATGTGGACATGCTAAACGATGAGCTATCCCAAGCGACTGAAGGAAGGAGTCGAGGTTGCGATATTCGCCCCCCCCCAATCGGACTGAACATGAACAATTTTGTGCTTGAGAAGACGTTCAACATGTTTTTGAAACTGAACAACAATATCAAACACATCAGATTTGCGTTTAATAAGATAAAGCCAGGTAAAACGACTATAAGCATCAACGAAACTGATATAATAATTATGACCGCTGACAGAAGTCTGAGCAGGACCCCATACATCTGAAAACACAAGTTCTAAAGGATGTTTCACCTCACGACTAGACTCCGAAAAAGGAAGTTGATGACTCTTCCCCTGCTGACAAGCATCACACACTGCTACATCTTTATTACTGGACACACTAGGAAGCTCATGACGATGCAAAACATGATGAACGATAGGTGTGGCCGGGTGACCAAGACGAGCATGCCACTATGACGGAGATACCCGAACTCCACTGAACACGCGAGCGACTGCAGGATGCTCCAGACGATAGAGTCCCTGGCACAACCGCCCGCTAAGAAGAATGTCCCTCGTGCCCCGATCCTTAATAAAAAGATCAAAAGGATGAAATTCACAAAGCACATTATTATGACGTGTAAGTTTAGGAACAGAAAGAAGATTACGTGTCACAGAGGGAACTCTAAGCACATTGCGAAGTTGAAGACTCCTATTTGCATGCCTAGTGAGAAGAGATGCTTGACCAATATGAGATATATGCATACCTGCTCCATTGGCAGTGTGGATTTTGTCGGAGCCGTGGTAGGGTTCGCGAGTATGGAGCTTGCCCATCTCACTCGTCAGATGCTCCGTGGCCCCAGAGTCGATGTACCAGTGAGGATCAAGAGAGTAGGACTGAGTATGCCCCTGCTGCTTAGTGGACACTGGGCGATCCGCCATGGCCACCTGACGCGCAAAATTGCGCGTGTCCTTGCCATCATTGCCAAGACCCAGAAAGCTCTTCTGAAAGCACTTGTGGCACTTAGAGGACCAGTGCCCCTCAATGCCACACAGCTGACATACGCGCTTGCCACCAACCCCCGGTAATGTCGCGGTAGGAGGGGGGCCGATGCAGGCGGCGATGGCAGCCCCGAAGAGGCCCTGGATGAGGAAGAAGGGCGGCCACCCTTGGTGGCGGCGTTGGCCGAGAGGGAGCCCCCACTGGCCCTGGAGCGGCGCGACTCGACCCGCTGTTCCGTGAGAAGGAGGCGGGAAAAGACCTCATGCGCCATCATGGGGTTCGAGTTGCCCCGCTCGTTCATGATCTGGACCAAGGCGTCGTACTCCTCATCGAGACCATTGACAATGAACGAGTTAAACTCGGAATCGGTGAGGGGCTGGCCGATGGAGGCTAACGTGTCGGCAAGGCCCTTGACCTTGTTGTAGAACTCGGTGGCCATAGAATCCAGCTTTTGACACTCACCAAGCTGGCGACGGAGCGCGGAGACACGGGCCTGCGACTGCGCTGCAAACGAGCGCTCGAGGATGGTCCATGCCTCATGAGAAGTCTTGGCGAAGACAACAAGTCCGGCAACCGCCGGAGTGAGCGACCCCTGGATGGAGGAGAGGTTCGCCTGGTCCTGCCCTGTCCAAACACGGTGCGCCGGATTGTAGACCGGGCCGTGCACGCTATCCACCAGCGCAGGGGGACAGGGGAGAGAACCGTCGACGTAGCCCAGGAGATAATGACTCCCGAGAAGCGGAAGAACCTGTGCACGCCAGAAGATGTAGTTGTCTGCGGACAGCTTGATGGTGATGAGGTTCCCAAAGTGAAACGACGGCGGCGGCGAGGAGCCTGCGGAGTAGACTGCCGGAGGCGGATACACCGTAGAGGCAGAGGCCGCGGTTGCAGCCACCGTCGCGACCGCAGGAACAGATGACAAAGAGGCCGAGCCCGCAGCAGCAAACCCCGCCATCATGGCCGACGGGGGCGCCACCAGGGTGAGGGCCGAGCCCCCACCAGTCGAGGCGATCGGCGGCTGGCCCCCAGACGGGGCGAGCGGGACATCGCTGCGGTATGCGGGCGAGGGAGACGGGGCGATCGGCGGCTGGCCCCCACTCGGGGCGAGCGGCGCGTCGCTGCGAGTCTCGGACGAGGGAGCGCCCGCGGTAGACGGCACGATCGGGAGCCCTGGAGACGAGGTGAAAAAGGACCCGAGGCTCCTCGTCTCGATCGGGGCGGTGGAGACCGCAGCGGCGTCGATGGGTCGGGACAGGAGGGCCGCGAGAGAGGCCGGCAAGAAGCTAGCCATGGTGGAGCCGGAGGCGGCGGTGCCCGACATAGCTGGGGCAGCGGCGGCGCGATCTCAGGGACGGCGGCGGCGGCGCACAGACAGACGGCGGCGGGGTTTAGGGTTTGGGCGGAAGCGTGTTGACCTAGCGTGATACCATGTAAGACAATAGAGTTGGGGGAACCGGCTCAACCCTCTAGGGATGGCCTATCTCACATATATATAACAAACGGGTACAAGTTACATCATACATATATGTACGTATACAACTACAGAGACTATACAGTCTAACAATCTCAGAGCCAAGACTAGTGCTAATACTGGCTTGGCAAAGGGGCTCAATAACCGCACAAAATGAGACTCGATTCTCGCCAATCATGTTGCACCATTGCATCCTGAAAAGGTGATCCCAAACCCCTCCCGTCCAGGCTCAACGGTGCCAAACCGAATGCGGCACGTCAATAGGGCGCACACAGCAAAAAAGGAGAACTCAAACAGGAAGAAAGCAGAAAGCGCTCACTCAACCCGCCGACCCTCAACGCCGATAGCTCGGACAGTACCATCACCGCCGCCAGATGGCTCGGCACGCCACAACACCCCTCATACCCCCGCTGATAGCCAGCAAGTAAAAAAAAACACTATGTAATAGCTGGGGTAAATTATAGATGCATCGGATCGATATACCCTGGGGTCTCACTACCCGTAAATAAATTAAGTGATGGGCCAAAGGATCCGCCAAAATGGTACGGCATGTGCGGATGCATCCACTGGTGGCATGCATTTCAATTTTCAAACCATGCACCCCGATTCAAATCCCCAACGTATACCTGACACAAACAAATCTACTACTATCCCCGGCTACACGGACGGACGGATCTGATCTACTCACATTGATTAATCTGCCGCCAGCACAGTCGCTAGTACTACTACTAGTTCCAATAACTAATCACCCACACTGTACGCACTCTTTTGTTCTTCATTTTCTTTTCCGTTGGATCCGAACAAAACAATAATGGGGTGAAAAAGATGGTAAAAAAAAAGTTCCGTGCTACATTTGTTACTGTGGAGTGTGGAGGAAGGGATAGGGAAGAAGATGAGCGACTCCACTGGTGGTCACGGCGGCAGCATGCAGCCACCGCTGGGGTCTGGCTGCATCATGTCAGGAAGATTCGGAGTGTGCATCAATTTCAGCGCGGCCAATGATGGCTCAAAACGTCACCATGATTCCCTATCCGCTGGTAATTACCTCGGTAACGCGGATTACCACCATTTAATTACCGCAGTAGTTATTATACCGGCTGCCGAGACCGACTGGCGTGCATATGGCATATGCCCGCATCGCATCGACATGGGGATTAATTACCCCGCATTAACTATGGAAGGAGTACTACTACACTGTGGGAGGATTTGACCTTTTAAATGAGGATTAAACCTTTGGCAATTAAAGCAAGTACAATAAAGCTGAGTCAGCTGGCTATAAGACTGCTCACAGTGGGGAGTAAGATAGAGTAGTAACTTGCCGATGTTACTAGTCTATGTTACTATCTTCATAGTGGGCAGTAACATATGAGTGGTATCATGAAAGAGTTCATTTATTAGGTTATAGACTCATTATGCCTTGAAATGTGTGATGTTACAGTAGCTAGCTAAGTTACCACAAACCCCTCTCCCCTTATTAATTAGCTACCACATAAGCAATTTTGTATTGAAATACTCCCTCCTTTTCGGTTTACAGGGCTTATGTCAAAATTTTAGTTTTTTCCATTTTATAAGGCTCAATTTGGTTGTTTTCCATCACATGTTCAGATTCCAAGGTGCATTAAATCATTGCATGCAAGTATTAAGAGAAAATTGACCAATGCATGTACTTTATGCATGCATGCATTGCAATTTATGCACTGATAAACATAATTTTTTGAGGAAAACAAGTGCATTAATTAGGTGCTTTTGCAAACTACAAAAAGTATTCCACCATTCATCATCTATCTTGGTTGGTGAGATTTTTGAATTGAGCCCTATAAACCGAAAAGGAGGGAGTATGTGATGTTACTAGCTAAGTTACTCCCATTGTGACTAGTCTAAGACTGCTCAGATTAGCCACAATGGGAGTAACATATGTGTGGTAACATGCAACACTTCGTTTATTAAGCTATAGACACATCTTGCCTTGATATGTGTCATGTTACTCATACTACCAGTAACTAGCTATGTTACTACTTTACTTTTTTTCTTCATTTATTGCTTGCTACATCACCTATTTTATCTAGATATGTGTGATGTTACTACCTATGTTACTCCCATTGTGGGTAGTCTCACAGTGGGGAGTAACATAGAGTAGTAACTTGTTGATGTTACCAGTCTATGTTACTACCTCCATAGTGGATAGTAACATATGAGTGATATCATGAAAGAGTTCATTTATTAGGCTATAGACTCATTATGCCTTCAAATGTGTGATGTTACAGTAACTAGCTAAGTTACTACAAACCCCTCTCTCTTCATTAATTAGCTGTCACATAAGCAATCTTGTATTGAAATGTATGATGTTACTACTTAAGTTACTCCCATTGTGACTAGTCTAAGACTACCCACAATGGGAGTAACATAGATAGTAACATCACATATATCTAGATAAAATAGATGACGTGGTAAGCAATAAATAAAGAAAGAGAGGCATGTGGTAACATAACTAGTTACTACTAGTATGAGTAACATCACACATATCAAGGCAAGATGAGTCTATTGGCTAATAAATAAAGTGTTGCATGTTATCACACATATGTTACTCCCCACTATAGAGGTAGTAACATAGATTAGTAACATGCATCATGTTACTATTTTATATTACTACCCATTGTGGCTAGTCTAAGAAATATACTAGCACTCCCTCCATTATAAAATAGATGACTCAACTTTGTACTAACTTCAGTACTACAAAGTTGAGTCATCTATTTTGGAACGGACTACAAAGTTGAGTCATCTATTTTAGAACGGAGGGGGTGTATTTTTACTTAGTTGGAGGAAAGAAAAAAAGGAGAGAGAAGGTAAGCGGGCTCTTGGTGAAGAGCCAGCTCTAGCACGTGCTGCTAGGCACTTTGTGAGAGTGAAAAGTGAGCCATATAATAAAAAACCAGTATTCTCTTCTAATCAACTATTGTACATACTCCCTCCTTCCATGTATATTGGGCCTAATGCGTTTTTGAGACTAACTTTGACCACATGTAGAGCAATAATATATGACATACAAGTTACACAAAGCACATCATCAAATTCGTACATGAAAGGAGCTTCTAATGATATAATTTTCACATTATACATCTCATATATTATTAATCTTATCAATAGTCAAAGACAGCCTCAAAAAATGTATTAGGCCCTATATATATGAAAGGAGGGAGTATTGGATATGAGATGAGTTATAAATGACATGGCAATGGATTATAGCCAGCAATTGGCTATACTATTAACCATGCTATTAGAGAGATGCATGCATGGGCGACAAGGTGTAGTTGCATGTGCATGTGAGCACCATTCCGTTTGGCTTGCCTTTTGGTGGTTTCATCGTCCGGGCGTCCGTCGTGCCGTCGTCCTCCTACTCAGAAATGCAAAGTGCTTTCAAGAAAGAAAGAGAAAGGAGATGCAAATGCAAATACATGCGCCACGTACGTACATTGTATGTGTAGGGTAGATGATTCCCTGCTTTCGTGAGTCCCGAAGCGAGCCTTCTGGGGTTGTCCGAAAGAGTTCGGGTAAAGAAACAAACTTGGACTCTCATCATAACCCTTTCCTTCTCTCTTGCTGCATGCCTGCCCAACTTTTGGCACTCGTACTGGTAGGAGTAGTAATTTTCATTCACATGCATGCTAACCTTCTTCTCTTTTTAATTGTATATACTTCCTCCGTTCACAAATATAAAAGGTCATACTAAATTTTTTTGAATTGAATGTATATAGACATGTTTAATGTGTTCGTTTACTCATTACCGTCCATATGTAATTTATATTGAAATATTTAAAACATCTTATATTTGTAAATGGATTAGGGGGTAGAAGTTAACCGAAGGTCACACATGCAAGCACCTGACGGGATAACCTAGATTAACCGTCCATGCAAGCATATGTACAACGCGCCGCGTAGCAAGAGATTTACTGAATATGTAGAGTTGATAAGTTCATTGAGGTATTTTTTTGGCTACTTAAAAGTAAAGGAAAACTTTGTATTTCACAAAAAAATTGTGAAATTAAAGCATCTACAACCGGACTCCTCAAACGCTTCACATACGTCCGGACAGATGGTCTGATCTATGAACGATCACAAAATTGTGACCTAACCATACGCCTCATACCGGCTCTATACGTCCGGGATGACCCTCACCTCTCATATCCAGCCCATATCTACGGGCGGATATGGGGAGAATCGGACGCGCCCGGGAGTATCTGCCACCTCGCATCCGGTCCATGCTGGTCCATCTCGACCGCACATATATTGGTCGCCATTCGTATCATGGACCAAATCCTAGACAATCCAGTCAACTCCACACCACCCCTCTCCACTCCGCCCCAAGCTTCATTCCGGTGATCTCGAGCCTTCTCTGGTATGACTGGCAACGGATCCGACTCCGCGATGTCCCGACCTATCGACTGGGACCTCATCCCATGTGCCCACGAGGAGGTGATGGCTATTGGAATGGCTCTCCGCAACTCACAGGAGGAGTCCACGCGACCTTGGTCGGACTCGATCCGGCGGGAATCCATTGCGTCCGTGCAGAGCACTTGGATCCACCAAGCTTGATGGCGGGAGGCGCGTGACCGTTGCCTCGCCACACGGTGCCGTCGGTTTGCCACTCCTACATCGCAACACCTCCGGTGGCGTGTCTTCCTCGCGGCATTGGGCTCCGAGTCGAAGATAAACGGTGGCATGCATCATAGCCCGTCGATTGTTATAAAGCGGAGTGCTCGCCGTGAAAGGTAAAGGGCACAGTAGCCCTCAGGACCGAGGTCACGAAGGCGGAATGCTCGCCGTGAAAGGTAAAGGGCACAGTAGCCCTCAGGACCGAGGTCATGAAGGCGGAGTGCTTGCCGTGAAAGGTAAAGGGCACAGTAGCCCTCAGGACCGAGGTCACGAAGGCGGAATGCTCGCCGTGAAAGGTAAAGGGCACAGTAGCCCTCAGGACCGAGGTCACGAAGGCGGAGTGCTTGCCGTGAAAGGTAAAGGGCACAGTAGCCCTCAGGACCGAGGTCATGAAGGCAGAGTCGCACGTCGCCGCGGAGCCGCTAGCGTGACCGGCACCCCGTGATGTCGAAAATGCGTCGTAGAGGTTCAGGCTCCGACCACGAGCGGTCTATCATGAACCTCACCTCGACCAGCGTCAACGTCCACGCCACAGGCTCCGACGAGTAAGAGTATGGCATGGGAGATGATGGTGCCTCTGTGTCCCATGTGGGCCAGTCTGTGTCCCATGTCCCACTCTTCCTCGGCGGTGACCGAACCTTCAGTTTGCGGGTTTCACGACCATTGGACATGGGCACGGAAAAGGACAAGGACGGGTGCCGGCGAAGATTAGACTAGGTTTTATGTTGCATGCAATTTTGTAAATTTGAGAATTTCTAATGATAAGGTATCCGTTTTTGTGAAAAAGACATTGAAGGGTGATCAATCACTGTCTGCGGACATGTCCGGACGAGTCCGCGGATGTTTAGAGGACAGATTTGCTAGGTGCGGCGGTACAAGTGGTGTGAGTGATGCTGATGTGCCGCCACACCGTTACATGTGTCCGCAGGACGGACAAGTTGAAAGATCAAGCGGTGTGTTTAAACAAAATGTCCGCGGGGCCCACGGAGCAGGAGACCCATTTTTTGAAAAACAAACGGCATGGCAATAGAGAGAGCGAGAGTCCAGCATAGGCGTGCATGGGGAGTGTGCAATGGCAGCGGGAAGGATCGCCATCAGCCTCACTGCATGCATGATAACAACTTTCTCCTGTTACATTGTCTCTCCGGCCTGGCCAGCAAACAACTCACCCGGCTCGACGTCCATCACCCATCCACCTCACCCCCCATCCCCCGACGCACCCACCATTTGGAGTTCCTCTAACACACTTGGAGTTCCTCGCTCGCTCGCTCTCTGCAGCTGCTGCTGTTCTCTGCTCTGAAAACGATTTCACCTCCCACTACCACTCTGAAATCCCGGGCCTCACTCACTCTCCCTCCTGTACTACTACCAGTAGCAGCCGGCCAGCAGCATCACTCTCTCCCGTAGCTCACCTTAACTACCGCCTGGCAGGCATCCATCTCTCCAGCCCCGTCTCAAACTTTCAAACTCCACTCTGTTCCCTCCCACCAGCGGCGGCAAGCAACACCTCGTTGCACTCTCTCCATCGATCAATCAAAGCTAGATCGGGAGGCATGAAGTGGTACTCGCGGAGCCGGTCCGTGCCGGCCACGCCCAGGGGCCTCCCCGCCGACGCCATCGCCGGCAACCCCGGCCCCGGCTGCATGTCCATGGTCCACTACCTCATCTTCGCCCCCGGCGCCGGCTGCGTCGGCCGCCCTCCCTCCTCCTCTCCCAACGACTCCACCGCCGTCGTTTCCAGCTCCCACAAGCTCAGCTCTCCTTCTCCCACCTCCCACCAGAAAGGTAATTAACCACTGCAGCAATTGCAATTGCGAGCAACGGAGTGGCAGACAACTAGCTAGTAGTCCATGGCGAGTGGTTCCATTTGACATATGCCATCGATTTGCAAATGCAGGGCTGGAGGCGCCGAGGAACAGCCTGGAGCTGGACGCCGACCAGCTGTGGGACATCCAGATCGGCGTGCAGGTCGAGCCGGCGTTCGACGCGCTGGCGGTGGCAGGGAGGCGGAGCACCGGCAGCAGGGCCACCGCGCCGCCGTCCGAGGCCGGGACGCCGCGCACGCCCAGCCTCGTCGCGCGCCTCATGGGCATCGACGGCCTCCCCGACGACGCCTGCTCGCCGTCGCCGGGCCTCAAGAAGGGCAACAACAATCCCAGGGCGGCGGCGGCGGCCGTCAAGGAGAAGAAGAAGCGGGTCATCCCGGAGTCCATGAACCGGCAGCCGCTGCGGAGCCTCAGCTGCAACGTCGGCGCCGGCGAGGCCAGGTCGCTCCCGGACACGCCGCGGGCGTCCGCGTCGTCGGCCAGGACGGCCTCGGCGTGGGACGTGGTGGACCGCCCGCGGCTGTCGTTGCAGGTGTTGAAGGAGAACGTGCTCGACAGGGCGGCGCAGTACATGTCCATGCCCACCTCGCCGACGTCGGCGAAGAAGAAGAAGGATAGGAGGGACGGGGACGCCGTGGGGCACCGGCGGAGGGACGCCAAGGAGCACGCCCGCGAGATCGTCAGGCAGGCCAAGGAGACCGTCACCAACCGCAAGTCCGGCGGCAAGCAGAAGCCGACGACGGCAAGCGCGGGCAGCAACGACAAGGAGAACGCGATTCCGTTTGCGGTGGAGGACAAGAAGATGGTGGTGGTCCAAGCTCCAGCACCGGCAGCTTCCATCGTCACACCGACCGCGCCACCGACGCCGCAGGCGAAAGCACAAGCCGATCAGCAGCAGCCACACGCCCCGAGGCTCCCACCGCCCCCGCCGCCGATGCGCGCCAAGCCAACGCAGCCACCTCCTCCACCACCGCCACCGGATCATCCAATTCCAGCAACGTCGACCAGAGCGGCGCCGCTGTCGCCGCAGGCCGTCCAGTGCAAACGACCGCCAGACGGGTGCGAGCGCTTCGCGACGCGGGTCAAGAAGCCGCCAGCCGAGACAACGATTGAAAAGGCGGCACCACCGTCGTCTCCCTCCGCAGTCGCAGGAGCCACCGCGCCGGCGGCGAGCTCGCACGCGCGCGTCGTCGACCAGCACCACCGCCGCAGATTACTTCCTCCCGCCGTGGCGTCCACATCGTCGTCGTCGTCGTCTTCGCTGGAGGACGACCCAGAGTACGGCTACCTGCGGACGGTGCTGGAGCGCGGCGGGTTCATGCGCGCAACGCCGCCGCCGAGCCGGCCGTTCAAGGGCCACTCCATGTCGTCCCCAGTGGACCCGATCGTGTTCCACCTCCTGGAGCTAGACCTCCCCGCGGACGACTCCGACGACCGCCGCAAAGGCCCGCTCCGGCACCGGTGGAACCGGAAGCTCCTCTTCCACCTGGCCCAAGAAATCCTCGCCGGCCTCCTCCACCGCGACGACAACGGCGCCTCCCCCGCAACAAGGCCGCACGGGCCGGCGCTACTGTCCAAGGTGTGGGGCACGGTGAAGGCATTCCCGGCGGCGGACTGCAGGGTGGTGGGCGACATCGACGCGCTGGTGGCACTGGACCTGGACTCGGCGAGCGTGCGCGGGCTGGCGCGGCACCCGGCGGTGGCGGAGGAGGCCGGCGACGTGGCGGAGGACGTGGCGGAGCTGGTCCTGGACGCGCTCCTCAGGGAATCTCTCCCTCCGTCCTGGTCGTGGTCGCCGGCACGTGCGCCGAGGTAGCTAGCCGTTGGGGCAGGGGGTGACGCCGGGTGACGTCGCCGGATCCCAACGGAATCAGCGGGGGACGGGCGGGCGCTGACACCCATGCGGCGGGCGGGCGTACGCTCCGCGGCAGGGCGGCCGTACCAACCGACCGCCGCTGCGGCTCCCTCAGATCACTGTTCGACGGCCGCGATGACGACGGGTGGCTTCGCTTTGGTGTGCGTGCGCATGCGGTTTTACTACTCCTGGTAGTAGTTACTATAGTTATTACTTTCCCTTTCTTTCTCTCTTTTTTTCTCTCTTCCTCTTAAATTTGAGATTTCAGGTGTATATAATGAGCCATCGATCTCATTTTGTAATTTTGATCAACACCATCATGATACATTCCCTTCTCTCATTTTTTGTTTGTCCGAAACTTCGCCGATATTGGCCACCTACACTCGCACGTCGACGAACCGAAAATCGTTGTGTAAAGAATATGGAACTTTGCAAAAAATGTCACTACAACCACAAAAATGTTTAGCTTGCATGGAATGAGCTGACTATGGTCAACTGAAGATTTCATGTTGATCCAAGAACTCAAACTGTAGCTTGAAAAACACCAAAAAAGTATTGGATTGATAATGCTCGAGTAGCATGGCCTAGAATGTCGACACAATTTGCTGATGTATACGCTAGATCCCTGCATGCACGCATGCAATTGGAGTTTTGAATGTAGATCTCAACGGCCAGCATCGGACATCATAATGTGGGCAGCAGTGGTACCTTGTGGTGGTAGGGACAGACAAAAGAGGCAGGAAGAGATACTACTATCAACATTAGTACTCCTACTACTACACACTGGATTAGTCCTGGATCAGCATGTATGCTTGCTTTCAAATCTCACCGGTAATCTCAGCAGTATATTAACTATCCCATCAGTACCTGTACCCGCAGCATCATTTTTATACTGTTTCAAACTGAAACGGAGAGAGAGAGCGAGTGTGTGTGATATGCAAAGGGTCAGCATCTTTGTGGGGAAATGGTGTTAGCCCTGACTATAAAATGCACAGGCAGCAGACTCAAGGACTGTGAAAAGCAGAGAGATATTGTTTCTTGTTTAGTTTGCTAGCTGATGCTGAATCATTTGTACTTTTCCATGGAATGTCTTTTCCCTGATTTGGATGTGTTTAGTTTAGCTAGGGACTTGTGTGGCAATTCGTACCGCACCGCTTCAAACTGTTTGTTTCTGTCCCACATAGTACACACCCAATTTGGTGTCATGCTTCTGTCTCTTTTGTGTTTGCCTTCACCGGTGCACAAAGGTACACCCCAGTCCCCAGGCGGTTAGAATTTGGATTGAAGCATACTAATTTGGCTGGAATGTGCAAGGGAATAAGTACGGTATGCTTTTAAAATATCTAAATGTGTTTTTCTCTCATAATTTGGCTGGATTTTTACTCCCTTCATGTCCGTCGGGGATGAAAGGGCCAATCGAAATGGACATTACAATGAAAAAAATAATCAACACCAATCGAAATGGAGTACTTCAATATAAACTAGATGACACCCCGCGCGTTGCGGCGGGAACATGCAGGAATTGGTTGCGGTGTATCATTTTGATGAGATTTGGTTGTCTTGAATTTGAATATGAGGCTAAAGATTAAAAGTACATACTATAATTTTTTTGTATTTGATTATATATATGTACATAATAAATTTGAAGTATTATCTCTCATGCATGTTGAGAGAAATAAAAGTAATGCAGTTGATAAAGTGGGATATGTGCATGTTGAGGCAATTAGTATAGGTACCATTTTCATGCATGCATGTTAAAAGAAATAAATGTAGTGGATGTAAATTTGAAGTAGTATCTAGTCTCATGCATGTTGAGAGAAAAAAAAGAAATGGAGTTGATAAAGTGGGATATGTGCATGTTGAGGCAATTGCTATAGGTACCATTTTCATGCATGCATGTTAAAAGAAATAAATGTAGTGGATGTGATGAGGTGGCATATGAGCATGTCCAGATAAATAAGGCAACGGGGATGAACTTCTTAGGTATATGCGCACAATAAATATCTAGTGGAAAGAAGTGAAAACCAAGTGCAAATTGTGCTTGAAAGTTTCTGTAGATACTGAAAGAAATATAACATGTTGAGGAGGTGATATGTTCTGTATACGAACATGCAAAATTTCAAAGTTTAAAATAAAACTAGAATGGTTGGGCCCGCTTTGTTGCTCCGTTGGTGTTGTTGGGTTTTTATAATTTTTTACTCCCTTTGTTTCAAAATATAAGGTGTATTAGTTCTTTGAAAAGTCAAATCTCTTTGAGTTTGTCCAAATTTATAAAGAAATATATCAATATCCGTAATATCAAATCGGTATAATTGGATTCATCATGAAATGAATTTTTATAGTTTTTTAATTTAGTATTGTGGATGTCGATATTTTTGGCTCTAAACTTGGTCAAAGTTAAGAAAATTTGACTTATAAAAAAACTAATACACCTTATATTTTAAAACCGAGTGAGAATTTGTTTGGCGAGTAGGGATATGATGGAGTGTGTTTTTCTTTTTATTTATAACTAGCTAAATGCCCGTGCGTTGCCACGGAATATATTTTTTGTCCTAATTCAAAAATGTTTGTAAACATAATGGCATGTGGTTTATGTTCACATAAGGACAATTTGAGTCTCTCTCCACTCCTTTCCTTCTCGTCCACCACCCTCTCCTTACAAGAAGACAAACCTTCATTCTCATCATGTGTCTAATCTCTCCTTCAAAATTGTATGTCGACATGTCTAATCCCTCTTTCAAAATTGTATGTCTACACATTATATCTTCTAATTTGAAATATTCTTTTGATCTCCTTTTTATGAATAGTTAGTTGGATACTCAAAGGCAATAATTTAAGCATTCCATGTTTTCTTTTTTAGTAATACAAATCAAACTTTGCATTGGCTTGACACGGGTTTGATCAGAACAATTGTTCTTGAATTTCCATATGGATAAAATTATAAAACAAATGAGCCATACGATTTCCCACAGATAGCCCTCAAATAGAAGGGCAACCCCATAGGAAGGCTAAGTATAGAGCTCTCGTCCAAGAGAAATAGTTGTACCAGAGAACAATCTCAGAATAACATGAAGTAAGTGTATGCCGGTGCAGGCGCGCAGTACAACACAGAAGTAAGTCCCCGCATTTGCTGATCTGTAGTAAATTTGGTTCCCCCTGCTGCTACTGCTCCTAACGATTCCAACATTTTCTACAACACGTGTCGCACTTCGTGCGCTTTGTCAGCTTCGCCTTGTCTACTCCTACATTGGCAATGGGAGTGGTTGCATAGAAGACACCACGGGCTTCACCTCCATCTGCCTCCAGATCTATTTAACCTCCATCATAACCTAGTGACGAGAAAGCAAAGAAAACAATCTAAATCCACAATGTCCAACCATTTGATTCATAGATTGATGATAAAAAAGAATAGGGTTTCCCAAAGTGTAGAGTCATTCCCACGACCTTTTATGACCTGAAGTAAGCATGAACATCAACCATAACACAGCTTATAAGAGTGCACTTCTGCACAATATGTTGACAACAAATAAGGGCCATACAAGTCGTGGTTGAAACAAAAAATTTAACTTCAACACTGGGAGCTGGGTGAAATAAAGATGCTTACTTGGCGGATACTCTTGCTATTGAGACACACAGTCTGATAGTCATGGTGTCTATCTTGCATGGTAGATCAAATAATTCACGTAGTAAATTGTATGTTCACGAAACTTATGAGAAGTAAATATTCTAGCACGCATTTGGACCATCACTTTAACAATATTGTTCACTCAACCCAGGAAAAAGAAGGAAAAAGTTGCATGAAACACCATCATACATCAAAACTTACCATCACAACAGTATCATCTATGGACATTTTTTTCTTAGCCAAGACTTCATGTAGAGGATTTGATCGTATGATTTATTCCAGGACCTGCTGTAATTATGGTGTATCTGCAGAATTGACAACTGCTAATTCACATTTAGAAACATGTAAATGTTGTTGGACTATTCAGTTCAAGTATGTTGGATGCTATGTATTCATGGATTCAGCAATACCATACACAATTGTTTACAAAATTAAAATGAAGGGAAATGCAGACGATTCTCCTACTTTGATATTTCTGAAACTACAGTTGGCAGGTTACGCAAGAGAGTTGACATGCGGCCATACCCCAGCTGCCCCTTCTGCTAAAAATAACAGTGTTAAGTACGAAACGTAACAAAATTAAGCATCAACTCGTACTTATACCTCATTTTGACCCCATGAGAAGCAACGGCAGTCAGAACTCTAAGAAACACAGTGGCAAGCTGCTGGCAAAATACAGAAATCCATTACAAAAATCGATATGGCCATAACTCGATTTTACTACTAACGCACTCAAAAAACGCTATGACCATACACTAATCCAGGCATTTCCACACACAAACTGGTAACTTCCCATGCCTTCTTACAATAATTAGACGAAGAAATACAGTGGAGTAAAGTAAGGAAGTCATCTCGAACGTGGAGGAGCAAAGTAAGGAACTCACCGCAGCCGGAGGGGCCGAAGCGGATGTCAGACGCCCACAAGAGGGTGCAGCCGCGTCATGGACACCAGGCTGCATGGGCTTGCAGGTCTAGGAGTCCAACGTTGAAGGTACATGCGCGATGAAAAAAAATCATCCCTCGTCGTAGAATATAACTCGCACCCGACGACTAATTCCGACAAAAGGAGGATTTATTGACTCAAAATGAAGCATCAAGAGGATACAAACACAATGAGCACACACCCGGCCTCTGTATAACTAAGATGCACACAGTCAACACAAACGCACACACAGAAAAACACATTGGCGAATAGCAAAGTCATATAAGACCAAAGCTGTCCCTATGCGAGGAAAAAGAAAAAATCTCGAAGTGATCAAATCTGTAATCGACAAACTACAGCTATGGCGATATCCGCACCAACCATCCCATGACAACACACCCGACAACTAATCAGGCACAGAGCAAACAAAAATAAGCGGCATCGACCTGGAAGCTAAAGCTGACACCCACGCTAGACATGGCCTAACTTAATTTATCTCCAAGTCAGAGCAATTGCTCCATCATTCCTTCTGTGAAAATAAACGAGGTGATCATCCATGAAAGAGGAAAAGTGAAACTACATATCCTGAGAGGAGAGAAAAAAACTAAACTTCTCGTAATAAATAATTAACAGCCAGTATTACCTCAAGACAGAGATAGTAGTGCCTCGATTCATTTGTTCTACTTCCATCTTGATATCTAGCTAATCCTCTCATTATCAAATTTGATATTAGTGTTTGCTTGTTTTGTTGGTGCCCTCGAGGATTCCTAACAATGTCCATCTCAGTGATCCTTGACTGCCGAGATGTGGCATAGGATGCCTATCTAGAGCGCCATCTCAAACGGGAGGTGGATCCTGACGTTCCCAGGACACGCGCACTAACTCCAGCTGCCTTTTGTCTCAGCCTCTCCTGCAAAACAAAAACACCCGTGAAAGTAAACCAGATCAATCTTAGAAGCATGAGCGGGAGAGATTTCATCATCCTACCGCTGGTCGAAAGAGATCGTGCCGTTGTTGAGCCGTCGCCCCTCAGCCGATAAGGTTTTGTCAGCGGAAGTGAAAGCCGCCGCTTCCCCGATGTGTCGCCTTTCGTTCAGATCGGCGCACGCAGAGGGGACAACGCCGGCGCGCCGGATAGTCGTTGGCAGAACACCGGCGAAGGCGGCGACGCCCGTACCCAGAACCAGCATAAGCCGCCGGTGCCGCAACGGCCCGCGGAGCAGTTGTTGTGTTGCCACCAGGGGAGAAGGGCGGCGCCCGTGATGTGGTGGTCGTTCCGGCGACATGGGGTGCAAAACGGGAGTGGTAGAGGAGACCAGCCGCGGCAACATGGAAAGGAGAATGGGAGGGGTGAGGAGATTGGGGGTGCATCCTAGGAAGAGGCACGAGGGTGCAAGAGTACGTGCGTGCGTGGGCTTCCGATGGGATCGTGGGGAGAGGCACCTTCTCGGACGGGGAAATCGAACGTGGACGTGTGGATACGTGAGAAAGGATGCGAGCGGGATTGTATGCGGGGTCGAGAGGTGAGGTTGAACCATCACGACGACCGCAGATCTTCCTTTAATAGTAGAGATGCGGTATTTTGGTGGGCCGTTTGCGGAGCGGTTTTGTGTGATCTGTTAATAAACTCATACTTATGTTGTGAGATTTCCTGTGTCAGTGGCTGTATGTACTATATTGGTGTTACAGTGTCACAAGTTAGTGCGTCTTTTTTCTAGATGATGGCAGGGTGCGCAGGATTAATATGTTTTTATAGGCCAGTTGTTGCCGATTGATTCGACAAATCATTGGCCTAATCAAAATCATTTATCAAATCCAAAATTGAATACATCAAAACATGACGATGTCGGAGAGGGTGGGAGAGCGGGGGAGAGGAGGCGGATGGGCTCGGGTTGCGGCACATAGAGGGAGAAGGTGGATGGGCTAAGGTTGGGGAATGCCGGCCAACTTAAATAGCCGGATTTGGCCTCGGCGATGTAGCGTTCACACCGCGACGACGGAGGAGGCGTCCGTCAGGCCACCAGGTTTCTGAGCGATTATGTGTGGGACACCATCGTCAGTTCTACGTGGCGGGCGTGTCCGGACGTCCCATATCCGCTCCATATTTGGACTGGATATGAGGGGTGTCGATCAGCCCGACGTTTGAGATTTGTTTAGAGGATGCTTGGATCCAAGGGACTTATTTTAATCCAACTAAAAATAGTCTCTTTAAGAGGCTAAAGTTCCAAGCACCCTAAAACTAGTCTTGAGACTAATTTTTTTAGTCAGGGATACCCCTACTAAAATGTGGATTAATCCCCTCTCTCCTTATTTAACTCCTCTCTTTTGAAGAAAAAGGGTTTCCTTCCGCTTTGTATTCCAAAGCAACCAACCGATACATAACTCCTCTCTTTTAACACATGCTAGTTTCTGGATTGGAGGGTTTGAAGGATAATAAATGTTCATTAACTTGATTTTAGTCTCTTTAGTATTTGGATCCAAGCATGGATGAGGCTAGCAAGTTTTAGTTCCACTACTTTTAGTCATGAGACTAAAACGTATCAAGCACCCTCTTAAGGCATCCGTCTGGGTTAGATTTTCGTGACCGGGCGGGTCTCCCGGACGTTTGAGGCCTGGCTATAAATGCTTTTATAGCTGGTTATTTACAAGTTTAATTACATTACGTATACGCCAGTTGCATACTCGGAGTAGTAGTACCACCGGCACATACATGCATGCATGTGAGTAAAAAATATTACACACTTCTAAAAGTTGGCCAGGCATGCTGTTGGAGCGAAGGAAAGGGGTTATGATGAGAGTCCAAGTTTGTCTCTTTACCCGAACTCTTTCGGACGCCCCCATAAGGGTCGCTTTGGGAGTCGGAAAGGAGGGAATCATCTCCTCTATACATGTAGGAGTACGTACGTGCCACATGTCCTCTCTTTTTTCATGAAAGCATTTCGGAGGAAGAAGACGACGGCACGACGGACGGACGGACGGACGATACCACCAAAGGCCACGCCAAGCGAAATGGCGCTCACATCTACAATAGTAGTACACGTACTCCCTCCATTCCAAAATATAGTGCGCCCACGCTTTCCGAGGTCCAACTTTGACCATAAATTTAACCAACTAGACCAACTGCGGCGGGAGAAAAAAACATATAATTGAAAACTTCTTTTGAATACGAATTCACTGATATAATTTTTGCTCCCGCCGCAATCGGTCTTGGTAGTTAAATTTGCGGTCAAAGTTGAAGCACGAAGATAGATGAAGCACTACATTGTGGAATGGAGGGAGTACTACACCTCATCTCCCATGCATGCACGCATGCTGTCCACTCGTCCATGCATGTATTTTTTTTACCAAGATTAAGTCCTTTAAAAACCCTGCCATAGTTAATGCGGTAATTAATCCCCATGCCATGTGATGCGGGCATATGCCACATGCGCACAGTCGGTGTGGACAGAAGGTTTAATTACCGGAGACGATGCCAGTAATTAACTACTGTACTGTTGCAGAGGTGATTATTACACAGCGGATATGGCATCATGGTGACGTTTTGAGCCCCCATTGGCCGCACTGAAATTGATGCATTGTCCGAATCTTCCTGACATGATGCGCCCAGAGGAGCCCCACCCGAAGTGGCTGCATGCTGCCGCTGTGACCACTCACCACCGGAGTCCCTCGTCTAGTTCGTTATCCTCTTCGCAGTAATATAAAGTGTCATACACGAAACTGCTGCACACACGAAATAGTGTGCACGATCATTGAACGATGGCTCTATCCAGCAGTGAGTGGCTGTCTGTGGCTAGGCATGCATGCACGGCTCGATCAGTTTGTCGACCAAAATTCGTGTGCTTGCTGTCGTCTCCTTGGCAGTGGTCTTTGAGCAACAGGTAATGTGGATTGAAAGGAGTAGTCATTTTACCACCATCTTTTTTATTGAGACGATCCTAGTTGCAAAATCTCATCGACCGCCAACCAAGGAAACGGAAAACAAAAGAGTACGTACGTGCTGCTTTGCTCTCAGATCAAATGCGTGCGTAGAATCCCAATGCGAGTAGTAGCAAGTACCGACTGTACCGGCGGCAGATTAATCAAAGTGGTTATAGACTAGATCTGCCCGTCCGTCCGTCCGGGAGATGGTAGATTTGTTTGTGTCAGGTGTATACGTTGGGCATTTGAATCGGAGTGCGTGATTTGAAAACCGAAATGCATGCGACCAGTGGACGCGTCTGCACGTGCCGTAAGGTTTTGGTGGATCCATTGGCCGGTTACTTAATTTTAGTTTAGATATAAGATTCGCATATCTGAGGCTAGGGGATAGGGACCTTCTTATACTGTCTTTTCCAAAGAGTCCACCTCTTATACAGATATAAGATTTCTAGTCTTTTCCACTAGTTTCTAGGATAGAGTCCAGATCAAATTATCAACCACGATCATATTTGTCTGTTTAACGGATTCTACCCGTTTCGTCCCTGGAGCACGCGCTTGTGAGCAACGCGCCATAATAGAGTGTAAATTCCTTTAATTATGTAGATCAACATTAGGGCTGTAATCTAATTATAAGATCTAGCTCCTTCCAATCATTGGTGTATCCGGATAGTCTTTCCAATATAAATAGTATATTGTATTCCACCGATAATCGACCAGCTTCATTAAGTATATAAAACTTAAGTACGTTCCAGCAAGTAACAATTCCATGCTAAACATGTAAAACAATTCCATGTATAAATACATGTATAATTCCATAATGAGGTATTTTGAATTTTAACAATTCCAAGTAATTTTGCAGGACACATAATTCCAACACATGCCAGGTCGACCATGGCGTACACTTGTACTGTACGTGTGTTGCATTGCATGCAGTCCGGCTAGCGTTAGCTCGGGGGTTCTTTCGGCAGTGCATGCACTCCTGAAGGCTTGAGACGCCTATGTAGTAGCTTCATCGATAGGTGCATGGAGTCTTCACCCTACGTACGCTGGACGTGCGTGCATCGGTGTGCATGCCAGGTCAGACCATGGCGTGCACTTGTACGTGTGTTGCATGCAGTCCGGCTAGCTTTAGCTCGGGGGTTCATTTCGGCAGTGCACTCCTGTACGCTTGAGCCGCGTATGTAGTAGCTTCATTCTCCGGCATGCCGGCGCCGGGGGCGACGATGAGGCAGTGCACCAAGGACATGCAGCCGGGGCAGGGGTTGCCGGCGATGGCGGCCGGCCGTGAGGCCCCTGGGCGTGTCCGGCACGGACAGGCTCCGCGAGTACCGCTTCATTCCGATCAATCTGTCTTGATGGATTCCCCGCAAAAACAAAAATATATCTTGATGGATTGATGGAAAGAGACTGAGGTGATGCCTAAGCCAGTACGCCCGTGAGTGTAACGAGCTGTTGCTTGCCGCTGCTGCTGGGTTTCGAAAGTTTGTGACGGGGCTGGAGAGAGCGATCTCTGGCAAACCACAGAAGAGTGAGTGCGACCGGGGAACCGGGACCCCTGGATTTCAGAGTAGCAGCACACCACCGGAGCAGAGCAGGGGAAGGGGAAACCGTTTCTTCATCAGACTTGAGAGCAGAGAACAGAGTGAGATTGTACTAGTACGAGCATTGGGTGATGGGGTTGACGTGGATGGATGATGGACATCGAGCTTTGGGGTCAGGGTGGGTGCTTGTTTGTTTGCCGGAGCGACAATGTAACAGGAGAAAGTTGTTATCATGCAGTGAGGCTGGTGGCGATTCTTCCTGCTAGCAGCATCCCATTCGCATCCACATGCACGCACCAATGCCGGACTGTCGCTCTCCGCATTACTATACCGTTTGTTTTTCAAAAATGTGGACCCCACATACACATGCTGTTTGTTTAAACAGCCCTCGATCTAGTATCAACTTGTCCGTCCTATTTGTACTGAACATATGTATTTCAGGATCACGCACTCGTTTCGAAATGTCCAATTGGATGTATCGTGGTACAGAATCTTACCCCAGCTTATAGTGTAACTCTGTTGCACTGTTTTTTTACCTTTAATCAGCTTATAGAGCTAGAAATACTACCGTGACGAACTTACCAAATCCCTTCAGTTAATTCATCTGTGCATGCACGAAGTGCTGATCGAGGCCTCGCATCGTCCCTGGCACCGGGTCACTCCTGTCCGAGGCCTCGATGACTACTTCGTGCCTTTGTCCTCGCCGCGACACTAACCGTTTTCGCCCTTGATGCTTCACGGAAATCGACTAACACATACTCCTCCGCAGCGTCTCAACTTTGTACTAATTTTAGTACAAAATTACAGTAAGCTTGAGACAATAATTTTAAGATGGAGGGAGTAAATAGCAAAACCATAGAAGCATACACCAGCAGCGTGCTTGGGGCACTTGCACCGGCCCATACGTGCATGCATGTGAGTGAAAATTAGTAGTACTACCATAAGCCGGCCAGGCATGGAACTAGGGAGAAGGAAAGGGTTATGATGATAGTCCATGTTTGTTTCTTTATCTGAACTCTTTCGGACACTCCCATAAGGCTCGCTTTGGGAGTCGGAAAGGAGGGAATCATCTACCCTGTGCTCCTGCACAGCTTATTTTCATTTGCATCTGATTTTACTTTCTTGAAAGCACTTTGCATTTTCGAGGAAGAAGAAGAGGGCACGACGGACGACCGGACGATGAAACTGCCATGCAGCAAGCCAAACGAAATGGGGGCTCACAGCAGGCTCGAAGCTATAAAGTTCAAAAGAAAATAAGAAAAGCGAGAATCGGAATATGTACACATGCTGACATGCAAGCACGTGAATGCACGCTGTGCAGGTATGTACCTAGGAGTTCACGACACACTGAGTGTTTGGGGTCATGTACCATTGTTAGACTGTATTTACGTGTGTATATTGTAACGTTGTATATCACCTCATTATATATATATGTGATAGGACACCCCTAGAGGGTTGTGCCGGTTCCCCCCAAAGCCTATTGTCTTACATGATATCACGCTAGGTTACGTCCGCTTCCGCCTAAAAACCCTAAACCGCCGCCGCCGCCGCCGC
>NC_041382.1:17680061-17682014 GCF_002162155.2 Triticum dicoccoides
CTACGGGCTCGCCGTCGCCGCCCCGTGCTCGCCGTCGCCCAGCCCCTGCCCCGTCCCGCCCCCGTGCGCCGGCGCCCTCGCCTGCCCCCGCGCTGTGAGCCGCCGCCCGACTCTGTTTTTTTTATTTTTATTACTTTAATTCTTTTGTTCATATGTGATGTATATGTGTATGTGGCTATAATGTATATGTGTATGTGAACAATGCAAAAGATTGTTTTTTAGGAAAATTAGGATTTTTTTCTATTCACAGATTTTTTTTGGTGATATTAATTATTGTAAATTTGCAAATGTTTGTATATTCATATGAACAATGAATTAGGCAATACTACTTCTTGTATTTTTAAGAAGGAAGAAGAAGAAAAAGAATGAGAGGAAAAAGGAAATAAGAAGAGGAAGAAAGGAGAAGAAGTGGGGAGAGGAAGAAGAGGAGAAATAAATAAGAAGAAGAAAAAAGAAGAAAAAGAAGAGGAGAAGAAGAAAGGAATAGAGGAATTTTTCTCTTCTTCTCCTCTATTCCTTTCTTCTTCTCCTCTTTTTTTTCTTATTTTTTTTCAAGTCTTATAGCCAGCTGACTCAGCTTTATTGTACTTGCTTTAATTGCCAAAGGTTTAATCCTCATTTAAAAGGTCAAATCCTCCCACAGTGTAGTAGTACTCCTTCCATAGTTAATGCGGGGTAATTAATCCCCATGTCGATGCGATGCGGGCATATGCCATATGCACGCCAGTCGGTCTCGGCAGCCGGTATAATAACTACTGCGGTAATTAAATGGTGGTAATCCGCGTTACCGAGGTAATTACCAGCGGATAGGGAATCATGGTGACGTTTTGAGCCATCATTGGCCGCGCTGAAATTGATGCACTGCCCGAATCTTCCTGACATGATGCTACCTGCAGCCCCTGGCCCAGCCCCGAGTGGTGGATGCATGCTGCCGCCGTGACCACAGCAGGATTAATCCTCATCTTCCTCCTTATCAATTTCACAGTAATAACTAGGGGTACATTTTACCTTCTCGTTTTCTTTTCATCATTCAAAAACATTCTGGCTGTAAAATCACAATGGGTGCCAGTTGTGTTTCCATCGATCGCAAAGGAAAAGAGAAACAAAATGCACGCAGCAAGTGTCGGTTAATTTAGTTATTTGAACTAGGGGAACTACCGACTGTGCTGGCGGCAGATTAATCAATGTTGGAGTAGATTAGATCTAGGCCGTGTAGGGCAATTTGTTTGTGTCAGGTATACGTTAGGGATTTGAAATCGGGGAGCGTGGTTTGAAAATCGAAATGCGTGCTACCATTGGATGCGTCTGCACATGGGGTACGGTTTTGGTGTATCCATCGGCCGATTACTTATACTTAATCTTATGAGTGGTCACAGCTGAGACCACAGGGTATATCGATCGGATGCATATGCGCCAATGCTTTACTATAGCTACTATAGTACTCCCTCCGTTCGGAATTACTTGTCGCGAAAATGAATGTATCTAAATGTATTTTAGTTTTAGATACATCCATTTCCAAGACAAGTAATTCCGAACGGAGGGAGTATATATCACGTACGTATTCTATTACTTGGTGAATATCTGTGTGGTCGAGTGGTGTCGTGGCACGCGTGGGCGTGTGGCGGCGACGACGCTGTGCCGCTGTCCGAGATGTGGCATCAGCATTGAGGTTCGGCCGGCCAAGAGAGCACTTCCGCATATTCTTGTTTCTGTTTTTTCGAAAGGCATGCTTCTTCTATTTTCGGTGCCCCCCTTGTAATGTTTACGACACACCCCTAGTCGCATGCGAGACGGCACCCTTGAGCCTCGACGGGAGGGGATGTGCATCCCTTTTTTTTTCAGATGTTGAGTTACGATAGAGTTGGCGGGAGCCTAGACTAATTTCTAAGGGTGGGTCGCCCCACTTTCTCGGTGTCTCTCCACCGCTTGGGCTTTGTTCCTCTTGCTTTTTTT
>NC_041382.1:17682193-17683231 GCF_002162155.2 Triticum dicoccoides
TTGAGAAATCTTGCTCACTTTATTGATTCAAAACAATGTTCATAGGTACACGGTTTGGGTCATGAGAAGTGCCCGACCAAATATGCCTACCTATATCTAAATTACATGCGAATTTAGCGAAATTATGAGCCTCGAAATTAAAGTTCCTTCGTTCAAAAACTAACGAGCAAGAAGAGAAACTAGCTTTGCGGTCCATTATTTCATGTATAACAGCCGCATTGGGACCTCCTGTCCCTTCGCTGATATCTTGCACCACACCTTGACAATCTGAGGCTACCATGATATTTTGCTCTTACAGATCCTCCACCAAAGATAGAGCATCCCGACAAGCGTATGTCTCCAGTATCATAGGGTCTCTGACTCCTCGAAAGACAACTGCTGACGAGCCAAGAAAATTGCCATTCGAATCTCGACAGACTGCAGCCGCTACTCCCACTCTTCTGTTCCTTGCCAATGCACCATCCGCATTGATCTTGATAAAACTAGCTGGAGGTGGAATCCATTGGCGTTGCTGCCCTGGTACAGCAAGTACCTGCACTCTTGGTTTACAAGTGGGAATTTGTTATAGCTCCTGAAGATAAGAGTCTACAAATGATATTGTTTGGTGTGGATTTTGGAATAATGATTCATAAATTGCCTTGCGCCTTGCATATCACACAGTCCACAGAGTGACGACCATTCTCGTGAAACTCTCATGGTCTAGTGCCTCATGAAGTTCAAACAGCCACTTTTTTTGCACTTGGCTCCACGTTTTCCGTCATCTTTGTGACAAGAGTTTCATCCGTCAAAGCCCATATACATCTCAACATAGTGCATGACCACTGTAGAAAAAGGGCCTATAGTCCCGGTTCGTAAGGGCCTTTAGTCCCGGTTCCGGAACCGGGACTAAAGTGTCGGTACTAATACCTCCCCCCTTTAGTCCCGGTTCAATCCAGAACCGGGACTAAAGGCCCTCCACGTGGGCAGTGCGCAGAGCCCAGTCAGGAGACCCTTTGGTCCCGGTTGGTGGCACCAACCGGGACCAATAGGCATCCACGC
>NC_041382.1:17683624-17684095 GCF_002162155.2 Triticum dicoccoides
TTTGGGGGGTTAATTTAGGTGTTTCATATATTGTGTTAGCTAGTTATAATTAATAGAGAGAAGTGTCCTCTGTTATGTCCGTGCTTGGTCGACGCTACGTACTATACATACGTATATAGAGAGGACTAGACACGCTAGCTAGCTAGTAAGCAAACGAAGGAAACAGAAGATCGTCATGAACATATATGCATATATACAGAGAGAAGTGATATCGACCACCTCTCCTTCTCCGAGAGATTGGTCGAACAACAAGTTCTCGTATATCTATCTCACACTACCGGCTACATATATACAATAATTATCTCTTACAAATATAATCATACGGACTCAGGGTCCACATAGAATTCTCCGTCTTCAGGGATCACGTGGTCAAGAAAGAATGCCACCAATTCCTCTTGAATTGCTCGCATGCGAGCTGGTTCTAGGAGTTCATCCCGCTTCCGAAACATCTAATTTGAAGAAGGGGGTCAA
>NC_041382.1:17684324-17689820 GCF_002162155.2 Triticum dicoccoides
CAATGAATGAATGAAACTCAACACAAATGATGGTAATAAAATAAAATTGTGAATGTTGTTATTTACGTACTTCATATTGTTCGTTAGAGTACATGCCCCGCTCACAGGTCATGTGGCGGATGGACTCGCAGATATAGTATCCATAGAAATCATTCCCTTGTTCCTGCCACAACCACTTTACAAGAAATAGAGGTCAATCAAACTGATAAGCAAGAATGCTAAATGGTATTGATGAAACTAGCGCTTGAATCACTAGGAGATGCGCGGAACATGGTACTATAGTACTTACTTTCGGGTGTCTAAATTCCAGCTCCTTCGGCAGTCCCGGAACTGTTTTGGTGAATTTTCTCCAAACCCTGCCGGACAAAAAAAACAATTACTTGATATCAGGAAATGAACAAAGTTGCTGATATGGTGGATAATGATCGATTTAACTTACTTCTTGAGGATTTCAGTCATGTCCGCATACTCCTTGGGATCTTTTCGTTTAGAGTCCAAGACGGTTACTACTCCATGCTCAAGCTTAATCTCTAGGAGAATATATTGGAAACTGCACACACATGCATAACTCATGAATTACATTACTATAACCTTGACTAATATATAAGGGAAACCGAATACGCACAAGACAGTAACACCCACCTGAAGTTGTAAGGAAAGAGTATTATATCTTTGTTTTGATTTATTACGAGCGATCGTAGCAAGTTGGCCTCGGTAGCTGCGGCATGAAGTTTAACCTGAGTTGCATCTATGAGATTGTGTTAATGAACCCAATATCACCGACTTGTCTTTTCTTCAATTCGGCGATCTTCAATCTGCATAATATAGTGAGGATGATTATAAATACATGCAATGAAAGAGCTAAGCTATATAGAGAAACTTAATGACAGAAGTAGTACTACTTATAGACAGTAGCAGGCGGCCGTTGTTTTATCGAGGGCCAATTGATTGAAAAACTGATAGAACTCCTCAAATGGAATAGGCAACAGATCAATTCCAACGAGGTCATGCTCCTTTTTAACTTTCACATACAAAGTACTCCTCCCCCCAGAGTCTCTGCAGATTTTCAAGTACCAATCATGCAATCTTCGCATCATCGTTGATAGAGATCTTTCATCTTTGACGAGAGGCTTCCCGTACTCGTATCTTTGTATCTGCACCTCCATGGGTTCATAATGTACTTCGTCGGGCAGGTAATCTGCAAGATTGCTATAACCGGGCACCATCCTCGGATCATTATCGACGTTGTGGCTAGGCACCTTGAGCGGGGGGCACGATTGCTTCGCTTGTTCGCCGAGCTGGGCAATTTGTTTCCCAGCTCGTCGTTCTTTCAGCCTTTGATCACTGACAGTACTTCCCGACCGCTCCGCTTCGGCAAATTCCTTTCCAATAATGCGGTCATAGTTTCCTTTCGGCGGATCAGACTTCGGTGGTTTTGTCAGGGCAGCCAGAGTGCGCTTCACTTTCACCCGATCTACCTTCTCCTCCGGAGGTGGATGTTTCTTTGCTTTCACCCCTTCAAAGAAGTTCCTCACTTCTTCTCGCGCGATCTCGACGTTCTCCTCCAGGGTCCTCTCATATGGTAACTTCTCTGGAGTCTTCAGAGAAGGACCGAATCTGTATGTCCTCCCGCCTCTGGTTGTACTGCTAGACGCCGACCGAGCAGACGGATCGGTTGTCTTCTTTACTTGCTTAAGCGGCGTAGGAGAAGGACTACGACGCGCCGGAGCAGCTGGAGCGGCGGCAGGTCTCTTCCGCCCTTGCTGACGAGGCGGAGAAGGAGGAGGCTGGCTGCTTGGGTGCGTCGGCGCAGGCGGAGAAGGAGGCGGAGTGCCGCCACGCGCCGGAGAAGGAGCCGGCCGAGGGCCCTGATCGTCACTCGCCGGAGGAGGAGGCAGTGGAGGCGGAGTACCCTGACTCACCGGAGGAGGAGGAGGAGGAGGCGGTGGCGTCCAATTCGAAAGGTTGATGAGCTCCTTCCGCCATAGGCATGGAGTCTTCAGAGCAGACCCCAGCCGAGTCTCCCCTTCACCGGTAGGGTGGTCAAGCTGGAGGTCCTCAAATCCCTCCGTTATCTCATCCACCATCACCCTAGCATATCCTTCTGGAATCGGCCGGCAGTGAAAAGTTGCGCCGGGTTCAGTAGGATAAACAGAGCCAACAGCCGCCTTGACCTTCAAATTCATCCATTGCGTCATAAGGTGGCAATTTTGAGACTCCGTTATAGCATCCATGGGATAGCTGGCAGGAGCCGTCAAGGCATGCTCCAGCTGAAGCAACTCGGTGGAAGCCACGCTGCTTCTGCGCTGAGATGGCGGGGTAGCTTCGCGGGAGGCTTCGGCAGTATGTTTGCTGCGATTTGCTTCTCGTTCCTCTATCGCGTCTACCCTTGCTTGCAGCGCCTGTATTTGGGTCTGCTGCACTTTTTTCCACCTCTCATGGGATTTGTAACCGCCTGCGTCCGGAAACCCAACCTTCCACGGAATGGAGCCTGGCGTGCCTCGTGTCCGTCCAGGGTGCTCAGGATTCCCGAGGGCCATTGTGAGCTCGTCGTTCTCTCTGTCTGGAAAGAACGTCCCTTCCTGCGCTGCTTCGATATACTGCTTAAGCTTACTGACTGGTATGTCCATTTGATCGTTCGTCCAAATGCACTTCCCTGTTACAGGGTCCAGTGTTCCGCCAGCCCCGAAGAACCAAGTCTGGCAACGGTCTGGCCAGTTAATTATCTCTGGTTCGATCCCTTTATGAACCAGATCATTCTCAGTCTTGGACCACTTAGGACGGGCTACGAGGTAGCCACCTGACCCCGTGCGATGGTGAAGCTTCTTCTTCGCAGCATTTTGCTTGTTTGTCGCCGACATCTTCTTACTCTTTTCTGATGTCTTGTGGGCCACAAATGCTGGCCAGTGATCTCTGATCTTCTCATATCTGCCCTTGAATTCTGGTGTCTCATTATTTTCGACAAATTTATTCAGCTCTTTCTTCCACCTCCTGAATAGTTCTGCCATCCTCTTCAGAGCAAAAGACTTGATTAATTTCTCTTTAACTGGGTTCTCTGGATTATCCTCAGGCGGTAGGGTGAAATTTGACTTCAGCTCAGTCCAAAGATCATTTTTCTGCATATCATTGACATAAGACACCTCAGGGTCTTCTGTAGCCGGCTTAAACCATTGTTGGATGCTTATCGGGATCTTGTCCCTAACCAGAACCCCGCACTGAGCAACATATGCGCTCTTTGTCCGGAGGGGTTCAATAGGTTGGCCGTCGGGCGCGATTGCTATGATCTCAAACTTTTCATCCGAGCTCAACTTTTTCTTCGGGCCTCGTCTCTTTACCGAAGTTGTGCTCGATTCGGAGGGCTAGAAAAAAGAACAAAGACTTAATTAATATGTGTACATACCAAAACAATGAATGCATCAATCAGTTAGTCAGCATAGGCTTAACTAATATATAAACCTGGTCGGACTCGGTTCGGTCACCGGAGCCGTCATCACGGTCTCCTTCTTGCACCGGCATTGGGTCACCGGAGCCGTCCTCATGTTCTTCTTCTTGCACCGGCATTAGGTCACCGTAGCCAGCTTGTTCACCCTCTCCTTCCAGACCATCGGTTTCGTTGAGAAACAACGAGATGGCATCACTTCCTTCTGCGATTATGTCCCTCAACAACGCTTCTTTTGTTGCTTCGTCTAGGGCGGTGTCCATAGTTTCTACAAATATTTACAACATGGCAATTATTATTCAAACATGACAGATGGATATATTAGTGCCAAACGTAGAACTAGCTACCTAATCATAGTAAGCTATCGGGAGGGGGTATATATCGACAACGACGACACTACATCTATGTCCCTCGACGACCCTCATTCCCGAAAAAAAGAGAGGAAGAAGACGAAAAATAAGAGGAGAAGAAAGAATAGAGGATAAGATCTCCTCTATTCTTTCTTCTCCTTTTTTTTTCTTCTTCCTCTTCTTTTTTTATCCTCTTCTTCCTCTCATGTTCGATAGGATCGCCGAGGGGTCGGCAGGTTGCCTAGTGTCAAGGGATTCAACAAAACCATGTCTTCATCATTAGGCGAAAGTAACATGTGCATGATGGTACGAAGCTCTTCAAAGTTGTTCTGGAACGGAGTCCCAGATAGGATAATTCGCTTTTTGGTACAAAGTTCAGCAAGAGCCTTCCGAATATCGCTATTTGGAAGGCCTTTGCTGAATTCGTACCAAAAGGTGGATTATTCTATCCAGGACTCCATTCTAGAACAACTTTGCAGAACTTCGTACCAACATGCCCTGGTTACTTCCGGCTAATGATGAAGGCATGGATTTCTTCAATACTTTGACACTAGGAAACCTCTCTCTACTTCCGGCTAATAAGAATAAGAAGAAGAAGAAGAAGAAGAAAAAAGAGGAGAAAATAGATTCTGTTTTCTCTTCTTCTCCACTATTCCTTTCTTCTTCTCCTCTTCTTTTTCTTCTTTTTTCTTCTTCTTATTTGTTTCTCCTCTTCTTTTCGGTAGAGGAAACCCTAAATAGCTAGCAAGTATCGTGGGTGTGAGATACATGTGGCCTTCGGTGTCGGACACTACATCCACGTCCCACAAGTGACGTGGGCGTCGAAGCCCGCGCCACTTGTGGGATGTGGGTGTAGTGTCCGACACCGACGGTACATGTATCTCACACCGACGATACTTTCTATTTAGGGTTTATACTCTACCGCTCCTCGACCTCTCGACGACCCTCGTTCCCGATAAAATAAAGAGGAAGAAGAAGAAGAAAAAAGAAGAGAAGAAAGAATAGAGGAGAAGACTTCCTCTTCTTCCTCTCCTCTTCTTCTCCCTCTTCTTCCCCTTCTTCCTCGCCTCTCTCATGAATGTCCGGCGTTCTCGACCCCCCCCCCACGTGTCGAAGAAAAAAAATAAGAAAAAAAAGAGGAGAAGAAGAAAGGAATAGAGGAGAAGAAGAGAAAAATAGAATATAGAAGAAGAGAAAAATAGAATATATATTCTATTTTTCTCTTCTTCTCCTCTATTCCTTTCTTCTTCTCCTCTTCTTTTTCTTCTTTTTTCTTCTTCTTATTTATTTCTCCTCTTCTTCCTCTCCCCACTTCTTCTCCTTTCTTCCTCTTCTTATTTCCTTTTTCCTCTCATTCTTTTTCTTCTTCTTCCTTCTTAAAAATACAAGAAGTAGTATTGCCTAATTCATTGTTCATATGAATATACAAACATTTGCAAATTTACAATAATTAATATCACCAAAAAAAATCTGTGAATAGAAAAAAATCCTAATTTTCCTAAAAAACAATCTTTTGCATTGTTCACATACACATATACATTATAGCCACATACACATATACATCACATATGAACAAAAGAATTAAAGTAATAAAAATAAAAAAAACAGAGTCGGGCGGTGGCTCACAGCGCGGGGGCAGGCGAGGGCGCCGGCGCACGGGGGCGGGACGGGGCAGGGGCTGGGCGACGGCGAGCACGGGGCGGCGAC
>NC_041382.1:17690960-17699426 GCF_002162155.2 Triticum dicoccoides
CAGGGCGACGGCGAGCACGGGGCAGGGGCGCGGGCGACGGCGACGGCGAGCACGGGGCAGGGGCGTGGGGCGACGGCGAGCATGGGCAGCCTGACGGCGTCGTCGGGGCAAGCTCGGGCAGCCTGGCAGCGTCGTCGGGGCGGGGAACTGGCGATGAAATCTGAAAAAACGCTAAGTCTTTGTTTATATAGAAAAGGCTTTGGTCCCGGTTCGTGGAACAAACCGGGACCAATGCCCCCCTTTAGTCCCGGTTGGTGCCACGAACCGGGACCAAAGGCCAATTTTCAGCAGCCCAAAGGGCGGGAAGCGGCGGCCATAGGTCCCGGTTGGTGGTACGAACCGGGACCAAAGGGGGGCATTGGTCACGGTTGGTGCCACGAACCGGGACCAATGCCCCGTTTAGTCCCGGTTGGTGCCACCAACCGGGACCAATGGCCTTTGCTGCCCCGAGCCCAAAAGTTTAGTCCCACATCGCTAGCTGAAGGGCGCCGGCACTGGTTTATAAGCGCTGGTGTGCCTACCCATTCGAGCTCCTCTCTAATGCAGGCTTTCGGGCCTAAACTTGCTACTGTCTGTGGGCCTATTGGGCCTTCTGCGGGCCTGAATCCTGGCCCATGTAGGGTTTCTAGTCGTATTCAGGCCGTGGAGGCCCAGTAGGAGGCATTTTTTTTGGTTTTTTCTTTTTTATTTCTATATTTTTTTGGTTTTTTATTTTTTTATTTCTACTTACAACTAAATACTTACAGTTTTTTATTTCTGCTGATGTGTATGTGGACATGCTAAACGGTGAGTGATCCCAAGCGACTGAAAGAAGGAGTTGAGGTTGCGATACTCGCCACCCCAGTCCGACTGAACATGAACAATTTTGTGCTTGAGAAGGCGTTCAACATGTTTTTGGAACTGAACAAAAATGTCAAACACATCAGATTTACGTTTGATAAGATAAAGCCAGGTAAAGCGGCTGTAAGCATCAACAAAACTGATATAATAATTATGACCACTAACAGAAGTCTGAGCAGGACCCCATACATCTGAAAACACAAGTTCTAAAGGATGTTTCACCTCACGACTGGACTCCGAAAAAAGAAGTTGATGACTCTTCCCCTGCTGACAAGCATCAACACTGCTACATCTTTATTACTAGACACACTAGGAAGCTCATGACGACGCAAAACATGCCGGACAATAGGTGTGGCCGGGTGACCAAGACGAGCATGCCACTGTGACGGAGATACCCGAACTCCACTGAAGACGCGAGCGACGCCAGGATGCTCCAGACGATAGAGACCTTGGCAGAGCCGCCCACTAAGAAGAATGTCCCTCGTGCCCCGATCCTTAATAAAAAGATCAAAAGGATCAAATTCACAAAGCACATTATTATCACGAGTGAGTTTAGGAACTGAAAGAAGATTACGTGTCACAGATGGAACTCGAAGAACATTGCGAAGTTGAAGACTCCTATTGGCATGTCTAGTGAGAAGTGATGCTTGACCAATATGAGAGATGTGCATACCTGCTCCATTGGCGGTGTGGATCTTGTCGGAGCCATGGTAGGGTTCACGAGTGTGAAGCTTCCCCATCTCACTGGTCAGGTGCTCTGTCGCCCCAGAGTCCATGTACCAGTGGGGATCAATGGAGTAGGACTGAGTGTGTCCCTGTGGCTTCTGCGGCGGCGGACGATCAGCCATGGCGACCTGACGAGCAAAGTTGCGTGTATCCTTCCCGTCATTGCCAAGACCAAGAAAACCCCGCTGGAAGCGCTTGTGACACTTCGAGGCCCAGTGCCCATCGCGACCACAAAGCTGGCACACACGTGGACCGCCAGCCCCTGGTAGAGTCGCAGTAGGAGGAGGGGCCGAGGCGGGTGGTGGTGACTGCCCCGAAGAATCCCTGGATGAAGCAGAGGAGCGACCACCCTTGGTGGCGGCGTTTGCCGAGAGGGCGCCGTTGCCCCTGGATCGGCGCGTCTCGACTCGTTGCTCAGTAAGTAGGAGGCGTGAAAAGACCTCGTGTGCTGGCATGGGCGTGGAGTTGCCCCTCTCATTGATGATCTCGACTAGGGCGTCATACTCCTCATCAAGACCATTGACAATAAACGAGTTGAACTCGGAGTCGGTGAGGGGCTGTCCAATGGAGGCCAGCGTGTCGGCGAGACTCTTGACTTTGTTGTAGAACTCAGTGGCGGTGGAGTCAAGCTTCTGACACTCCCCAAGTTGGCGACGGAGCCCAGATACACGAGCCTGCGACTGTGCCGCAAACGAGCGCTCAAGAATAGTCCATGCCTCGTGGGACGTCTTGGCGAAGACAACAAGCCCAGCAACGGCCGGAGAGAGCGACCCCTGGATGGAGGAGAGGTTCGCCTGATCCTGCCCTGTCCAGACACGGTGAGCCGGATTATAGACCGGACCATGCACGCTGTCAACCAGCGCAGGAGGGCAAGGGAGAGAGCCGTCGACATAGCCAAGCAGGTAGTGACTCCCAAGAAGCGGAAGAACCTGCGCGCCCCAGAAGATGTAATTGTCCGACGACAACTTGATGGTGATGAGATGGCCGAAGTGAAACGGCGGCGGCGGCTGCGATCCCATCGAGGAGACTGGCTGAGGTGAGAACACCGTGGAGACAGTCGGAGGGGCAGCCGGCGCGGTGACAGAGGGCGCGATGGCCGCGGTTGACGCCGCGAAGCCTGCCAGCGCGACGTCCTCCGCCACCAGCGGCGCAGTGGCCGAGGGCGCGACAGCCGCGGTTGACGGGGCGGCGGTGGTGTGGGCCACAAGCGCCTGCCCGGGCGAAGTAGCAGCCGGCGGGAGCGCGAAGAGGGAGCCGACGCTCCGTGTCCCGATCGGCGCCTGAAGGGAGGCGGCATCCAGCGGCCTCGAGAGAAGTGCCGCGAGGGAGGCCGGCAGAAAACCGGTGGCGGTGGAGCCGGACGCAGCGGCGGACGTCATGGCAGTCGGGCGACGGCGGCGGCGGGCGCGGCGGCGGCGGCGGCGGTGGCGGCGGCGGCGGCGGCGGCGGTTTAGGGTTTTTAGGCGGAAGCGGACGTAACCTAGCGTGATATCATGTAAGACAATAGGCTTTGGGGGGAACCGGCACAACCCTCTAGGGGTGTCCTATCACATATATATATAATGAGGTGATATACAACGTTACAATATACACACGTAAATACAGTCTAACAATGGTACATGACCCCAAACACTCAGTGTGTCGTGAACTCCTAGGTACATACCTGCACAGCGTGCATTCACGTGCTTGCATGTCAGCATGTGTACATATTCCGATTCTCGCTTTTCTTATTTTCTTTTGAACTTTATAGCTTCGAGCCTGCTGTGAGCCCCCATTTCGTTTGGCTTGCTGCATGGCAGTTTCATCGTCCGGTCGTCCGTCGTGCCCTCTTCTTCTTCCTCGAAAATGCAAAGTGCTTTCAAGAAAGTAAAATCAGATGCAAATGAAAATAAGCTGTGCAGGAGCACAGGGTAGATGATTCCCTCCTTTCCGACTCCCAAAGCGAGCCTTATGGGAGTGTCCGAAAGAGTTCAGATAAAGAAACAAACATGGACTATCATCATAACCCTTTCCTTCTCCCTAGTTCCATGCCTGGCCGGCTTATGGTAGTACTACTAATTTTCACTCACATGCATGCACGTATGGGCCGGTGCAAGTGCCCCAAGCACGCTGCTGGTGTATGCTTCTATGGTTTTGCTATTTACTCCCTCCATCTTAAAATTATTGTCTCAAGCTTACTGTAATTTTGTACTAAAATTAGTACAAAGTTGAGACGCTGCGGAGGAGTATGTGTTAGTCGATTTCCGTGAAGCATCAAGGGCGAAAACGGTTAGTGTCGCGGCGAGGACAAAGGCACGAAGTAGTCATCGAGGCCTCGGACAGGAGTGACCCGGTGCCAGGGACGATGCGAGGCCTCGATCAGCACTTCGTGCATGCACAGATGAATTAACTGAAGGGATTTGGTAAGTTCGTCACGGTAGTATTTCTAGCTCTATAAGCTGATTAAAGGTAAAAAAACAGTGCAACAGAGTTACACTATAAGCTGGGGTAAGATTCTGTACCACGATACATCCAATTGGACATTTCGAAACGAGTGCGTGATCCTGAAATACATATGTTCAGTACAAATAGGACGGACAAGTTGATACTAGATCGAGGGCTGTTTAAACAAACAGCATGTGTATGTGGGGTCCACATTTTTGAAAAACAAACGGTATAGTAATGCGGAGAGCGACAGTCCGGCATTGGTGCGTGCATGTGGATGCGAATGGGATGCTGCTAGCAGGAAGAATCGCCACCAGCCTCACTGCATGATAACAACTTTCTCCTGTTACATTGTCGCTCCGGCAAACAAACAAGCACCCACCCTGACCCCAAAGCTCGATGTCCATCATCCATCCACGTCAACCCCATCACCCAATGCTCGTACTAGTACAATCTCACTCTGTTCTCTGCTCTCAAGTCTGATGAAGAAACGGTTTCCCCTTCCCCTGCTCTGCTCCGGTGGTGTGCTGCTACTCTGAAATCCAGGGGTCCCGGTTCCCCGGTCGCACTCACTCTTCTGTGGTTTGCCAGAGATCGCTCTCTCCAGCCCCGTCACAAACTTTCGAAACCCAGCAGCAGCGGCAAGCAACAGCTCGTTACACTCACGGGCGTACTGGCTTAGGCATCACCTCAGTCTCTTTCCATCAATCCATCAAGATATATTTTTGTTTTTGCGGGGAATCCATCAAGACAGATTGATCGGAATGAAGCGGTACTCGCGGAGCCTGTCCGTGCCGGACACGCCCAGGGGCCTCACGGCCGGCCGCCATCGCCGGCAACCCCTGCCCCGGCTGCATGTCCTTGGTGCACTGCCTCATCGTCGCCCCCGGCGCCGGCATGCCGGAGAATGAAGCTACTACATACGCGGCTCAAGCGTACAGGAGTGCACTGCCGAAATGAACCCCCGAGCTAAAGCTAGCCGGACTGCATGCAACACACGTACAAGTGCACGCCATGGTCTGACCTGGCATGCACACCGATGCACGCACGTCCAGCGTACGTAGGGTGAAGACTCCATGCACCTATCGATGAAGCTACTACATAGGCGTCTCAAGCCTTCAGGAGTGCATGCACTGCCGAAAGAACCCCCGAGCTAACGCTAGCCGGACTGCATGCAATGCAACACACGTACAGTACAAGTGTACGCCATGGTCGACCTGGCATGTGTTGGAATTATGTGTCCTGCAAAATTACTTGGAATTGTTAAAATTCAAAATACCTCATTATGGAATTATACATGTATTTATACATGGAATTGTTTTACATGTTTAGCATGGAATTGTTACTTGCTGGAACGTACTTAAGTTTTATATACTTAATGAAGCTGGTCGATTATCGGTGGAATACAATATACTATTTATATTGGAAAGACTATCCGGATACACCAATGATTGGAAGGAGCTAGATCTTATAATTAGATTACAGCCCTAATGTTGATCTACATAATTAAAGGAATTTACACTCTATTATGGCGCGTTGCTCACAAGCGCGTGCTCCAGGGACGAAACGGGTAGAATCCGTTAAACAGACAAATATGATCGTGGTTGATAATTTGATCTGGACTCTATCCTAGAAACTAGTGGAAAAGACTAGAAATCTTATATCTGTATAAGAGGTGGACTCTTTGGAAAAGACAGTATAAGAAGGTCCCTATCCCCTAGCCTCAGATATGCGAATTGTGAGCGGCACCACGGATAAGCGCAGAGGAATAGGGGGTAGACCGTAAACCCTAAATTTTCTTACAGCATGCACCGATGCACTGCACCTGCACGCACGTCCAGCGTACGTAGGTTCAAGACTCCATCCGATTGGATCCTTTTGCGATGGAGGTGGACATTTGAATTCATGATGATCAAGTCAAGTGGATGAGGAGCTCGCTCGATCGGCCCGGTCCGTACGCACTACGTGGGTTTCTCCTCCGTCGTTTTCGCTGGCCGGCCGGCCTCCCCGACACGGGGGTAGCCCAGCCACATTGCGCTTGTCAGGGAGACGTACACGTCCTGGGCAGGACTGGCCGGGAGTACGTCCGGGACCAGTGCTGCATGCAAATGCATTGCGGCATTTTACTACAACTGCTTGCCAATGCCATGCACCTATATATCGACACCATCTATACACTACTACAGACGAATCATGATTTACCGGCCCGGCCCCGGCGGGCCAGGTCCATTACGTCCATTCATTCACCTTGCTGTACATCCGATCGGTGGATCGACCGTGCGCATCTCCGCTAATGCAATGTCCATTCGTGCGGCCGATCAGTGGTAACGTCGAGCATGTACACCCGGCCGTCTTCCTCGGTCTTCACTCCTGAAGTCCACCCATTTGTTTTCCCCGCAAAGAAATGAAAATGAACTCCACCTCGATCGATGCTGCTGGCGTCGTTCGTAGATAAGCCTGATGCAGATGCGGGTTGCCGTGCTTGGCCCAGGTGTTTCAGCTGCAACGCGGTAGGAGCTTGTTCCTGCCCTAGCTAGCAGGAGTGCATGCCAAGTTGACTCGGGCCGGATGCATGCAAATGATGTGCGCAGCGCAGGTTCGTAGAGTAGCGTGGCACTGCTGGCAGCATGCCAACGATGTCATGACTTACTCTGCTCACATGAATTCTACACCGACGGGCTGCAACTCACGGAAAACTCCCTACGGACTTGACTTGTCCACCATGCACCTCGCCAATACCTTCCTCCCTGAATTTCAATTATATATGGGTCCAGTGTTTCCTCCCTATTCATGCATGCATGGAGGCCGGCCAGGGCCACGTCGAAAAGGAAAGGAAGGAAGGAAGCTAACCAGGAATGGAAGCCCAGGCACGGCCGGTGCCCCATCCATCGCTTCGTCCCTCTTGAGCTCACGGGTGGCCACGTTTCTAGAGTAGCTGTCCATACAGGCATCGATTGAAATTGGTTGAAGAGAGAGAGAGAGAGAGAGAGAGAGAGAGAGAGAGAGAGAGAGAGAGAGAGAGAGAGAGAGGAGGAGACCAAGCTAGCTCGGAACGGAAGCCTTCCCAAGTGTAGCCAGCTCAAAAAACCGTCCGGCCGGTGCAGTAGGTGGCAGCAATCCCGTCCCGTCGACGTTGCATTCTCTCTCGCGCGGGCATGCACTTTGCCGCCTAGCTACTCCCTGTTCAAATTTCAAAAACCGAACAAAGCGAGAATCGAAAACACATTTGTGCGTACGTAGGTAGGAGTACGCATGAGTGCACGACACACTCACGCATCCACGTGCGGGCGGTTGCTGTCGTCCCTTCCCTGATGTAAAAATATTTGGTGGCAACGCGTCCACGCGAGAACGGAACGCATGCATGGGCGAGCGCACGGGCGGCGTCTATGCGGTGGGGCCGGGGGGCGTGGACGGGGACACGCCCGGTACGGTACGTGCACGAAGCTAACGCATGCGTACGCCCGCGACCACGCATGTAAATGCACGTACGTGACGCCACACTTCCATGTTTGAATAGTTGGAGCCTAGCTCGATTGGCTCACCCGATCGGTCCATCGATTACTATACTTTACTGGCATGTGCAGTCTCACCACGCCTAAACTAAAATTAAGTAACCGGCCAATGGATCCACCAAAACCTTACGGCACGTGCAGACGCGTCCACTGGTCGCATGCATTTCGGTTTTCAAATCACGCACTCCGATTCAAATGCCCAACGTATACACCTGACACAAACAAATCTACCATCTCCCGGACGGACGGACGGGCAGATCTAGTCCATAACCACTTTGATTAATCTGCCGCCGGTACAGTCGGTACTTGCTACTACTCGCATTGGGATTCTACGCACGCATTTGATCTGAGAGCAAAGCAGCACGTGCGTACTCTTTTGTTTTCCGTTTCCTTGGTTGGCGGTCGATGAGATTTTGCAACTAGGATCGTCTCAATAAAAAAGATGGTGGTAAAATGACTACTCCTTTCAATCCACATTACCTGTTGCTCAAAGACCACTGCCAAGGAGACGACAGCAAGCACACGAATTTTGGTCGACAAACTGATCGAGCCGTGCATGCATGCCTAGCCACAGACAGCCACTCACTGCTGGATAGAGCCATCGTTCAATGATCGTGCACACTATTTCGTGTGTGCAGCAGTTTCGTGTATGACACTTTATATTACTGCGAAGAGGATAACGAACTAGACGAGGGACTCCGGTGGTGAGTGGTCACAGCGGCAGCATGCAGCCACTTCGGGTGGGGCTCCTCTGGGCGCATCATGTCAGGAAGATTCGGACAATGCATCAATTTCAGTGCGGCCAATGGGGGCTCAAAACGTCACCATGATGCCATATCCGCTGTGTAATAATCACCTCTGCAACAGTACAGTAGTTAATTACTGGCATCGTCTCCGGTAATTAAACCTTCTGTCCACACCGACTGTGCGCATGTGGCATATGCCCGCATCACATGGCATGGGG
>NC_041382.1:17703633-17715206 GCF_002162155.2 Triticum dicoccoides
CACGGGGCAGGGGCGTGGGGCGACGGCGAGCACGGGCAGCCTGACGGCGTCGTCGGGGCAAGCTCGGGCAGCCTGGCAGCGTCGTCGGGGCGGGGAACTGGCGATGAAATCTGAAAAAACGCTAAGTCTTTGCTTATATAGAAAAGGCTTTGGTCCCGGTTCGTGGAACAAACCGGGACCAATGCCCCCCTTTAGTCCCGGTTGGTGCCACGAACCGGGACCAAAGGCCAATTTTCAGCAGCCCAAAGGGCGGGAAGCGGCGGCCATAGGTCCCGGTTGGTGGGACGAACCGGGACCAAAGGGGGGCATTGATCACGGTTGGTGCCACGAACCGGGACCAATGCCCCGTTTAGTCCCGGTTGGTGCCACCAACCGGGACCAATGGCCTTTGCTGCCCCGAGCCCAAAAGTTTAGTCCCACATCGCTAGCTGAAGGGCGCCGGCACTGGTTTATAAGCGCTGGTGTGCCTACCCATTCGAGCTCCTCTCTAATGCAGGCTTTCGGGCCTAAACTTGCTACTGCCTGTGGGCCTATTGGGCCTTCTGCGGGCCTGAATCCTGGCCCATGTAGGGTTTCTAGTCGTATTCAGGCCGTGGAGGCCCAGTAGGAGGCATTTTTTTTTGTTTTTTCTTTTTTATTTCTATATTTTTTTGGTTTTTTATTTTTTTATTTCTACTTACAACTAAATACTTACAGTTTTTTATTTCTGCTGATGTGTATGTGGACATGCTAAACGGTGAGTGATCCCAAGCGACTGAAAGAAGGAGTTGAGGTTGCGATACTCGCCACCCCAGTCCGACTGAACATGAACAATTTTGTGCTTGAGAAGGCGTTCAACATGTTTTTGGAACTGAACAAAAATGTCAAACACATCAGATTTACGTTTGATAAGATAAAGCCAGGTAAAGCGGCTGTAAGCATCAACAAAACTGATATAATAATTATGACCACTAACAGAAGTCTGAGCAGGACCCCATACATCTGAAAACACAAGTTCTAAAGGATGTTTCACCTCACGACTGGACTCCGAAAAAGGAAGTTGATGACTCTTCCCCTGCTGACAAGCATCAACACTGCTACATCTTTATTACTAGACACACTAGGAAGCTCATGACGACGCAAAACATGCCGGACAATAGGTGTGGCCGGGTGACCAAGACGAGCATGCCACTGTGACGGAGATACCCGAACTCCACTGAAGACGCGAGCGACGCCAGGATGCTCCAGACGATAGAGACCTTGGCAGAGCCGCCCACTAAGAAGAATGTCCCTCGTGCCCCGATCCTTAATAAAAAGATCAAAAGGATCAAATTCACAAAGCACATTATTATCACGAGTGAGTTTAGGAACTGAAAGAAGATTACGTGTCACAGATGGAACTCGAAGAACATTGCGAAGTTGAAGACTCCTATTGGCATGTCTAGTGAGAAGTGATGCTTGACCAATATGAGAGATGTGCATACCTGCTCCATTGGCGGTGTGGATCTTGTCGGAGCCATGGTAGGGTTCACGAGTGTGAAGCTTCCCCATCTCACTGGTCAGGTGCTCTGTCGCCCCAGAGTCCATGTACCAGTGGGGATCAATGGAGTAGGACTGAGTGTGTCCCTGTGGCTTCTGCGGCGGCGGACGATCAGCCATGGCGACCTGACGAGCAAAGTTGCGTGTATCCTTCCCGTCATTGCCAAGACCAAGAAAACCCCGCTGGAAGCGCTTGTGACACTTCGAGGCCCAGTGCCCATCGCGACCACAAAGCTGGCACACACGTGGACCGCCAGCCCCTGGTAGAGTCCCAGTAGGAGGAGGGGCCGAGGCGGGTGGTGGTGACTGCCCCGAAGAATCCCTGGATGAAGCAGAGGAGCGACCACCCTTGGTGGCGGCGTTTGCCGAGAGGGCGCCGTTGCCCCTGGATCGGCGCGTCTCGACTCGTTGCTCAGTAAGTAGGAGGCGTGAAAAGACCTCGTGTGCTGGCATGGGCGTGGAGTTGCCCCTCTCATTGATGATCTCGACTAGGGCGTCATACTCCTCATCAAGACCATTGACAATAAACGAGTTGAACTCGGAGTCGGTGAGGGGCTGTCCAATGGAGGCCAGCGTGTCGGCGAGACTCTTGACTTTGTTGTAGAACTCAGTGGCGGTGGAGTCAAGCTTCTGACACTCCCCAAGTTGGCGACGGAGCCCAGATACACGAGCCTGCGACTGTGCCGCAAACGAGCGCTCAAGAATAGTCCATGCCTCGTGGGACGTCTTGGCGAAGACAACAAGCCCAGCAACGGCCGGAGAGAGCGACCCCTGGATGGAGGAGAGGTTCGCCTGATCCTGCCCTGTCCAGACACGGTGAGCCGGATTATAGACCGGACCATGCACGCTGTCAACCAGCGCAGGAGGGCAAGGGAGAGAGCCGTCGACATAGCCAAGCAGGTAGTGACTCCCAAGAAGCGGAAGAACCTGCGCGCCCCAGAAGATGTAATTGTCCGACGACAACTTGATGGTGATGAGATGGCCGAAGTGAAACGGCGGCGGCGGCTGCGATCCCATCGAGGAGACTGGCTGAGGTGAGAACACCGTGGAGACAGTCGGAGGGGCAGCCGGCGCGGTGACAGAGGGCGCGATGGCCGCGGTTGACGCCGCGAAGCCTGCCAGCGCGACGTCCTCCGCCACCAGCGGCGCAGTGGCCGAGGGCGCGACAGCCGCGGTTGACGGGGCGGCGGTGGTGTGGGCCACAAGCGCCTGCCCGGGCGAAGTAGCAGCCGGCGGGAGCGCGAAGAGGGAGCCGACGCTCCGTGTCCCGATCGGCGCCTGAAGGGAGGCGGCATCCAGCGGCCTCGAGAGAAGTGCCGCGAGGGAGGCCGGCAGAAAACCGGTGGCGGTGGAGCCGGACGCAGCGGCGGACGTCATGGCAGTCGGGCGACGGCGGCGGCGGGCGCGGCGGCGGCGGCGGCGGTTTAGGGTTTTTAGGCGGAAGCGGACGTAACCTAGCGTGATATCATGTAAGACAATAGGCTTTGGGGGGAACCGGCACAACCCTCTAGGGGTGTCCTATCACATATATATATAATGAGGTGATATACAACGTTACAATATACACACGTAAATACAGTCTAACAATGGTACATGACCCCAAACACTCAGTGTGTCGTGCACTCCTAGGTACATACCTGCACAGCGTGCATTCACGTGCTTGCATGTCAGCATGTGTACATATTCCGATTCTCGCTTTTCTTATTTTCTTTTGAACTTTATAGCTACTGTAGATAGGAACCGGCTAGGCAACAAGTCGACCTCCATGCGACGGAAAAGGAACAGAAAGAAAGAGCCCGGCAGGCAGTTGTGCGCTGGCCGCGACTCGTGGTGGACGCCGACGGGACGGTTGACGCGGCGGAGGGACTCGCCGAAGCGACGCGGGTGCCTGCTGGATTGCTACCTCACTGCACCAGTGGTACGCTATAATTGCTGGCTAGCTAGACCTTCCGTTCTAAACTAACTGCGTCTCTTCCTTTTGGTACCGTGTCTGGCCTTCGTCCCGTTGCATGCAACGGTAGAGAGAGAGAGAGAGAGAGAGAGAGAGAGAGAGAGAGAGAGGAGAGGAGAGGAGTACGTAGCACACTAGTATGACAATACCGGCAGTACACGATAGACGGGGGGTGCGGTGCGACCTGTGAAATGAAGCACGGACGAAACGGAAGGACGGATGGAGTAGGTGCGTCGGGCGATGAGAAAGCAAGCACCGGCGAGCTGGGCGCATGCATACTAGTACACAAAGAAGCAAGCACCGACCCGCTGGGCGCATGCATCCTACACCAAGAAGCGATGGAGGATGTCACAGATGATCTGTTGGCGAAGATGCGTGGACAGCAAGTGTAAGACAATAAGTTTTGGGGAACCAGCACAACCCTCTAGGGGTGGCTTATCTCATTATATATAATGGTTGTGTTACAATATGTACCATATACGTACATAGGTACAGAAGCTATACATAGTCTAACACCCTCCCTCAATCTTAGCCACTTTCTAAAGAACTGAGAAGGGTAAGATTGCGCCTACAAGCCTCAAACTGTGGCAGCGGTAAAGGCTTAGTGAAGATGTCTGCAAGTTGATCCTTAGATGAGATAAACTTGATCTGGAGTTGCTTCTGTGATACACGTTCCCGTACAAAGTGATAGTCAACTTCAATGTGTTTCATTCGGGCATGAAATACTGGATTTGCAGAAAGGTATGTAGCACCGATGTTATCACACCAAAGAATAGGAGGCTGTGGTTGAGACAAACCCAACTCCTGAAGCAAAGACTGCACCCAAATAATCTCTGCAGTAGCATTAGCCACAGCCTTGTACTCAGCTTCAGTACTGCTACGTGACACAGTAGCCTGTTTCCGAGCACTCCAGGCGATCAAATTAGAGCCAAAGAATACTGCATAACCCCCCGTGGATCGCCTGTCATCTGGGCTACCAGCCCAATCTGCATCAGAGAAGGCCGAAAGGATCCGAGAGGAAGTCGGCCGAATATGCATACCAAATGTCAGGGTGAACTGAACATAACGAAGAATGCGTTTAACAGCAGCCCAATGAGTATCTCTGGGAGCCTGAAGATACTGACAAACCCTGTTAACAGCATAAGAGATATCTGGTCTCGTGATCGTCAAGTACTGAAGTCCACCAACAATGCTCATGTACTCTGTGGCATCCGCAGGAGACAAAAGCTCACCATCAACAGCTGTTATCTTGTCGGTAGACGACATGGGTGTGGTGGTCGGTTTGCACTTCAGCATGCCAGCTCTCTGTAACAACTCCAAGGAGTACTTCTTCTGCGTAAGGACAAGACCAGTAGCACGAGAAGTGACCTCAACTCCAAGAAAGTAGTGAAGCTTCCCAAGATCTTTGACCGCAAAATCAGCACCAAGAGAGCAGACAAGAGCATCAGCAGCATACTGAGAAGAGCTGACAAGGATAATATCATCGACATATACCAAAAGATACATAGTGACTTCTGGCTTCTGTAGAAGAAATAACGAAGTGTCAGCAGTAGACGGCACAAACCCATGAGCACGAAGGGCAGAGGCAAGGCGGGCATGCCAGGCACGAGGAGCTTGCTTCAAACCATATAGTGCTTTGGAAAGACGACAGATATAGTCAGGACAATCAGGATCAGAGAAACCAGGCGGTTGTTTCATATAAACCTCTTCCTCCAAAAATCCATGTAGAAAAGCATTCTGCACATCAAGTTGACGAAGTGACCAACCACGAGAAACAGCAATGGAGAGAAGAAGCCGAATAGTGGTAGGCTTGACGACAGGACTGAAGGTGTCCTCATAGTCAAGACCATGACGCTGCCGAAAACCGCGAGCAACAAGTCGCGCTTTGTAACGCTCAATAGATCCATCCGAATGCTTCTTCACTTTGAATACCCATTTTGAGTCAATAACATTTACCCGTGGTGGTGGAGGAACGAGAGTCCATGTCTTGTTACGAAGAAGAGCATGAAACTCCTGCTCCATAGCCTCTCGCCAATGTGGAATGCGCAGGGCAGCCTGATATGAGCGAGGCTCAGAAGATGGATCCGCAACAGCAGCAGCCAAACAAGCAGCCAACCAAGCAACTGTACCATCCTTACGTTCCTTAGGTTTGAAAATGCCACTGCGACTGCGTGTATGTGGTCGGGACACAGGAACCACCGAGGTCGACGGAGCAGCCTGCAACGGGCTGGAGGACGGCGACGTTGACGAGTCAGCCGGTGACGAGGAGCCAGTCACGGTAGCCTCGGACTCGGTTGGCGAAGAAGGCCGACCCACCGGCGAAACCGGCAGAGCAGACGAAGCAGCTGGCGACTCCGGCATCACAGACCGGGCCGATGGCGAGCTCGGCATAGTGGGCCGTGGCGCGGCCGGTGTCGCGGGCCGATCCGCTGATGAAGGCGACGTGAGGACCCGAGCCGCGGGCGAAGACGGCGTGACGGGCCGAGCCGCGGGCGACTCGGCGGCCGCTGGCGAAACGGACCTAGCAGTGGAGATGCTCGGCGCGACGGGCTCGTCGGGTGACCATGCATGGGCACGCGAATCGATGCCATGCAACATAGGGCGATCGACGTGCCCACCAGAAGACGACGATGATGATGGTGAATCCTCCAACAGCTCCAAATGAGTTCCACGTCCGGTTCCTGCACCATGGTTAGGTAACAGCAAAGGAGAGTATGCAACATCATCAAATTGGTCAGAAGCAACAGAGGATGAATGCAGGGATGGTGGTTCGACAGTGGACACAGGAAGGTTGGCAAAGGGAAAAACATGCTCATCAAACACGACGTCCCGAGATATATAGACACGATTAGTGGGAACATGAAGACATTTGTAACCTTTATGAAGAGAGCTATAGCCAAGAAAAACACACTTCTTAGAATGAAACTCAAGCTTGCGCTTGTTATATGGACGAAGATGCGGCCAGCAAGCACACCCAAATACCTTGAGAAAGGTATAATCAGGTTGTTCATTAAGGAGAACCTCAATGGGAGTCTTCATGTTTAAAACACGAGTAGGAGTACGGTTGATGAGAAAGCATGCAGTGTTGAAAGCATCACTCCAAAACCGAAACGGAACAGATGCATGGGCCAAAAGAGTAAGACCAGCTTCAACAATATGACGATGCTTACGTTCGACTGAACCATTCTGCTGATGTGTATGTGGACATGCTAAACGATGAGCTATCCCAAGCGACTGAAAGAAAGAGTTGAGGTTGCGATACTCGCCCCCCCCCCCCAGTCTGACTGGACATGAACAATTTTGTGCTTGAGAAGACGTTCAACATGTTTTTGAAACTGAACAAAAATATCAAACACATCAGATTTGCGTTTAATAAGATAAAGCCAGGTAAAGCGACTATAAGCATCAACGAAACTGATATAGTAATTATGACCACTGACAGAAGTCTGAGCAGGACCCCATACATCTGAAAACACAAGTTCTAAAGGATGTTTCACCTCACGACTGGACTCCGAAAAAGGAAGTTGATGACTCTTCCCCTGCTGACAAGCATCACACACTGCTACATCTTTATGACTAGACAAACTAGGAAGCTCATGACGACGCAAAATATGACGGACAATAGGTGTGGCCGGGTGACCAAGACGAGCATGCCACTGTGACGGAGATACCCGAACTCCACTGAAAACACGAGCGACACCAGGATGCTCCAGACGGTAGAGGCCCTGGCACAACCGCCCACTAAGAAGAATGTCCCTCGTGCCCCGATCCTTAATAAAAAGATCAAAAGGGTGAAATTCACAAAGCACATTATTATCACGTGTGAGTTTAGGAACTGAAAGAAGATTACGGGTCACAGATGGAACTCGAAGAACATTGCGAAGCTGAAGACTCCTATTGGCATGTCTAGTGAGAAGAGATGCTTGACCAATATGAGAGATGTGCATACCTGCTCCATTGGCGGTGTGGATCTTGTCGGAGCCATGATAGGGTTCACGAGTGTGAAGCTTCCCCATCTCGCTGGTTAGATGCTCTGTCGCCCCAGAGTCCATGTACCAGTGTGGATCGATGGAGTAGGACTGAGTGTGTCCCTGTTGCTTCTGTGGCGCGGGACGATCAGCCATGGCGACCTGACGGGCATTGTTGCGTGTATCTTTGCCGTCATTGCCAAGACCAAGGAAGCTTCGCTGGAAGCGCTTATGACACTTGGAGGCCCAGTGCCCATCGCGGCCACAAAGCTGACACACACGTGGACCGCCAGCCCCCGGTAAGGTCGCAGTAGGTGGGGGGGCCGAGGCGGGCGACGGTGGCAGCCCCAAGGGAGACCGGGGTGATGAAGAAGAGCGGCCACCCTTGGTGGCGGCGTTGGCCGAGAGGGAGCCAGTGCCCCTGGTGCGGCGAGTCTCGACCCGTTGCTCAGTGAGAAGGAGCCGAGAGAAAACCTCGTGTGCCAGCATGGGTGTCGAGTTGCCCCGCTCGTTGATGATCTCGACTAAGGCATCATCCTCCTCATCAAGACCATTGACAATAAACGAGTTGAACTCGGAGTCGGTGAGGGGCTGTCCAATGGAGGCCAATGTGTCGCCGAGGCCCTTGACCTTGTTGTAGAACTCAGTGGCAGTGGAGTCAAGCTTCTGACACTCTCCAAGCTGACGACGGAGTGCAGAGACACGAGCCTGGGACTGCGCTGCAAAGGTGCGCTCAAGGATGGTCCAGGCCTCATGAGACGTCTTCGCGAAGACAACAAGGCCGGCAACTGCCGGCGAGAGCGACCCCTGGATGGAGGAGAGGTTCGCCTGGTCCTGCCCCGTCCAGACGCGATGGGCCGGATTGTAGACCGGACCATGCACGCTGTCTACCAGCGCGGGTGGGCAGGGAAGCGATCCGTCGACGTAGCCTAGCAGGTAGTGACTCCCCAAGAGCGGGAGAACCTGCGCACGCCAGAAGATGTAGTTGTCGGCGGAGAGCTTGATGGTGATGAGATGACCGAAGTGAAACGGCGGCGGCGAAGACAATCCCATCGAGGAGGCTGCCTGGGGTGCAAACACCATGGAGGCAGCCGGAGGCACCGAAGCCGATGCGGGAGGAGGCGGGACCGCAGCCAGGGCGGGCGCCGCAAAGCTCGCGGCTGGTGTGGACGCCGCAAGGCCCGCGGCCGGGGCGGACGCCGCCAACCCCGCCAGCGGGGCAGTGTGATCCGCTTGTGGCAGGAGCGGCGGGACGACGCCTGCGGAGTCCGCAGCGGACGGCGGCGCCGCGGTGTGGACCACGAGGTCACGCCCAAGCGAGGGCACCGGCGGCGTGGAGAAGACGGAGCCGATGCTCCTTGTCCCGATCGGAGCCGGAACAGAGACGGCATCGAGCGGGAGGTTGAGCAGAGCCGCAAGAGAGGCCGGGAGGAAGCCCGCAGCAGTGGAACCGGTGGTGGCGGCGCTCAACATGGCGGCGGCGCGATCGGTGGCGCGGCGGCGGCGGTGAAGGCGCCGGCGGCTGCGACGGCGGTGCGGGTATTAGGGTTTAGAAGCGGAAGCGATCGTAACCTAGCGTGATACCATGTAAGACAATAAGTTTTGGGGAACCAGCACAACCCTCTAGGGGTGGCTTATCTCATTATATATAATGGTTGTGTTACAATATATACCATATACGTACATAGGTACAGAAGCTATACATAGTCTAACAGCAAGGCGAATGAATGGAAATAATGGGACTGACCATGACCAGTCAGTCAGGACGACGGATGCACTCACAAAGAGCGAGCGAGAGAGAGAGAGAGAGTGCCCGAGTGCATGCATGCATTGGGTAGGTGCACGGCGTCTTCGATCGATGCAGTGAAATGCGGCATGCATTCGCGCGCAGTGCTGGACCCGGCCGCAGGTACGCGTACCTCTCTCCGACAAGCACGACGTGGCTCGGCTGCTCCCGTGTCGGGGAGGGCGGCTGGCCGCCGGCGACAGACAGACGAGCGGAAACGACGCAGGAGAAATCCGCGTACGGAGCGGACCGATCGAGGGAGCTACACTACACACAGTGCCGAATACGAATTCAAATATCCACCTCGATCGTCACTGGACCGCCTCCGATGTAAGTAATGAGTCTCGACCGTGCGTACGCACGTACTAGTACTAGGTACGTGCATGTGCACCGTCTCTCTTGCATGCATGCCAGATCGACCGTGGAGACAGCACACTGTACGTACTCCTATGCTATGTTGCAGCCTTGCAGGCCTGGCTAAGCTGGGGAGTACGTTGCTCAGGCTGATGAGGGTCGTGAACGCATTCAGCCACTAGTAACTAGGGAGACCGGAACTGGAGCAGCCTGCGTGTAGCTAGTATATTCTCGCGCGAGCGCCACGAATCGGACGCACTGCATGCGCTGAATTGCAAAGTGCCAAACGAACATCAACTGAATTGAATTCAATTGAGTTGATGGCGTGTTAATGTTGTGAGCGGCAGGCAGCGCCGCAGGCCGGCTTGCCTGCCAAACAGAAGCCACCATTGAATTATCTTCAGCACCAGAGCCTCATTCACTCGCCTGCCTATCTATCAATTGGCCACATATGTGGTACTCCTAGTATACAAGTACTACTGGTACTATAGTACATCTGGTCATTTGTACGCTTGCCTGCCGGTTGCATGCCGCCGGTGCCGTACTTAGAGCATCTGCAACAGACGCTAAAAACTGCTCTGCACGCTAAAATTCAGAGTTTTTTCGACGCTGGACAGCTCCAGCAAAAACTGTAAAATAATGCGCGTAAAAAAGGGTTGGGCGCGCACTGAAAAATGCTAACGTGTGCTGTAAATTTGATGCGTCGGATTGCGCACGCTTCACAATTTACACTGTATTTTTTTGTGCGCGTGTTTTTTGGTATCTGGTAAATCAATGATGGATCCGGCGCGCTAAAAATACTACAGTGGCGCATTAAAACTATTTTAGGACACGAACTTTTGTGCTCCTGTAGGTGGTGCTCTTAGCACTTGGTGCCACATGGAAAATCATAGTTTCACGCCTGTGAGCGGCGCAATTGCTATATATCGGCCACTGCCAGCCTGAGCCGGCGACCGCCCACAGCGCTCTGCACTGGCCTGGCCCAATTATTTGTTTTTTCGTACCGCTGGTTTTCTTCAGTTCTCCTTCCAGTTATTTTTCTTTCCATTCTTCAACACATCGCTAACTTTTCAATCCACATTGTCCATACTGGTGGAACTTTTTTTGGATACAAGTTGAACATTTTTCAAATAAATGATGTAGTATATTTTTTCAAATACTCCATCCATACATTTCTAGAGGGCCTATTTTTTTGAATCTATCATAACAAGGTGGATAGCATGGAAACTTGAGCAGTTTCATGGAGTAGATTTTGGCCAACGGGATCTCAACAAATAGCTGGCGAGCCGCCATTGAAATCTCGCATGCAAGCAATTGGTTGATGCATTCAGAAAATTGATGGGAGAGGCCACACACACCATGTGAGAGAAAGATACTAATTCCTATGTCACGGGTCAGCTAATTAGCCAAATAGCATTTATGGTGGGCCTTTTTTTCCTGTATTAACGGGTGGAGGGAGTAGATATTTTTGAACATTTCTCAAATACATGTTGAACATATTTTAAATGGCACGAATGTTTTTAAACTATGTGATCTATAACAAATATATTTACCATATCATATACAATTTTTCTGAAATATACATCACACTATGTTAAAACTACAACAATACTTATTTTTGCATTGCATATTTTTTTCAAAAATAACATGAACATATTTTTGAAACGAGTGAACATTTCTTATCATGGTATATTTTTTAGTGCTGTCAAAATTTTATAAAAGTTGTGCGGACAAATTTTATGCACTATCTACATTTTTATTGCGTAGTGAAGTTTTGAAGTCAATTAATTTACGAAACATTCAGTGCATGTTTGTATTATTTTTTGAAATGTAAACAAATGTAAACAAAAAGAGAAAAAAGAATGAACCTAAAACTACTTGGACCGGCCCACCGTATGATCGCTTGAGGTGATGCTTCGCGCTAGATCGCTTAAAGAGATATATAGGAGTGCCGATCAACTAGCCCTGATCCTATTTGCCGCATGTTCCGCCGGTT
>NC_041382.1:17715450-17736436 GCF_002162155.2 Triticum dicoccoides
CCCAAATCATTTTTTTAAGCGGGGCAGCCCATTTTAAAGGTATCTAGTAGAGTTCGACTTATAGTTTAGGGAAGCTTCCAACCTAGTTTTGGGAAGCTTCTAGAATTTTCTAGCCCATCTTTTTTTTTCAGATTTTTTGAGTGGTTTTATTCCTTTTTTTCTCTCTTTTTTCTGAAATGTGCGAACTTTCAATAAATTTGTGATTCTGTTTTAAAATTGATGATCTTTTTTCAAATTCATCAACTTTTTTTACAAAGTTGTTGAACTTTTTTCCAAATCTACAACTCATTTTCAATTTTCCGAACGTTTTACAAAACCCATGATTTTCTTTTAAATTTGGGTACTTTTTCTCAAAATCAATGAATATTTTCCATAGAGAAAGATAATTAACGAATCCTAAGGCAAAGGGGCGAGAAACTCAAGGACACTCTTCCAACGGGCTTACTTTCCGAAAATTGATGTACTTTTTTTAAATTTGTGATTTTTCAATGAATTATTTTCAAAACTGATGAAAAATTTCTATTTCATGTTCTTTTTAAATCAATAAACTTTATTCAAAATTGATGATTTGTTTTCAAAAGTAGGGTCAACTGTCAAATGGTGAACTGGTCAACCAAGCAAACCAACCAACCAGAAGCGAGTGAGCGAACGACTGTTTTGAAAAAGTTGCATTCGATCGATTAGTTCTTTTAGATAGTTGGATTAACCCGTAGCTAAACCCGATGTTGAGTACGCCATTTAGGACCACTCGTCAACTAGTTGAGGCTACGCCCATGGGTCGGATGAGTCGGCCTGTCCAGTTATTGGTTTTCTCCACGGGTCGCTGCTGTCTCGTTGGTTGGTTGGTGTGTTTTATCTTCTATTGGTCGACTTCTTCTTGGGGTTTTCTTTTTTCATCTTTTTACCATTTTGGTCTAGTTTTTATTTCATTTTTTTGTTTTGCACTTCTGGGTTTTATAGTTTCCTATACTAATTTCTAACTTTTTAAATTCTGGTTAAATTTTTTATATTAGATGGTGAACATTTTTTTAATATTCAATGAAAAGTTTTATAATAAAAATGCAAATTATTTTTAGTATACTGTGAATTTTTTAATAGACGTTGAATATTTTTTAATACACGTTGACCATTTTGGTGATATACGTCGAACGTTTCTTTAATATGCAATAGATAATTATAATGCACAAATAATTTTTTAAATACAGACATGACATTTTTGAAAACATGTACTGAACATGTTTTTTAAATAAATGTTGATTTTTAAAATATATTATTTTTAGTAGTTTCTTATATATTTATAGTCCTGGACACATTTCAAACAACCAATTTTTTGGAAGAGAACCAACTGCTGAAAAGACCAAAGAAAGAAAAAACAAATCTCGACTCCTAAAGAGGGAGTTGGTAGTCTCGCCTCACTCACACCAACCCCACGGAAAACCCTATATTACGCTCGTGAGCGTCATACATGGACCTTTCGCTGAAATGCAATCAAGTTGGGCCTGCCCATTTTAGGCGTGCATTAACTCTATCAAATCGGCACTTTCCCAAAACAAAGTCATGCATTAAATCGCTCAAATCAAATCTTAATAAAATCTCAACTAAATCCAAACTTTCCTTACCTTCCACTACTCATACCCAAATCAAATGAAATCTTACCAAAACTTAAATTACAATCAAAGATTCAATGTTGGCGGCCCATTTGATGAGTACACGCGCTTTTATTTTTCATTATTTTTCTATGTTTCGTTTTTTCGTTTCCTTTTTTTGATTCATTTTTTTAATAACCAACCTCTTATTTTGTGGTCACCATACTATCAGAATCGACACAGGCTTGTACGCCATGCATGGTGAGTTGGTAGCATCGCCTCCATTTCGGTTAAACCTCCCCGTCGATTTTTTCTATCCCACCAATTTATTTAAACCGGTATTGCAACCATCCATGGGATCGACTTGGAATGACAAACCTAAAACCCTTTTGTCATAATCTAGCTCTAGATGTCTACTTTCTTTTCTAGTTTTCGGATCTCAATTCCGTTCTACGAGCTAGTCACACCAATCACACTTCAGAATTTTTTATGTAAATTGTTCTCTATTTTGCCTAGTTCATATAAATCATTAAGATACTTAAATTTTCCATTGCATGCAATTCCACCATCATAATCTATACACCTGATCTTGATGTCCTAATCATGTACATGAATGGAAGAATATGGCTTTGGCTTGAACCTCATTAGTGCAAGCTATGTTTACTCGTAGCACATATAGATGAGTTTCATCGTTCTTCTACATAATGCATGTATGTAGTCCATGCTCGCCATGTATAATTCATGCATGCTATTTACTTCCAATATCCTTTCACGTGTAACTAATCTGGTCTATTCCATAGTATTCTTCTCCATAAGATCCTAGCCATATCCTACACACATGCCCATATGTTTTCTTTTTTGATCTTACTTGGTGTTTCATTTGGAGTTCTGTTGTACGCTTGTTGATTTTTGTGTATATTGTGCGACGTATAGACGAAGGAGGAGATGAGGGTACTAAAAAGAAGAAGTAGGAGGCGCGCATCAAGCAGTCATGCCACCCCCATCCCTCATACTATATTTTTGTCCAAATACACGTGTTTTACAAACGTGCATGGAAACTTGCTTAGAGTCAAAATATTAATCTTGATTAGTACACCCATTCATTGGATACGATACCATGCTCTTATACCCTGTTCGTTGTCACCATAAACTTGAGTAGTTATTGATGCTTAAACAAGATTCATCACCTAAGAGCATCTCCAGCCGCGCCCCCAACAGGCCCACCCCAGGCGTTTCTGCCGCGCCGGCGCCAAAAAATCGGCACAGTCGCGTCCCCACTAGACCCTTTTTCGGCGGCTTGGGCCGAAACTGGCGCCGGCGGACCCGAGCCGAACCCGGCGCGCTGGGGGCGCCGGCACAAGCGAAAAGGGGCGTGGGGCCACTCTGTCGGCGAGTCGAGAGCCTCTTCCCGCTGTTTCTTCCCGCTCCCCCCCCCCCTTCACTCCCATTCTCTCCATTCCTCCCGCCAACCTCCCTCCCGCTTGCCTCCCAGCCGGCCTCCATGCCGCTGAATAAGTACGTGATCCCCCGCGCCGCGACAACTGCGACCGCCACCGTCGCCCAGCCGAAGCAGAGGAAGCCGAAGGCGCCGCCGTCCAAGCCACCGGGCATGCCAAACGCCGACTGGAGGGTGGAAGTTCAGCGCCGGGAGGCTATCACCGCCGACCGGCGGAACAGGGCCATCGCCAAGAAGGCTCGGGACGACGTGGCGCGTGCGGCTGCGGCCGCGACGGATCAAGCCGAGGCCGAGGCGGCTCGCGTGGGGATGATGAATCCACCCGGCGGCCATGCCCAGTACGCCCCCTGGATATAGCAAAGCGTCGGCTCTCCGGCCGGCTTCTCGTCGTCGCCGCAACCATGGGGATGCTCGTCGTCTCCAGGCTACTCTGACGGGGACGCGCACGGTGGGTTCAACCCCAACATCACCTTCCCCCATGGACACCCGGCCCAACGCAAGCCCTCGCCCGCCTTCGCCGGCGTGCAGTACCCTCCGTACAACTACTCACCGTCGGCTTACGCATCCTCCCCGACGTCCCCTCTCCGCCGTGGCGCCCTGCCCTTCTCACAAGCTTCCATGTAGCACCTCGGCGACACTGACGAGATCGACACCGACATGGACGACATCATCGCGGCAAGCTCGGCCGCGGCGTCCCCGGGTTCGCTACCCAGGACGACACAATGGACCTCAGTGGCGGCATGGACGTCGAGCTCGAGTATGGCGAGGAGGAGGAGGAGGAGCCGGCGACTGTTCCGGTGAGGAGGCGCAAGAAGAAGAAGGGGCGGCGAGGACCGGCAAGCCGCGCATCAAGTGGACATCCAAGGAACAGGAATGCCTCGCCGAAGCGTGGAAAGTCATCTGCCTCGACCCGACCACCGACATGAACCAGAGCATCGAGACGTACTGGGAGCGCATCACGGCTGAGTTCGACGAGCGCAAGCTTGTCGACCCCTACTTTAAAGGCGTCTACATGCAGCGCGGGTCGAAGGAAATGGCGAACCATTGGGGGCTCATCTAGGCGGCGTGCAAGAAATGGCATGGGATCGTCGAGGAGATCGCGGCTCGCCCGGAGAGTGGCGCCAACGTTGAGGATCAGGTATGGCACGCCGGTCTCCTGCTTCTCTTCGCCGTATGCGCCCGCCAACTGTTTGTTTCTCGGCGCAGCTGCTGCGCATGTTCGCCTTGTATTGCCTGGGCAACAGCGACCAAGATTTCAAGTACCTCCACATCTACAAGGGGATCGACAAGTGCGAGAAGTGGGCGGAAGTCCGGCGCACCCTCGACAAGGCCAAGGAGACCTACAAGACGGACGCGCCAACGGCTGGCGCGTCAGAAGGGCGGCTGGACGGCATCAAAGGGGCCAAGAAGGGGAAACACGCCGACGCGGCAACCGTGCGAGTGCAGGAGTCCATCGAACACTGCCTCGCCGACACACAGGCCCGGGCCGCCCTGCGTGAAGAGAAGATCGAGGCACGGTGGTCGGCGTTGATGACGAACAGCGCCGTCAAGCTCGAGATGCTCCGGACCACCGTCATCGCGAAGAAGAGGAACACTGATATGGCTTTTCTGATGGGCGGGGCGGACATACTCCAGAGCAACGACGAGCAGCTCAAGGCGTGGTACATGGCGGAGCGCGGCCTCATTCTGAACCAGCTGATGACGACGGCACCGCCAACTCCCGCGCCCACGCCGCCAAGCCCGAGTGTTGATGCCTCCACGACACCCAGCAGCACCGAAGCCGCGCTGATGCCGCCCAGCATAGAAGCAGCTCCGACACCGCCTAGCCCGCGCACGCTAACTACGCTGACGCCGGAGGCCGACCCCGCCTAGTGATGCTTTGCGCACGCGTCCAGACTTGTGGCGCTCATTTTTTTGTAAGCCGGACTATTTATCCAATCGCCGAACTGTGTCCTGTGATCGCCGGGCTTGTGGCGTCTTTTGAGCGGGAACGACCAAATTCGAAATTGCCGCGTCCTGGGGGCGTGATTGCGAGCTAGGTCGCCCCAGGGGCCAATCTAGCGCCGGTTCGTCCCCAAGCCGCTCTTTTTAGGCGCCCTGGGGGGCCGAACGGCTGGAGATGCTCTAATAAATTGGTGGCACTGTGTTCCATCTTGTTGAGATTATCATTCATCATTGCTTAGTTGAGAAAGTCAAAAACTTGTTTTTTGGACTAAACTTGTGTCACAAGTGTAAGTCAAATCTTGATGTTGAGATTACCATTCAACATGTGTGTAATGTTTCACTCATAGTAATTTTGATTAACACTTGTCGTGCAAGTTTAATCCACAACAACAAGTTTTGGACTTTTCAACTAACCAATTGTGAATAATAATCTCAGTAAGATGGAACACAATACCATCAATTTATTAGGTGATGATCGAGTCTAAGCATTGCTAAGAGTTAATAACTACTCAAGTTTATGGTGAAAACGAACAGGGTATAAGAGCATGGCATTGTATTCGATGAAAAGGTGTACTAATCAGTATAATATTTTGACTCAAAGCAAGTTTACATGCATGTTTGTAAACACATGTATCTGGAAAAAAAAATATAGGACGAGGGATGGGGGTGGCATGACTGCTTGATGGGCACCTCCTACTTCTTCGTCGTAGTACTAGTACCCTCGTCTCCTCCTTCGTCCATACGCCACACAGTATACGCAAAAGTCAGCAAGCGTACAACGAGAAGTCTAAACAAAACAAAGTAAGATCAACAAACAAAACATATGGGCATGTGTGTAGGATCTTATGTAGAATACTATGGAATAGATCATGGGGATTAGTTACACATGAAAGTATATTGGATAGTAAATAGCGTGCATGAATTCTACATGGTGATCATCGACTACATACATGCATTATGTAGAAGAACGATGAAACTCATCTACATGTGCTACAAATAAGCATAGCATGCACTAATGAGGTTGGAGGCAAAGGCATCTATTTTCACCCCTCTCTTCGTTTCCTGGTCGCCTCACCCACAGAACCTTGAAATCCTGTCGGGCCTTCAAGAGAAACAATTGGCGAGTCCTGTCAAGCACGAGCCGGTGCAACTGTCTGGACAGATCAAAGCACACGAGTGCGTGCAATTTGGGGAGGCGGAAAGCCAAGCGACCCAACTACTAACTCCCACTTGGCCTGACGGTAGACGTGTCGCACGCAGCACCCATCTCTCCTCCCCCCGGCATTCGTGGCCCTCCGTCTTCCCGTCCACCTGACCAAATCACGTCTCCCGCCGAGTATACATCCCTTTCCCCACACTCGTATCACCACACCAAACCAGTACGGCCAGCATCGATCTCTCACACTCATCTCCGCCTCCAGCCGGCCACTGCTGAGCTAGCTACTCGGCCGCTGCTACGTACTTGTACGTACAGGTAGAGATCGATGGCGGCGGCGACGATGACGGTGGAGGAGGTGAGGAAGGCGCAGCGGGCGGAGGGGCCGGCAACGGTGCTGGCGATCGGCACGGCGACGCCGGCGAACTGCGTGTACCAGGCCGACTACCCGGACTACTACTTCAAGATCACCAAGAGCGATCACATGGCCGACCTCAAGGACAAGTTCAAGCGGATGTGTAAGTCCAACCAATTCCATTCCATCATTCTTTGCCGTCTCTTTTATGCCTTCTCTCGGACGAACACGCGACCTAACAAACAAACAAAACAATTGCTTCATTTCATTTTCAGGTGACAAGTCCCAGATCAGGAAGAGGTACATGCACCTCACGGAGGAGATCCTGCGGGACAACCCCAACATGTGCGCCTACATGGCGCCATCCCTGGACGCGCGCCAGGACATCGTCGTCGTCGAGGTCCCCAAGCTCGGGAAGGCGGCGGCGCAGAAGGCCATCAAGGAGTGGGGCCAGCCGCGCTCTAAGATCACCCACCTTGTCTTCTGCACCACCTCCGGCGTCGACATGCCGGGGGCCGACTACCAGCTCACCAAGATGCTCGGCCTGCGCCCCTCCGTGAAGCGCCTCATGATGTACCAGCAGGGCTGCTTCGCCGGCGGCACCGTGCTTCGCCTGGCCAAGGACCTCGCTGAGAACAACCGCGGCGCGCGCGTGCTCGTGGTCTGCTCGGAGATCACCGCGGTGACCTTCCGCGGACCGCATGAGTCCCACCTCGACTCACTAGTAGGTCAGGCGCTCTTCGGCGACGGTGCGGCCGCGGTAATCATCGGCGCAGACCCGGACGAGTCCATCGAGCACCCCTTGTTCCAGCTGGTGTCCGCGAGCCAGACCATTCTGCCGGACTCAGAGGGCGCCATCGACGGCCACCTCCGGGAGGTCGGCCTCACCTTCCACCTCCTCAAGGATGTGCCCGGGCTCATCTCCAAGAACATCGAGCGCGCCCTGGAGGACGCCTTCAAGCCATTGGGCATCGATGACTGGAACTCTGTATTTTGGATGGCGCACCCCGGCGGGCCGGCAATCCTTGACATGGTGGAGGCCAAGGTAAACCTGAACAAGGAACGGATGCGCGCCACCAGGCATGTCCTCTCCGAATATGGCAACATGTCAAGCGCTTGCGTGCTCTTCATCATGGACGAAATGCGCAAACGCTCCGCCGAGGATGGCCACACCACAACCGGCGAGGGAATGGATTGGGGCGTTCTCTTCGGCTTCGGCCCCGGCCTCACTGTGGAGACTGTCGTCCTCCATAGCATCCCTATCACTGCCTAGGCCAGTGCATGATCATTCATTCTCCATTTGTCTTCGTCATGAAATAATCTACTACTGTTGCTGCTACACCCAAGTTTGCACTGTATTCTGCTGTATGAGGTTTGTAAAACTAGAAGAGTAGGCGCGTGTCTTTCCTCTGTGCTACATATACTCTGTTTGTTGTTGAGATCGTTGTGTTATATATGAGCTATTGATTTACATGATTGAAAGTAACCAGTTACGTTTATGATGAAACCTAGGAATCAAACATTCATCCAAATTGACTACCCCTACGGGATAGACCTCAACAAGAAAACCATTGAGTAACGGCACCAAATGGAAATAATAAGATATACTATACTCCACATTTGTCAAGCAATCAAATTTGAGAGAATATCACAGTCCACGGTGAGGCCCGAAAGAATCAAGCACCATACAACCCTGCAATTTCGCCAGTCGAGAACACGGTGAGCGCCATCGTGCTCACCGATTATAAAGAATGATCATGCTCATAGGCCAGCGCATGATCACTCATTCTCCATTTATCTTGGTCATGAAAAAAATCTACCACTGTTAAGTTTGCATTGTATTCTACCGCACGTGTGTTGGCGTTGTCATGTGATGGCGACCTCTGTGAAAACACACCTGATGGCGTTTCTTTGCCATATTTGACGAAGAATCAGTACTTCGTCCGTAAAGAAATACAAGAGCATTTAGATCATTACTTTAGTGATCTAAATGCTCTTATATGTATTTATAAAGGGAGTAATAAATAGGCTAAAATAGTGAGATATTTTATGAAAAAGAAACAATAAGATATACTCCACTTTTTGTCATGCAATCGCACCTTGAGAGAGAGAGCCTGTCAACGTCCAAGGTGTGGCCACGCCGGAGTCCATCCGCGACACGATCGAGCTTGTCGCTGCAAACCTCGATGCCTTCTTTGCAGGGAGCCATTGCTCAGCCCCGCACAGCTCTGAAACAAGAGCACCATTGATTGATTGGATAAAATTGGTCTGCGATCATCCACTGTTGTGCTCTGGTGATTAATCGGCCTGAATGAACTGCAATCTGCAACCAGCAAGCGGAATGCTGCCCAAATTTGCTTCTTGTGTTCTGAATGTTTATCTGAAAAAAGTGTACAATGGCAACAGAAGGCCAGGCAGAGAGTAGTACTAGAAGGAAACCCCACTGCTTTTGGTGGCACTGCTTCTGATTTCTGCAGCGGTTTGCCTTGCATGTTCATCTATTTTTCCTTTGGCCCCCGGTGGACAACCCGCCGGCCACAGGTGTGGCGTTGAGGTCGATAGTCATGGGCGCAGGCATGGCTGGCGCGACCACTCACCTCCGGCGAGCAGTCCGCGGGAGAGGTAGAGAAACGGGAGGCTTACGGTTGGGGATGGAAGCCAAGCACATGCGGCGTGGTCCGTGCCGCCTGAGCTCTTCTCCATGGACAACATGGTGCTGTCGGGCCACAGGGCCGTGGCCACGCCGGAGTCCATCCGCAGCACGATCAAGCTCGTCGCCGTGCCGCCAACCTCGACGCCTTCTTCGCAGGGAAGCCACTGCTCAGCCCTGTGCAGCTCTGAAACAAGAGCACCATTTATTTATCTGGATATAATTGGTCTGCGATCGGCCTGAATGAACTTCAGTCTGCGAGAAATAATGTGCTCACGACAACAGAATGTTCATGTGTTGGGAATGCTGCACAAATTTGCTTCTTGTGTTCTGAATGTTCATGTGAAAAAAAGTGTACAACGGCAACAGAAGGCCAAACAGAGAGTAGTACTAGAAGAAGCAACTCCATTACTTTTGTTGGCACTATTTCTGATTTCTGCAGTGGTTTGCCTTGCATGTTCATCTATGTTGTGAACTTTTCTTTTTTCATGGTGAGCAGAGACCTCACTGGTATCAGCTCCTGCAATGCGTGTCCGTGTAAATGGAGCAGCAGGCACCGTGTCACACATCTGCACATACTCCGCACCCAACAAAAGTTGTGGTGCAGATTTGCTAACTCACGTTCACTGCACTAGAGAATCAGCATGCACCGGAGTGAGCAATGGCTGACCGGAGAAGAAGGCTTCAAGGTTGCCAATGGTGTGCAGACACAGGTCCGACCTGGACTCCTCCGTCAACACCGCCACGTGGCGTGACAGAACCACATTGTCCATGGAGAACAGCTCCGCGGGCACCTTGGGCTCGTGCTCAAAGACGTCAAGGCCCGCGCCTGCAATCTTTCCCTCCCTGAGTGCAATGACCAGTTCGGCCTCGTCGATGTTTGCTCCTCGGCCGATGTTGACGACCACACCGCCCTTTCCTAGGGCCTCCAGCACATCCTTGTTCACGATGTGACGCGTCGCCTTGTTCAGTGCACATGCGACAACGAGCACGTCTGAATCAGCAGCAAGATCATGGACATTTGGGAAGTATTTGTAAGAGACCGAATCCTTAGGTTTTCTCGAGTTGTAGTGGATGATGCAGCCGAAAGCTTCAAGCCTCTTTGCAATCCGTGAGCCGATGTTCCCCAAGCCGATGATGCCAACACGTTTGCCACCAAGCTGAGACCATCAAGTTAACACAAAAAATGTTATTTAAATTTTTATTAGTGCCAAAATGAATAAGAAAAAGATGCCTTTGCGCCATAGCCAAACACGGTGTCAATTACTGAATGACTGACGAGAGTATGAAGATGTGCGCAAATTCAGGACGCAATCAGTAAATCGTATGGAATTATGGAGAAGCAGTAGCAGTGCCGCACATCAATTGGTACAGATGATACAGAATAGTAATAATAAGAAAAGCTGAACAATTCTTTGGCCCAGGCATGGGATGCTGTGAATTTGAAATTGTATTGTAGATGTGTTGATGAGAGACTAGTGAGCATGTGGAGTAGTGAACATTACCCTGCCCGATATGTCAGATAAGCCGATTTGGTTATATGAACCTGCTGATATCTTCCTTGCCCGGTCCTTTTATAACATTGTTAATTTTGGTGGAATATTCTCGCAAAATTTGTGTGCCTCGTAAAGTACATGTATTCTTGTGGTTGTCTGATCCATAACAGAATCTTAACAAGAGATAATCATTTAAAACGCCAATCTTTAGATGATAAATAATGTCTGTTCTCTAGTGTACCTGCCAGCAATGTTTGGATGATAAATAATGTACTGAGGAGAAAAGCTAACAAGTCAACTGTCATCATTTGGCATGTTGGTTTGCGTACTGATGATGATAATATGGAGTACAGATCTGCTATGCGATTGCACGACGAAATGGATTTGGATTGGCCGCTGTTGGGAATTATTAACAGCGGAGAAATTCAGGAAGCAAGCAAACAGCCGGACCTTAGATCCGAGAGGATAGTCCCCCTGCGCCGCCCAGGACCCGCGCCGGACGTACCGCTCGGACGCCGACACGCGGCGGAGCACGTCGAGCAGCAGGCCGACGGCGTGGTCGGCGACGTCGGCGGAGTAGACCTCCCCGGAGTTGGCGACGGCGACGCCGCGGCGCGCGCACTCGGCCAGGTCGATGTGGTCGAGCCCCGCGGCCGTGCTGACGACGCAGCGGAGGGAGGGGGCGCCGTCGAGGAACGAGGCGTCCACGCGCACGCCGCCCCAGATGACCGTGGCGCGCGGGGGCTCCGGCACGGCGGCGGCCGCGGCGACGAAGGCCAGGGCCGGGAGGGCCTGCCCCGGCGCGTACAGGTCGAGGACGCGGAAGCGGTCGCGCAGCGCGGCGGCGAAGGGCGCGTCCACGGGGCGGAGCAGCAGGACGGCAGGCTTGCCGCTAGCTGCCGCCATGGTTGCGAGCTCGAGAGTTGCAACCACTGGTAACCAAGCCACGGTGGCCACCTCACTCTCCTTTTCTGATTATCTTTCTTTTTCAACACCTACTAGACTTCAGAACTTTCATTTCTCTCACAAAAAAGAAGAGAGTTAAAAACTTTAACTACACTCCACAAAGGCAAAGCTTTGTTTATATATTCTTTAAGCAACTGTGTGTGATACTCCCTCTGTCCGGAAATACTTGTCATCAAAATGAATAAAAAGGAATGTATCTAGATGTATTTTAGTTCTAGATACATCCTTTTTAATCCATTTTAATGACAAATATTTTTAGACGGAGGGAGTACTTCCTAAAAAAAGGTGTCAACATTTGAGATGTCAATTGCTTGTCTTCAAGCATGAACCCTTACCTCGAAGCCCTACAGCTCAGTTAGCTCTCGGATGGCAAGAATCCGTTGATCCTGCTTTTTATTTTTCTTGTGTTGTTTCTTCTTCCGAATGGTGTCCTAGCTACAGCAGGGAAAGCGATGCTGCCCACTCTACCGCAAAAGGGGGCGGCTTTCCTCCTCCTCTCATCATCAAGGCCCATCAAGCAGCTTAATTTCGTGGAGAGGTTGTGTTTCATTCCAGTAGCAATAAAAAATTCAAGGCGCCTTGTTAAATACAACATCCTCGACAATAAAATACCATTCTTCTGGCTTCTATATCTTGCACAGAACCATAAATTTATTCAAATGCTAAGGTTGAATGGCTTATAAACAGCAAGAACATACCACACGCTGACTAACATCGTGAAATCCCGTCATCCATATAGCGACACATGGTTACAACACTTCTTTTGATCCAAGGTCCAGCACGTGTCTTGAGCAATGCCATCACGAACTAGGGGGGAAGTTGGCCAGGACTTGGGAACAATTGAGTGAATGGTGACCACGCGCACAATGTACCTTCATGGACTTAGGAACATATCACTCTACCCTTGTTCTCCTTGAGCAATGAACCAGAAGCAATTTGCAAAACTTATCCTACAATTATTTCTGAAATGGCACAGTTTTGCCGGGAAGGAGCAGAACCAGGCAGGGTTCAGAATCTGCTGCTTGGGCAGCAACCACCTAACCTTCATCCTGTGCCTGATCATAAGTCCACCATTCATCCCAATTGGCCTGTACATATTTCTGAGCGAGAAATCCTCGCCCTTGGAGAGTCACAGCTCTCTTTTGTCAGTTGAGTTTTATACCAGTTTACACTTAACAAGAACATGGAAATCCCATAAGGGCACGCCACAATGCTGCCTTGAACGCCACAATGTGTTTTACTTTTGTTAAAAACAAGGATTCTAACATATTTCTAAAATAATTTATAATATAATGTTTTATGGATTTACCATATATTTATGTTAGGCATATTTTAGTCGCAACTCAGAAACTAATAAAAACAAATGAAGGTTATAAAATACAATATGAGGCAAATGCAACATATGATTTTGGTTATAAAACACAGGATATGGCAAAGTGAAATTTATTTAGGAAATGGGCAGGACACTGCAATCGACACAAGCAACCCAATATATAATTTTTACTTTTCAAGAAAAGAGATCTAGAGAGAAAAATGAGACACACAAGTAGCAGCATCTTTGTGGGAGGAATGCTATTCGCCTTTATATACACTACTTCCTCTGTTTATAAATATAAGACGTTTTAGAGACTTGCGTGGTCAGTCTAAAACGTCCTATGTTGGTGAACAGAGGGAGTATTAGCAAATTCAAAGACTAAAAAGTAAGGATACTGGTCATTGCTTAGTTTCCTGGAGCTGCATCATTTGTACTTTCCCATGGAACGTCTTCTCCCTGATTTGCATGTTTTGTTTAGGTAGGGACTTGCGGCAATCTGTACTAGAGAATCAGCATCAGCATCATCAGTTCATCACTTCCAATATATCTGATATGAGTGACCTGACTTGCGTTCACTGCACTAGAGAATCAGCATCCACTTGAGTGAGCAACGGCTGACCAGAGAAGAAGGCTTCAAGGTTGCCAATGGTGTGAGCGCGCAGGTCCGACCTGGACTCCTCCGTCCACACCGCCACATGGTGCGACAGAACCACATTGTCCATGGAGAACAGCTCTGCCGGCACCTTGGGCTCATGCTCAAAGACGTCAAGGCCCGCGCCTGCTATCTTCCCCTCCCTGAGTGCAATGACCAGTTCCGCCTTGTCGATGTTTGCTCCTCGGCCGATGTTGATGACCACACCGCCCTTTCCGAGGGCCTCCAGCACATCCTTGTCCACGATGTGCCGCGTCGCCTTGTTCAGTGCGCATGCGACAATGAGCACGTCGGATTCAGCTGCAAGATCATGAACATTTGGGAAGTATTTGTAAGAGACCGAGTCCTTTGGTTTTCTCGAGTTGTAGTGGATGATGCAGCCCAAGGCTTCAAGCCTCTTTGCAACCCGTGAGCCGATGTTCCCCAAGCCGATGATGCCAACACGCTTGCCGCCAGGCTGAGATCATCAAAATAACACCCAAAAAAAAATACTGTTTTAGTTTTTATTAGTGCCAAAAGGAATAAGGAAAAGGAAAAACATGCCTTCGAGCCACAGAAGTGCACGAATTGTGGATGCAATCACTAAAACATAAGTCGATATGGAGCTGGCGGAAGCAGTAGCAGTAGCAGCGTTGCACACTAATAGGTCTTAGGCTACAAAAAAAATAAGGAAATGAGATCAACCGAGCAGAGAACATACAGAAGAATGCAACCTTCAATTCATAACAGGATGAATGTGCTGGCTAATTCAGCGCCTGGATATATGACAAGGAGTTTGTGTAATTCATACTCGAATGTCTAATCGATATATACTCATATGACGCTTGTAGCATTATATTGCTAATTAAGACTGGAGAGACATTCCCTCTTTCTCTCTCGCATTACACTGTAATCGCCCTCGATTTCCAACCTGAGTTTCCTAATGTGTAGAGTCATAGAAGCGGTTAAGCAGCAAGGGTGCTGCTGCCGACGCCTTCTGAAATATTCAGTTCAGTGTCTGCAGCGGTTTGGACCGATGATGATGTGTTACAGACCTATGCAATGGATTTGGGTTGATTTTCGTATTGGAAATATTAGGACGTCAACAGGATAGCTAACTGTTGGGTTTGTGATGTTGATGTTAACCTTCAAGAAAGTGACAAAATGGAAGTGGATCTGAGAGGAGTAACAATAAATGCACATTGTCAACCCCTAATTCAGTTTGTGGACGGTCTGCTCAGCCACAAAATAATGCTTGTTTTAATTTGCTCACAAAGGTAAAGCTTTATTCATCCTTCTCCTTCAGAAACTGGCAAAGGAGGTTAATTTGCCACATTTGAGAATCTTATTAACAAGGACTATATTGACACTATATGGTCTCTGAATTCAACCCAAATTATTCAAAAAAGAATTGTCTCTGAATTCCTCTCAGACAGGTTAATTTCTACTAAGATAGTTTTGCCGAAGAACATTGGCAGAATCAGAAACAAAATAGTGTCAAGGTATGCCTAAGCTCAACAGGCCAAGAAGTCAAGAACCGGACCTTGGATCCGAAGGGATAGTCGCCCTGCACCGGCCAGGACCCGCGCCGGACGTACCGCTCCGCCGCCGAAACGCGCCGGAGCACGTCGAGCAGCAAGCCGACGGCGTAGTCCGCGACGTCGGTGGAGAAGACCTCCCCGGAGTTGGCGACGGCGACGCCGCGGCGCGCGCACTCGGCGAGGTCGATGTGGTCGATCCCGGCGCCCGTGGTGAGGACGCAGCGGAGGGAGGGGACGGCTTCCAGGAACGAGGCGTCCACGCGCACGGAGCCGCCGCCCACGACGACCGCGGCGCGCGGGGGCTCCGGCGCGGCCGCGGCCGCGGCGAGGAAGGCCGGGAGGTGCTCGCCGGAGGAGAAGAAGTCGAGGACGCGGAACCGCTCGCGCAGCGCGGCGGTGAAGTCGGCGTCTGACCGGCGGAGGTGGAGGACGGCCGGGAGGACCAGCGGGTTGCCGCCGGCCGACGCCATAGCTGAGAGTTGGAAATTGCTGAACAACTGACATGTTACTACTACTTTTGTGCAATGAAACCAACACTAAAAGTAGAACAAAATTGGAAATAGATAGATTTTTAAACCCACAGACTCAAAAGAAAAGAAAAAGAAACGGAAATGTTATCTGCAGAACGTCAGTTTTTTTTTTTTTTGACATTCCCAACGAACTAACCTATGGCCAATGGATCGAAAACACGAATCTTGGCGCACGTTCACCCGCCACATCGGCAGCACGCACGCCTTCGCTGAGGGGAGGTGCCGGCTGAACGAACCGCAACGCAGCCTACTTCCTCCACCCACTGGCCGGCGCTCTCTCATCGTCTATCGTCTCCATTCCCCATCACACGTCCTCACTACATCTCGCCACTGCGCATCCCTTTTTGGGTGATTGCGCCGGAGCCCTGCACGCGTGGCTCATCCGCCGTCACGGGGCACCCTCTGTTGTTGTCTGGTGGATCTAGGAGGCGCACCGCTCGTTCCCACCACGAACCCTCGGCATCTAGCCGTCACTCCAATAGAAGGAGGCCCGAGAAATGAGTGGGACGGTTGCAGCAGAGATGTGGGGGGCTGCGGTTGCGATTGAAATCAATCATGTGTTATTTCACCATTTTTCCGTAATCCTAGCAATTACATGTGTTTTAGGCTACACCATCAACCCATGTGCGTCAAGCCACAGTCCATATTCTGAGACTTTTCTAGAAAGAATCCACTTCTCTTGGAGGATGGAGCATTTTGGGCAGTGTGCTAGAGATAAAAAGTGTGATGGCCGGCCTATATGCAGAAAGTGCAGGCGCACAAGTTTAGGAGAGAACTGAATTAATAGGTTAGGCCATGCTGCCTTGGAGTACATGGTATGAGCTCCAGCCCAGATTGGATGTGGAAATAACAATACTGTCTGTACTAGCAAATGTGGAAATGGAACAACAGAAGTACAACAAACCGATCGAAACTTGCACACACAATTGACTGACTGACCAACTGGATACATGCAAATCTCCAAGTCATAGTCCTAGACCCACGGCTTCATCAGCTCTTCGTCGGCGACGAGCCTGGCGAGCACGTCCGGGGCGAGGCACACCTGCAGCTCCATGCCCCCTCTCCCTCCGCCGTCCGCTCCGCCCTCGTAAACCGTGACATACCCGTCCAGCTTGTTCCCGGCGCCGCTCCGGACGGCCACCGGCCTGCCCCACCCGAAGTCGTTGCCGTACACGTCGAACCGCGTCGAGCCGGTGACCACCACCGTCTCAGGAGGAAAACGCTCGGCCAAGCACCTGAAGCTGGGGTTTGCGTGCCACGCCGCGAGCTTCTCCCTCACGCACGCCTCGTCGACCGCAGCCACGGCCCGGTTCAGAAGCCACGCCGCACAACCCAGCCGGTCGTCTCCCAGAATCTCGCCGACCGCGGCCTTGCCGGCGGCGCTCGACACCGCGTTGCCCACGTAAACCGGCGGCATGCTCTTCAGGCGCGTCCGGCATCCGACGGCGAGCAAGCACGTGGTCTCCTGGTCCGGCGCGAGCCCCCGGGCCCGACACGTAGCCCGCCACAGGTGCGCGACCACGGCCTGCAACGAGGAGATGGTGGCCGTGCCGGCGGCCATCTCAGCGTTCGCTTTCGCCTTCAGCTTCTTCACGCTCTCCGGGGAGAAATGGATCGAGCATTCATACACCGGCGGCGGGTACTCAAACCGCCTGGGGATGTCGTCCGCCTTGGCAAAGGGGAGAGGGATCGGCACGGTGCAGCCCTCGATGAACCACCTCTTGGGTGGTGGGGGCACCGTGGAGATATCTCCGTTGGCGTCGCCGCCGTTGCGGCTGATCTCCGACCATGCGTTGAACAGATCCCAGAACGTGGTCCCATCGGCGACGCCGTGGTTGAGCGACATGGCGACGAAGAGGCCGTCGGCGAGCTCGGTTACCTGCACGGCCAGGACGGGCAGGCTGGGGTCCACGACGGCGTCCGCGCTGACCGTTCCATTGAGAGGGAAGAAGGAAGAGACCACACGCGGGATGCAGACCGTGCCGGTGAGGTCAGCGACGGTGACCCCGGGCGCCGCGGCGTGGACGAACTCGGCGCCTTCGTCGCTGCAGCGGAGCGAGATCGTCAGGCCCGGTGACTTCCCATCGCCGTCCTTGGCCACCGGTGCGACGGCGAAGCGGCCGGCGAGGGGGTAGAAGCGGGCCAGGGCGCGCGTGAAGGACGAGGCGAGGTGTTCGACGGCGTGCGCGCCACCGGCCGGAGGCTTGGGCAGTAGGACGCCCTTCTGGGCGTAGTCCACGGGGAGCTGCTGCAGGTCCCATGGCGTCAGGTGGACGGTCTCGGGCTCCGGCGCCCGTGAGCTCTTCTGGTACTCCGGCTTGACCATGCGTCGGGAGACGATCTGGACACCGCCGCCTTCCATTTTGGTCGCCGGATGAGCGGTGGACACTATCGAGAACGTGAATCTGAGCTCGATAGTGTGTGTTTTGTGGGTTGGCGTTGTATACTGTGTATATTAGAGCATCTCCAACAGGCGATTTGCCGCGCGCACCGCCTGATTTGGCACGGCGCGCAGCGCTGGCTCCAGCAGCCGCGCTAAAATGCAGCGCGCGTGCGCCGCTCCAGCAGCGCGCGCGACAACATTTTCGAAAGCATAAAAATAAAGATAAATTGCATAGATAAAAAATAAAGATAAATTGCATAGATAAAAAAACGATACAAAGGTATTTTACATCGGTGCAACTAGATAGATAGTTCGAAAACATAGATAGATAGAACTACGGTGCAACTAGATAGAAACTACTACGGCATACTAGATAGAAACTACTCCAAATCGCTACCACCATCATCATCCTCGTCGGTGTTGTCCGAGGTATCGAGCCAAATGTCGTCCCAACGTTCATCGTCTGACGTGAAGATCGACCTCCCACCTGCTGAAACGATGTCGCACTGCGCATTCGCCAATGCCTTCCGACGCCGGTCCGCCCGCTCTGCGCGGCGCCTTGCCGTCCTCTCCGCCCAGTAGGCACGCTCGTCGGCTACATCCTCCGGGTGGCGACGGCGCCACTCCGCCATGGCTCGCTCGTCCTCCTCGGCGATGAGGAGGCGGCGGCAGTGCCCAGTGTGGTCGGCACGGTCCACGTCGGTGATGAGACGCGGCGGAGGGGCGACGCGCTGCGCCTGCTCGCGCGTGAAGACGTCCCGGAAGTTCATCTGCGTCCGGGGCCTATCCAACCGCCACGCCGTCGCGTCGTACACGCGGGCCGCCTCGTACGCGCTCCGGAACGACCCGAGGCCGAGCCGGACGTCGCCGGACCGGATCTCGGCGGAGTACCAGCCGTTGGGGCGCTCGCGGACGCCGCGGTAGCCCGACGAACCCCGGCGGCGCGGCGGCATGGTGGCGCGGTGGTGGCACGAAAAGCGGCGAAGCGGCGAAGCGGCGAGGTTGCGAGGGGAGGGCGCGTGGCTGTATCTGTGCGCGTGGCGAGCGCGGCATTTTATAGGCGCGCACGAAGCGGCGCGCCAAATCTACCGCGCCGCGTGCCGCTTTCTCCCGCGTGCGTGTAAACGCTTCCTGCGCGCGGTAACTTCCCGCCACCGCTGAAGCGCGCGGAATCAGCCGGCGCGCGCTAAACCCAAATTTTATCACGCGGGCACGTCTTTTGCAGCACCTGTTGGAGATGCTCTTAAGGGAGGCCATGTTAGCCTGAGTGTGTGACAAGCATGCTGCGTGGAGCACGAGCGTGCTTCGGTAAACCATACAAGAAAATTATCATGAGTCGTGTCCCAGCACAACGGGGGAGATCTGGAGCACATGCGTACGTACACAAAGCACACGAAGAAAACAAGCAACTACGAGCACAGATCTGGAGCACATGAGCACAAGCGCGATGTGCTCCGGCATGTCCGGCCGTTCAAATCAGAGATGCCTCTTCTGGTCAGATCGAGGGGGAATATATATGTACTACAGCATATCCGGCGAGCACACGGTACTATCATTGTATTGTATAGCCGATATGTTACCATTAGAAAACGACAGTGAATGTAAGTACCACCCAGTTACATCATGCATGAGTTCAAGTGACCAAAGCATAGTTCGAGTTTTCTTTCCCCTACGCCAAGGCTAGGGTTTGTCTCCTCTCTGGCGATCCCATCGCCTGAGAGTCCTCCTACCGATCGACGAACCTCCCTCGTAGGGTTCGCATGATCTCGTCGTACGCCCCTCACCCTGGTGGGTCGGGTGTGACGCCTCTCCAAGGAACGATGGATCCGGCGGCCGATGCTCTGTCCGGAACCAGTAGTGGCGGCGGCGGCGGCGCCAAGGCCAAGGCTTCAGATCTTGGTGATTTCATGGAACAACTCCACCTGGAAGATGTAGACTTTGATGATTTGGTGATTGAAGAGGACGATCCGGCGGTTAACGAAGGCGTACGCTGGCTGGCCCTTGCTAGGGTTCATACGGCAAAAACCTTTAGCCCGACGGCGTTCTACAAGGATATGTGTGCTGCTTGGAACATGGCGAAGCCCGTGAGGTTCAGACCCGTCGGACCAAACGTCTTCGTAGTGCAGGCAGAGTGCCTTGGTGATTGGGAACGCATGGTGGATCAAGGGCCATGGCTCTTCAGGAATATGGTGGTGCTCATGGCACCGTATGATGGGTTCACGAAGGTGGAGGAGGTGCTGATGCTGTTTATGCCGATTTGGCTCCAAATTCACAAGCTACCTGAGGGTTTTTGTAAGAAGAATATAGTGGAATCTTTGTTAAGGAACTCCGGTGATATCCTAGAGATGAGGCTGAACGGGAATACACGTGGCGATTATGTGAGGGTTAGGGTTCGGCATGATATCCAAAAACCCCTCACAAAGTTTGTTAGCATTGTCAGAGGAAAGGAGAGGCAAGTGTTCTTAGTTCGCTATGAAAAATTAGCTCGTTTCTGCGGCGTCTGTGGTCTTATTGGGCACAATTTTAAGGAGTGTGGCTCCGGGGTTCATGAGGAGAAAGAGAAGAAATTTGGATCCTGGCTTTATGCCGATGGGCCGAACAAAAGCAGGCAGGATGAGGCTGGTCATAGTTCTGATCAGAAGCAGTTTCAGCGTTCGTCAATGAAGGAAAAGGAAGTGGCCAAGACTATGGACCCAGATTTAGCTGACACGGCGTCTAGTCCGTCGAAGCATGGTACCAGTAGTATGCAGGTGGGTCCAGCGGCTCGGAAAAGGTTGGCCATGGAGCTGGAAGTTGGGGAGGAACAAAACAAAACCAACCTGGGTACATTGGCGCTGACTCAGGGTCTGGGGGAAGATGGAGGAGAGCAGTCTTCTCCAACTAACAGTTCAAACAACAAGAGAGCAAAGGTTACCTCACCGGAAGTGTCTGAAGAGAAATCGGCGGCCTCCTTCGAGGAGGACCGCCGGGTCCAATG
>NC_041382.1:17736530-17740364 GCF_002162155.2 Triticum dicoccoides
GGGCGCCGGACAGTTCGTGAGGTTTTGGCCCTCTCAAAAGACAATTCGCCGGGGCTGATTTTTCTGTCAGAAACTCGTCAAGCCTCTAGTAAGATGGAGAAACTGAAGTGGAGATTGCAAATGAAAGGTTTTGCTGGTGTGTCAAGTGATGGCCTCAGTGGGGGCTAGCGTTGTATTGGGATGAAAATCTGCAAGTAACGGTGTTGGACTCTTGTGCACGTTATATAGATGTGAGAATTGTGGATGTAGCTAATGACAAAACATGGAGAACTACCTTTGTGTATGGAGAACCACAGGTGGACCACCGTCATCGCATGTGGAGTGCCCTCTCAAATCTTCGAGCGGCGTCGTCAGATCCGTGGCTGGTCTGTGGGGACTTCAACGAGGCGATGTGGCAACATGAACATTTTTCTCGGTCGCAACATTCTGAAAATCAAATGCTGCTTTTCCGTGATTGTTTGGAGATATGCGAGCTCATGGACTTGGGCTTCTCAGGTACCACGTTCACATATGATAACGGGCAGATGGGTGATCGGAATGTGTGGGTAAGGCTAGACAGGGCTTGCGCTGACGAGGCGTTGCGGGACTTGTTCCCGTTTGCGCAAGTCACACACCTTGCTACCTCCTGCTCAGATCATGTCCCGCTGATGATACGGCTTGCACATGAGGAGCCAATGCGTACAAAAATCAGCCCGAGATATGAGATAATGTGGGAGCGGCACCCTGGGCTAGGAGATGTGATTGCTGAAACTTGGCGTAAGAGTAAACCGCACGGACACCTTGGTGCGGTGCGGGATGCTATGAAAGAGATGATGCATAAGCTACGGGCCTGGAGCAAGGAGAAGTTTGGCCATGTGATTACGGAGATTGAAAAGCTTCGGTCTGAGTTGGCGGACATGCAACTTCATGGCGCAGCTAGAGATGCCATACGTCAAAACATGTACAAGCTGGATGAGCTTTTGTATCGGGAGGAGATGCTCTGGCTGCAGCGTTCACGAATCACGTGGCTTAAGGAGGGGGAGAGAAATACCTCTTACCTTCATCGGCAGGCAGTATGGCGGGCACGCCAGAACCACATCCAGCGCCTACGACGAGCCGACGAGACGTGGTGCTCGGTCCCCTCCGATATGGAGTTGCTGGCTACGTCGTACTTCAAGGAAGTGTTTACTAAGGACCCGACCCTAGCTCTGGAGTCAGTCCTTGAGAATATATTGCCCAGAGTATCTCAACAGATGAATGACATGTTATGTGCACCTTTTTCTGAGGAGGAGGTGGCCAATGCGCTTTTCCAGATAGGTCCACTGAAGGCACCAGGCACAGACGGATTCCCGGCTCGATTCTATCAACGCAATTGGGCGGTCTTGAAAGATGATATCATGGCGGCGGTGTTGGAGTTCTTCAAATCAGGAATCATGCCTGAGGGTGTGAATGATACTGCTATTGTGCTGATTCCAAAAGTGCCTTTCCCTAAAGAACTTAAGGATTTTCGGCCAATAAGTTTGTGTAATGTGATTTACAAAATTGTGTCCAAGTGTTTGGTAAATCGCCTTCGCCCTCTCTTGGTAGACCTCATCTCCGAGAACCAAAGTGCCTTCATTCCAGGGAGGCTGATTTCCGATAATTCTATCATAGCCTTTGAATGCATTCATCATATCCAGTCCATTAAGCATAATAGTCCTGCGGCATGTGCTTACAAGCTTGACCTGTCAAAGGCTTATGACCGTGTGGATTGGGATTTTCTCGAGAAGGCTCTAGTTAAGTGGGGTTTTTCTGGCATCTGGATAAGCTGGATTATGGCATGCGTTAAATCGGTAAAATATTCGGTGAAGCTCAACGGAAAATTACTTGAGGTGTTCTCCCCTTCGCGGGGCCTGCAACAAGGTGATCCATTGTCTCCTTTTCTTTTCCTATTTGTCGCTGATGCTCTGTCTGCTCTTATCTCCAAGTCTGTCGCGGATGGTGACTTGCGAGGTGTGAGTATTTGTCGGGGTGCACCAGTCATATCCCACTTGCTTTTTGCGGACGACACAATGTTGCTCTTTGAGGCGTCTGGCCAGCAAGCTAGCATTGTCAAAAGTTTGTTGAACACATATACTGCAGCAATGGGTCAACTTATCAACCCAGAGAAGTGTTCCATCCTGTTTTCGGACAATTGTGATGCGGCGGTGGCGGATGAGGTTAAGGGCCTTTTGGATATAACTCAGCAGGTGTTTGAGCCAAAATACTTGGGGCTTCCAGTTCCTGAGGGGAGAATGCATAAAGGAAGGTTTGAAACGCTACAGGAGCGCTTGCGAAAGCGATGAATAGATTGGAGCGAACAGTATATGTCTGTGGGCAATAAGGAAATCCTCATCAAAGCGGTGGCGCAGGCCATTCCTACGTATGTTATGAGCGTCTTCAAATTGCCTGCCTCTGTTTGTGATGAGTTAACACGGATGATGCGACAGTACTGGTGGGGGGTGGAGAAGGGAAAAAGGAAGATGGCATGGCTAAGTTGGGAAAAAATTATGCTTCCCAAGGCTATGGGAGGCATGGGTTTTCGCGATATGAGAGCTTTTAACCAGGCCCTCCTTGCAAAGAAGGCTTGGCGTCTGCTGGACTGTCCACAAAGCTTATGTGCAAGACTTCTCAGAGCTAAATATGTCCCCCATGGAAATCTCCTAGATACGGTGTTCCCTGCCACTTCTTCTGCGGTATGGAAGGGAATTGTCCATGGTCTTGAGCTTGTGAAGAAAGGTATCATTTGGCGTGTGGGGGATGGTTCGTTAATCAAAACATGGAGAGATGCTTGGATTCCACGCGGCCACAATCTGCGTCCGGTTACGCCGAAAGGTAATTGCCGTCTCCATTGGGTAGCAAATTTTATTGATGAGCACGGTGCTTGGAAGGAGCAACTCCTGCGGGAACACTTTTGGGATCTGGATGTTCGTGAGATTTTAAAAATACGCACCTCACCGAGAAACGGGCAAGACTTCCTAGCTTGGTTTCCAAAAAGGAACGGACAGTTCACGGTCCGGAGTGCTTACCGTTTGGCCACGCTAGGCAAGGCCCAGGAGATGGTTGGAGCGTCCAGCGCCCACCCATCCGGACAGCGGCCTGTTTGGAGATGTATTTGGAACGCTAGAGTGCCACTTAAGATGAAAATCTTAGCCTGGAAGGTAGTCTCCGGGGCTCTGGCTACCAATGCATGCAAGAAATATCGTCACGTATCAAAGAGAGATTCTTGTTCATTATGTGCGAAGGAAGAGGATACTAGTTTCCATGCGCTCGTTGTTGGGTTTCGTAGTAATTTCAAAAAAATTCCTACGCAAACGCAAGATCATGGTGATGCATAGCAACGAGAGGGGAGAGTGTGATCTACGTACCCTTGTAGATCGACAACGGAAGCGTTTGGTTGATGTAGTCGTACGTCTCCACGACCCGACCGATCAAGCACCGAAACTACGGCACCTCCGAGTTCTAGCACACGTTCAGCTCGATGACGATCCCCGGACTCCGATCCAGCAAAGTGTCAGGGAAGAGTTCCGTCAGCACGATGGCGTGGTGACGATCTTGATGCACTACCGTCGCAGGGCTTCGCCTAAGCACCACTACAATATTATCGAGGACTATGGTGGAAGGGGGCACCGCACACGGCTAAGAATATGATCACGTGGATCAACTTGTGTGTCAAGGGGTGCCCTCTGCCCCCGTATATAAAGGATCAAGGGGAGGAGGCCGGCCGGCCCTCTATGGCGCGCCAAGGAGGAGTCCTCCTCCTAGTAGGAGTAGGACTCCTACTAGGAGGGGGAAAGAAGTGGGGAGGGAGAGGGAAAGGGGGGCGCCGCCCCCCCT
>NC_041382.1:17740781-17757364 GCF_002162155.2 Triticum dicoccoides
CTGCCCCCGTATATAAAGGATCAAGGGGAGGAGGCCGGCCGGCCCTCTATGGCGCGCCAAGGAGGAGTCCTCCTCCTAGTAGGAGTAGGACTCCTACTAGGAGGGGGAAAGAAGTGGGGAGGGAGAGGGAAAGGGGGGCGCCGCCCCCCCCTCTCCTAGTCCAATTCGGACCAGGGGGGAGGAGGCGCGCGGCCCACCTTTGGCTGCCCCTCTCTCTCTCCACTAAGGCCCATATGGCCCATTACTTCTCCCGGGGGGGGGGGGTTCCGGTAACCCTCCGACTCTCCGGTTTTCTCCGGAATCACCCGGAACACTTCCGGTGTCCGAATATAGCCGTCCAATATATCAATCTTTATGTCTTGACCATTTCGAGACTCCTCGTCATGTCCGTGATCACATACGGGACTCCGAACTAACTTCGGTACATCAAAACTCATAAACTCATAATATAACTTTCATCGAAACCTTAAGCGTGCGGACCCTACGGGTTCGAGAACAATGTAGACATGACCGAGACTCGTCTCCGGTCAATAACCAATAGTGGAACCTGGATGCTCATATTGGCTCCTACATATTCTACGAAGATCTTTATCGGTCAGACCGCATAACAACATACGTTGTTCCCTTTGTCATCGGTATGTTACTTGCCCGAGATTCGATCGTCGGTATCCCATACCTAGTTCAATCTCTTTACCGACAAGTCTCTTTACTCGTTCCGTGATACATCATCTCACAACTAACTCATTAGTTGCAATGCTTGCAAGGCTTATGTGATGTGTATTACCGAGAGGGCCCAGAGATACCTCTCCGACAATCGGAGTGACAAATCCTAATCTCGAAATACGCCAACCCAACATGTACCTTTGGAGACACCTGTAGAGCTCCTTTATAATCACCCAGTTACGTTGTGACGTTTGGTAGCACACATAGTGTTACTTCGGCAAACGGGAGTTGCATAATCTCATAGTCATAGGAACATGTATAAGTCATGAAGAAAGCAATAGCAACATACTAAACGATCGGGTGCTAAGCTAACGGAATGGGTCAAGTCAATCACATCATTCTCCTAATGATGTGATCCCGTTAATCAAATAACAACTCTTTGTCCATGGTTAGGAAACATAACCATCTTTGATCAACGAGCTAGTCAAGTAGAGGCATACTAGTGACACTCTGTTTGTTTGTGTATTCACACATGTATTATGTTTCCGGTTAATACAATTCTAGCATGAATAATAAACATTTATCATGATATAAGGAAATAAATAATAACTTTATTATTGCCTCTAGGGCATATTTCCTTCAGTCTCCCACTTACACTAGTCAATAATCTAGTTCACATCGCCATGTGATTCAACACTAAGAGTTCACATCACCATGTGATTAACACCCATAGTTCACATTGTCATGTGACCTATACCCAAAGGGTTTACTAGAGTCAATAATCTAGTTCACATCATTTATGTGATTAACACCCAAAGAGTACTAAGGTGTGATCATGTTTTGCTTGTGAGATAATTTTAGTCAACGGGTCTGTCACATACAGATCCGTAAGTATTTTGCGAATTCTATGTCTAAAATGCTCTGCACGGAGCTACTCTAGCTAATTGCTCCCACTTTCAATATGTATCTAGATCGAGACTTAGAGTCATCCAGATCTGTGTCAAAACTTGCATCGACGTAACTTTTTACGACGAACCTTTTGTCACCTCCATAATCGAGAAATATTTCCCTGTTCCACTAAGGATAATTTTGACCAATGTCCAGTGATCTACTCTTAGATCACTATTGTACTCCCTTGCTTAACACAATGTAGGGTATACAATAGATCTGGTACACATCATGGCATACTCTATAGAACCTATGGCTGAGGCATAGGGAATGACTTTCATTCTCTTTCTATCTTCTGCCGTGGTCGGGCTTTGAGTCTTATTCAATTTCATACCTTGTAACACAGCCAAGAACTCTTTCTTTGACTGTTCCATTTTTGAACTACTTCAAAATATTGTCAAGGTATATACTCATTGAAAAAACTTATCAAGCGTCTTGATCTATCTCTATAGATTTTGATGCTTAATATGTAAGTAGCTTCACCGAGGTTTTTCTTTGAAAAACTTCTTTAAAAACACTCCTTTATGCTTTCCAGAATAATTCTACATTATTTCCGATCAAAATATGTCATTCACATATACTTATCAGAAATGCTGTAGTGCTCCCACTCACTTTCTTGTAAATACAGGCTTCACCGCAAGTCTGTATAAAACTATATGTTTTGATCATACTATCAAAGCATTTATTCCAACTCCGAGAGGCTTGCACCAGTCCATAAATGGATTGCTGGAGCTTGCACACTTTGTTAGCTCCTTTTGGATCGACAAAACCTTCCGGCTGCATCATATACAACTCTTCTTCCAGAAATCCATTCAGGAATGCAGTTTTGACATCCATTTGCTGGATTTCATAAAATTCGGCAATTGCTAACATGATTCGGACAGACTTAATCATCGCTACGGGTGAGAAGGTCTCATCGTAGTCAATCCCTTGAACTTGCCGAAAACCTTTTGCGACAAGTCGAGCTTTGTAGATAGTAACACTACTATCAGCGTTCGTCTTCCTCTTGAAGATCCATTTATTTTCTATGGCTTGCCGATCATTGGGAAAATCCATCAAAGTCCATACTTTGTTCTCATACATGGATCATATCTCAGATTTCATGGCCTCAAGCCATTTCGCGGAATCTGGGCTCATCATCGCTTCCTCATAGTTCGTAGGCTCGTCATGGTCAAGTAACATGACCTCCAGAACTGGATTACCGTACCACTCTGGTGCGGATCTCACTCTGGTTTACCTACGAGGTTCGGTAGTAACTTGATCTGAAGTTACATGATCATCATCATTAGCTTCCTCACTAATCGGTCTAGTAGTCACAGGAACAGATTTCTATGATGAACTACTTTCCAATAAGGGAGTAGGTAAAGTTACCTTATCAAGTTCTACTTTCCTCCCACTCACTTCTTTCGAGAGAAACTCCTTCTCTGGAAAGGATCCATTCTCAACAATAAATATCTTGCCTTCGGATCTGTGATAGAAGGTGTACCCGACATTTTCTTTTGGGTATCCTATGAAGACGCACTTCTCTGATTTGAGTTTGAGCTTATTAGGATGAAACTTTTTCATATAAGCATCACAACCCCAAACTTTAAGAAACGATAACTTTGGTTTCTTGCCAAACCATAGTTCATATGGTGTCGTCTCAACAGATTTAGATGGCGCCCTTTTAACGTGAATGCAGCTGTCTCTAATGCATAACCCCAAAATGATAGTGGTAGATCGGTAAGAGACATCATAGATCGCACCATATCTAATAAAGTACGGTTATGACGTTCGGACACACCATTACATTGTGGTGTTCCAGGTGGCGTGAGTAGTGAAACTATTTCACATTGTTTTTAACTGAAGGCCAAACTCGTAACTCAAATACTCTTCTCTACGATCAGATCGTAGAAACTTTATTTTCTTGTTACGATGATTTTTCACTTCACTCTGAAATTCTTTGAACTTTTCAAATGTTTCAGACTTATGTTTCATCAAGTAGATATACTCATATCTGCTCAAATCATCTGTGAAGATTAGAAAATAATGATACTTGTCGCGAGCCTCAATATTCATCGGATCACATACATCAGTATGTATTATTTCCAATAAGTCAGTTGCTCGCTCCATTGTTCCGGAGAACGGAGTCTTAGTCATCTTGCCCATAAGGCATGATTCGCAAGCATCAAGTGATTCATAATCAAGTGATTCCAAAATCCCATCAGCATGGAGTTTCTTCATGCGCTTTACACCAATATGACCTAAACGGCAATGCCACAAATAAGTTGCACTATCATTATTAACTTTGCATCTTTTGGTTTCAATATTATGATTATGTGTATCACTACGATCGAGATCCAACGAACTATTTTCATTGGGTGTGTAACCATATAAGGTTTTATTCATGTAAACAGAACAACAATTTATTCTCTTACTTAAATGAATAACCGTATTACAATAAACATGATCAAATCATATTCATGCTCAACGCAAACACCAAATAACACTTATTCAGGTTCAACACTAATCCCGAAAGTATAGGGAGTGTGCGATGATGATCATATCAATCTTGGAACCACTTCCAACACACATCGTCACTTCACCCTTAACTAGTCTCTGTTTATTCTGCAACTCCCGTTTCGAGTTACTAATCTTAGCAACTGAACTAGTATCAAATACTGAGAGGTTGCTATAAACACTAGTAAAGTACACATCAATAACATGTATATCAAATATACTTATGTTCACTTTGCCATCCTTCTTTATCTGCCAATCACTTGGGGTAGTTCCGCTTCCAGTGACCAGTCCCTTTGCAGTAGAAACACTTAGTTTCAGGCTTAGGACCAGACTTGGGCTTTTTCACTTGAGCAGCAACTTGCTTGCTGTTCTTCTTGAAGTTCCCCTTCTTCCCTCTGCCCTTTTCTTGAAACTAGTGGTCTTGTCTACCATCAACACTTGATGTTTTTCTCGATTTCTACCTTCGTCAATTTCCGCATTACGAAGAGCTTGGGAATCGTTTCCATTATCCCTTGCATATCATAGTTCATCACGAAGTTCTACTAACTTGGTGATGGTGACTAGAGAATTCTGTCAATCACTATCTTATCTGGAAGATTAACTCCCACTTGATTCAAGCGATTGTAGTACTCAGACAATCTGAGCACATGCTCACTAGCTGAGCGATTCTCCTCCATCTTTTAGCTATAGAACTTGTTGGAGACTTCATATCTCTCAACTCGGGTATTTGCTTGAAATATTAACTTCAACTCCTGGAACATCTCATATGCTCCATGACGTTCAAAACATTTTTGAAGTCCCGATTCTAAGCCATTAAGCATGGTGCACTAAACTATCAAGTAGTCATCATATTGAGCTAGCCAAACGTTCATACTGTCTGCATCTGCTCCTGCAATAGGTCCGTCACCTAGCGGTGCATCAAGGACATAATTCTTCTGTGCAGCAATGAGGATAAACCTCAGATCACGGATCCAATCCGCATCATTGCTACTAACATCTTTCAACACAATTTTCTCTAGGAACATATCAAAATAAACATAGGGAAGCAACAACGCGAGCTATTGATCTACAACATAATTTGCAAAATACTACTAGGACTAAGTTCATGATAAATTTAAGTTCAATTAATCATATTACTTAAGAACTCCCACTTAGATAGACATCCCTCTAATCCTCTAAGTGATTACGTGATCCAAATCGACTAAACCATGTCCGATCATCACGTGAGATGGAGTAGTTTCATTGGTGAACATTGCTATGTTGATCATATCTGCTATATGATTCACGCTCGACCTTTCGGTCTCCGTGTTCCGAGGCCATATCTGTATATGCTTGGCTCGTCAAGTATAACCTGAGTATTCTGCGTGTGCAACTGTTTTGCACCTGTTGTATTTGAACATAGAGCCTATCACACCTGATCATCACGTGGTGTCTCAGCACGAAGAACTTTCGCAACGGTGCATATTCAGGGAGAACACTTCTTCATAATTAGTGAGAGATCATCTTATAATGCTACCGTCAATCAAAGCAAGATAAGATGCATAAAAGATAAACATCACATGCAATCAATATAAGTGATATGATATGGCCACCATCATCTTGTGCTTGTGATCTCCATCTTCGAAGCACCGTCATGATCACCATCATCACCGGCGCGACACCTTGATCTCCATCGTAGCATCGTTGTCGTCTCGCCAATCTTATGCTTCCACGACTATCGCTACCGCTTAGTGATAAAGTAAAGCATTACAGCGCGATTGCATTGCATATAATAAAGCGACAGCCATATGGCTCCTGCCAGTTGCCGATAACTCGGTTACAAAACATGATCATCTCATACAATAAAATTTGGCATCATGTCTTGACCATATCACATCACAACATGCCCTGCAAAAACAAGTAAGACGTCCTCTACTTTGTTGTTGCAAGTTTTACGTGGCTGCTATGGGCTTAAGCAAGAACCAATCTTACCTACGTATCAAAACCACAACGATAGTTTGTCAAGTTGGTGCTGTTTTAACCTTCGCAAGGACCGGGCGTAGCCACACTCGGTTCAACTAAAGTTGGAGAAACTGTCACCCGCTAGCCACCTTTGTGCAAAGCACGTCGGGAGAACCGGTCTCGTGTAAGCGTACGCGTAATGTTGGTCCGGGCCGCTTCGTCCAACAATACCGCCGAACCAAAGTATGACATGCTGGTAAGCAGTATGACTTATATCGCCCACAACTCACTTGTGTTCTACTCGTGCATATAACATCAACACATAAAACCTAGGCTCGGATGCCACTGTTGGGTTTCGTAGTAATTTCAAAAAATTTCCTACGCACACGCAAGATCATGGTGATGCATAGCAACGAGAGGGGAGAGTGTGATCTACGTACCCTTGTAGATCGACAACGGAAGCGTTTGGTTGATGTAGTCGTACGTCTCCACGACCCGACCGATCAAGCACCGAAACTACGGCACCTCCGAGTTCTAGCACACGTTCAGCTCGATGACGATCCCCGGACTCCGATCCAGCAAAGTGTCGGGGAAGAGTTCCGTCAGCACGACGGCGTGGTGATGATCTTGATGCACTACCGTCGCAGGGCTTCGCCTAAGCACCGCTACAATATTACCGAGGACTATGGTGGAAGGGGGCACCGCATACGGCTAAGAATATGATCACGTGGATCAACTTGTGTGTCAAGGGGTGCCCTCTGCCCCCGTATATAAAGGATCAAGGGGAGGAGGCCGGCCGGCCCTCTATGGCGCGCCAAGGAGGAGTCCACCTCCTAGTAGGAGTGGGACTCCTACTAGGAGGGGGAAAGAAGTGGGGAGGGAGAGGGAAAGGGGGGCGACACCCCCCTCTGCTAGTCCAATTTGGACCAGGGGGGAGGAGGCGCGCGGCCCACCTTTGGCTGCCCCTCTCTCTCTCCACTAAGGCCCATATGGCCCATTACTTCTCCCGAGGGGGGGGGGGTTCGGTAACCCTCCGGCTCTCTGGTTTTCTCCGAAATCACCCGAAACACTTCCGGTGTCCGAATATAGCCGTCCAATATATCAATCTTTATGTCTCGACCATTTCGAGACTCCTCGTCATGTCCGTGATCACGTCTGGGACTCCGAACTAACTTCGGTACATCAAAACTCATAATATAACTTTCATCGAAACCTTAAGCGTGCGGACCCTACGGGTTCGAGAACAATGTAGACATGACCGAGACTCGTCTCCGGTCAATAACCAATAGCAGAACCTGGATACTCATATTGGCTCCTACATATTCTACGAAGATCTTTATCGGTCAGACCGCATAACAACATACGTTGTTCCCTTTGTCATCGGTATGTTACTTGCCCGAGATTCGATCGTCGGTATCCCATACCTAGTTCAATCTTTTTACCGGCAAGTCTCTTTACTCGTTCCGTAATACATCATCTCACAACTAACTCATTAGTTGCAATGCTTGCAAGGCTTATGTGATGTGTAATACCGAGAGGGCCCAGAGATACCTCTCCGACAATCGGAGTGACAAATCCTAATCTCGAAATACGCCAACCCAACATGTACCTTTGGAGACACCTGTAGAGCTCCTTTATAATCACCCAGTTACGTTGTGACATTTGATAGCACACAAAGTGTTCCTCCGGCAAACGGGAGTTGCATAATCTCATAGTCATAGGAACATGTATAAGTCATGAAGAAAGCAATAGCAACATACTAAACGATCGGGTGCTAAGCTAACGGAATGGGTCAAGTCAATCACATCATTCTCCTAATGATGTGATCCCGTTAATCAAATAACAACTCTTTGTCCATGGTTAGGAAACATAACCATCTTTGATCAACGAGCTAGTCAAGTAGAGGCATACTAGTGACACTCTGTTTGTCTATGTATTCACACATGTATTATGTTTCCGGTTAATACAATTCTAGCATGAATAATAAACATTTATCATGATATAAGGAAATAAATAATAACTTTATTATTGCCTCTAGGGCATATTTCCTTCACTCGTTGCATGTGATTATGCTTGAGAGGTTTGGGCACAAATGAGGGCGGTATGGAAATTACCCCGTCAGGAAGAGCTGCTAGACACGGAGAAAGATTGGTTGCTAAATGTCTTTGCAAATTGTGATGATTTCATGAAGGACTGTGTGATCATGTTGCTTTGGCGTCTATGGTCGCTCCGGAACGATTTAACGCACGGGACGGAGGTGCCACCGGTTCCGTCTACGGTGTTGTATTTACAGAGCTACATGCAATCGCTGGACCTTGCCAGGAGGTTCTCAACGGACGAGATCATCAAGGGCAAGATGCCTATGGTGCAGGAGGAACGAGTGGTCGCGAAGGCGGCGTCGCAGCCCCTTCCATGGCCGTCACCTCCACCGGGCCAATTTTCTTTGTCAGTCGACGGGTCCTTCTCTCAGGCGGATGGGTCAGCTGCAGCGGGTATGATACTACGGAGGCATGATGGGAGTGTTATCTTTGCTGCTTATCGATACATCTTCAATTGCAACGAGGCACTCGAGGCGGAACTACATGCGCTAATGCAAGGCATGGCGATAGCGATCCAGCGTTGTGAGCAAACTAGCATCGTCCAATCTGACTCCTCGACGGCTCTCTCCGCCTTATCTGGTACTAGTTTAACGAGATCTGCCTATGGGCATCTTGTCAATGAGATTCGTCATCTTATGGTAGATAGAGCTTTTATTCCTATGAAAATTAGTCGTGTGCAAAATAGGGTAGCAGATCGTCTGGCTACGTACAGTCGTATGGAACGTACTACTGCTGTATGGCTAGGTCGAGGACCACCATGTGTGGAGGAACTATTGCCTCTCGATTGTAACTCTATGATTGTGAAATAAAACTCTATTACCATCGCAAAAAAAGATATGTTACCATTAGGCTAGTCGAAATTCGATAATCAACCGTGCTACCAAAGAATTCGGGCACTTTGTCTTGCCCAGGCAGGCTGGCCAAAAACAGCTCGGACAGTCAGACCGAAAGATTTCGAATCTTCCATGGCCGAAACAAAGAAGACAAACTACCTCGCAAAAGTTTGCCATGATGAAAACGGGAATCAAGAAGACATAGATATTACTCATTACTTAGGACTAGATAGGAAGAGAAATCGTCCAAAGATTTCATATGAACGGATAAGAAGTGACCTAGTAGAAACAAAAAGAATGCGAAGGTAGGTGCCCTTGCTTCCTGCTGGAACCCTTGGTCCTTCCATCACCCCGCTAATTAACTCGGGTGAGATGGGCTACGGCGGCTCTGACAAAGATGGACGAGAAGTCGGCGATGAATCCATCCCAAAGAGGGCCGGCTGTGTTGTGCAGCGGCCAGCGAGGGCTAAATTTTATGTTTTGACCCTTTTCTGAAACCTATTCGAGATTTGGTTCTAGTTTGAATTTTTTTTGAGATCTGACCCTTTTGCTATCACCAGGGATCATGACGGTAGGATATAACAGACTATCGCCAAGGTCACTGACGGTAGGGTTGCATGCCCTACCGTCAAAAACCTCCTAAATATTGAACACAGTGTGTGTTCATGCCTACAGCCAAGTATCTTGGCGGTAGGGTTATGCAGGCTACCGCGAGCCCGGTTGACGGTAGCGATGTTTCCTACAGCCAAAGTTCCTGACGGTAGGCTGTTAGACCCTACCATCATGGACTCTGGCAGTAGCAAAAAGATCAGATCTTAAAATTTTTTCAAAGTAGGATCAAATCCTAAATAGATTTTAGAAAAGGATCAAAACACGAAAATTTGCCGCGAGCGAGTCCCACAGCACCGCCCGTGTACGTCCATCCTAGGAAAGCTCAACCTACTCAGCGTTCTGTTCGATCTTTTGTTTGTGTTCGCGGAGTTACTAGGTAGGCGTGTGGTGCGGTGCGACACATCATGTGACCTCTACCTCGCTCTCTCGCCTACGTACGTGCATGCATGCATGGTCACCGTCCGTGCCCCTGCTGTTCTTAGAGCATTTACAACCGGACACTAGCAAATCCATCTTTTATATGTTGCAGATGCCTTCGGGCTGCCGCACATTCATATTCCTCAAATGCAGAGCCTCAAATGAATGGAATCCATACACATCGATCATATGATATAATTGTTTGAATTCAACAGTTTAAAATAAAGCAAAACAAATCATAGTTCAATAATCCGGGCATGCTAAAATGAAATAAATGTCCGAGCTTGACGGATGCCGCGCTTGCTGGCCGGACACCATCCATGCGGCTTGCTCTAAGGCCATCCTTGTCTCCTGCTTCGCCTGCATCCGGACTGCAAGCTCCGCCAGCATCCGGGCGGCATTCTCCGCCTACATCCTTGCCGCCTGCTCCGCTGCTATCGCAGCCCCCCTCGCCGCCTCGTACTCCCTACGGTCGCTGATTTTCTTCTTCTGCACAATTCACTTCTTTTCATGCTCATCCAAGAGGGTTTCGTCCGCAAACATGATCTTTGCATCCTTCGCTTCTAGTACGAGTTGCAACCTCTCCTTCTCAAACTCAATCTCTCCAAATGTCTTGGCCTTCTCGAGCTCTCATTTGATCGTCGCCTCTTACTTCTCCAACTCGATCTTCTCCCTCTCAATTTTCATCTTCTTCTCCACCCTCTACCGGTCCCAATCCATTCTCTCCTTTTGCGCATCCAACATGATCTTGTACCTCTCCTATTTCTTGTTCTTCCTTGCCCAAAAAAATGTCCGTCCATATGGAGACATTTTTGTAGCCGCAGCGTCCTTGGAGGCCCTTGCCTTCTCCCACTTTTTCCCATGACTTGTCGGTTATCCTTTGGCACGGTGACTCTTCCATTCTCGACGACAGTATCATCCTCTTCATCGTCCAACCCAATTGATTGGTGGGAGCTTGAGCCCTCATTCCTCTTCTTGTCTGCCTTGAGGTCGGCCACAAGTTGTGTCTGTCGGATGTGGGGTTCCGGCAAACCCTTAAGGTTCGAACACTGGGGTGCGCACGAAGTCTTTTCCTCCCACCGATCTACGCCCTAGCTCGCTAAAATCTCGTGGACGAACTCGACGAACTCGCAACACAGAAAGACACAAGATTTATACTGGTTCGGGCCACCGTTGTGGTGTAATATCCTACTCCAGTGTGGTGGTGGATTGCCTCTTGTGCTTATGATGAACAATACAAGTGGAAGAACAGCCTCCTGAGGGTGAGGTGTTCTCGTGCTTGGCTAACTTGTGTGTGGGGGGATGATCTTCCGGCTCTCCTTGCCTATGGTGGTGGCTAGTCCTATTTATAGAGGCTCTAGTCCTCTTCCCAAATATTGAGCGGGAAGAGGGAGCCAACAACGGCGGATAATTTTGAAGGGGGACAACTAGTACAAGCTATCCTGACAAAGGTGGTCTCCGCCTGTGAAAGGCTCTGGTGGTGACGCTGTCTTGGGCTCCATAATGACCTCCGTCTTGCCGTCCTTCTGGTCTTGGTCTTGTTGCACCGATATGGCAACCTTTGCCTGATGCCTCAGTACTCCTCGCCTGCGCTGGCCTCCTTAGCACCAAAGAGGAAACAAGGACGCTACATGCGCTGGCGCCCGCCTGATGTCGATCGTCATGGCTCACGTCACGAGAGCCTCGTGAGGTTTGCCTCGCCTTGTTATCTCCGCCCCTCATGATCCTGCCCGACTAGGCCACTCCAGAGGAGGTCTTGTGTCGTCCGCCTCGCGAGGCTTGGCCCCTCGCGCGGGTCTTGGATGCCTTGTTGATGAAGATGGGTCGCACGGCCCGCTGGCTTAGCCATGCCGCAGACCGCAGGCAGGCAAGTCTGGGGACCCCCATTCCCAGAATGCCGACAGTAGCCCCTGGGCCCAAGGTGCACTCGGGCTTGGCTCAGCGAAGCCAAGGGTGAAGTACGGAGCACCGCGGGCCTCCAAAAGCCCGCGGCCTCGGTTGATGCGTGGCGGTTGATTGGACGTGGGCGTCTCCGCTTCCCCACGCTGCCTCGGCAACTGCACGACTTGACAAAAGGCTGGCGCAGGCAGCACTCGCCTTCATTGCTTCTTCTTCGCCTTGCTCCAGATCCCCTTCCTTGCTCTCCGCCACCGCTATCTCCAGATCCGCCCCAATCTCACCCCGTAGCCGCGATTCATGCCGCCGCGCAAGGCCAAGGTTTCCTCAGTGTCGGCTTGGTATGAAACGGCCCTCGAGGCGCCCTCCGTCATGGAGAAGAGTCTCGCCTCTGTGCGCCTGCTGACGGCGGGGAAAGTAATGAGTGGGGGGAGACCGAGCTCCGGCTTGCCTCAGACGTGCCGGAGCCCGAGGAAAGCACCTTCTTCCCCTTCTTCTCGAGCAGTGTCGCCGTCGGGTTGGTTCCTCCCTTCTCTGATTTCTTTTACGAAGTCCTCGACCACTACGGGCTGCAGGCGTTGCATCTCCATCCCAACTCTGTCCTCCTCCTGTCCATCTTTGCCTACTACTGTGAGGCGTACCTGGGCGTGATGCCGTCCGTGGCGCTCCTGCGCCATTTCTTCTTCCTCCGTGTCAGCGAGGGTCACGTCTCCGGATGCGCTAACTTCGTCGCATCCGGCAAGGCCAACTCGATCTCGAGCACCGGGAAGAGGGCCGACAACATTTGATCCAAATGGGTCATGATGGACGCCAAGTGCGCCGATCCGCGTCTGGCGCTACCAACGGTGACGCCCTCTCTCCACGGGGGGTGGCCCAGGGCGGAGCTTGCTGATGAGCGCGCATCGTCTGTGTTGGGGCAGATGGTGACCGACCTGAAGCCGGGCAACGCTAGGGCGGCGAAGGTTACATGGGTCATGCTTCTGAGGGAGTTCTTGACACTACGAGTAGCCCCACTCCAGGCGCGTGCACGCCCCCTGTGGGAGCTTGAAGAAGAGGGAAATAAGACCCGCCTGAGGCCAGGGGCCTTGCCTGACGATGAATTGGCCGCTGTCATGCGCCTCATAGTTGGGGACAATCAGGAGTACCCACCAAGCGCCTTTGTCCCCATGTTCCAATGCAGGGATCAGGAAGAATTCGTCGCCTCCAGGCCGACCTTTGACGCGCGCGGGTTGGTGCTGCCGGCGCTCCTGGGAGCCCCCGCGGCACCGAAACCGGTGGAGGTGTCTTCTGACGAGCCTCGCGGGGAAGAAGACGAGGACCCGGAGAAGACTTTGGAAGAGGTGGGGGAGACTTCCCCTCTGAGCAAGGCCGAGATCCTCCGTGCCCTTCCTGACGATGCCGAGGCTGACGCTCGCCAAAGGGAGAGTGTCGGTGTCAAAACCGGCGGATCTCGGGTAGGGGGTCCCGAACTGTGCGTCTAAGGCGGATGGTAACAGGAGGCAGGGGACACGATGTTTTACCCAGGTTCGGGCCCTCTTGATGGAGGTAAGACCCTACGTCCTGCTTGATTATTCTTGATAATATGAGTAGTACAAGAGTTGATCTACCACGAGATCGGAGTGGCTAAACCCTAGAAGCTAGCCTATGATATGATTGTCTGTTGTCCTGCGGACTAAAACCCTCCGGTTTATATAGACACCGGAGGGGGCTAGGGTTACACAAGGTCGGTTATAAAGGAGGAGATATACATATCCGTATTGCCTAGCTTGCCTTCCACGCCAAGTAGAGTCCCATCCGGACACGGGACAAAGTCTTCAATCTTGTTTCTTCATAGTCCAACAATCCGGCCAAAGGGTATAGTCCGGCTTTCCGGAGACCCCCTTATCCAGGACTCCCTCAGTAGCCCTTGAACCAGGCTTCATTGACGATGAGTCCGGCGCGCAGTGTTGTCTTCGGCATTGTAAGGCGGGTTCCTCCCCCGAATACACCACGGAAGAATTTGAATACAAGGATAGTGTCCGACCCTGCAAAATAAGTTCCACATACCACCGTAGAGAGAATAATATTACCACAAATCTAATATGCTGACACATTTTGGCAGCATGACATCACGCCACGGGCCGGTAATTATTTGAACCGTTTTCCTTTAACCAGCCCCGCACATAACGCGAGGCGGTTCCTTGACACGTCTTGTCAAAGCAGGGATCGTGTTCCCCTTATTACGGGATTCTCATCAATACGGACGTGGGTAACCCAACCGCGCCATCAATTACGGTGCTTGGTGGATAAGCGAATTTTACCAGGCTAGTGGGGCGCATAGTTTAGTCCGCCCTTATAAAGGGATAAGATCTCACCTTCTTCTAGCCATGCATTTTTCCTCCTTGTTCATCCATTCTCGCGCACTCGAGCTCCAGCGCCCAAGTCCGCATCCTCCTCCTCAACTCTCTCCAAAACATGTCTGAAGTGGGAGGCAAGTGGATGGCCTCCTCCATCACGGAGGGGCACATCAAAAAGTTACGTAGAGCCGGATACCTAGCCGCGGATATCGCGCACCGGCTGCCACCCGCGGGGCAGGTCATCCCTACCCCGGAACCTCACGAGAGGGTGGTCTTCCTCCCCCACTTTGTCCGCGGACTGGGGTTTCCCCTCCATCCATTTGTCTGCGGCCTCATGTTTTATTATGGGCTGGACTTTCATGATCTGGCCCGAACTTCATCCTCAACATCTCGGCGTTCATCGTCGTGTGCGAGGCTTTCCTCCGCATCCGGCCCCACTTCGGCCTGTGGCTGAAGACCTTCAATATCAAGCCGAAGGTGGTGGGCGGCCAACAAGAGGAATGCGGCGGAGCCATGGTGGGCAAGATGCCCAATGTTACATGGCTCGACGGCTCCTTCGTGGAGACCATAAAGGGGTGGCAATCGGGGTGGTTCTACATCACCGAGCCGTGCGACACCAACTGGGTGGCGGCCCCCGAGTTTGGATCCGGATTCCCCATGTGGCTCACTTCCTGGAAGGAGAAGGGCCTGTCCTGGGGTTCATTGATGGAGCTAGACAGACTCCATAAATGTATCCGGAACATGACAAGCAAGAAACTCAAGCTTGTCAACATAGTCCAGGTCATGCTCTTCCGCCGGATCCTCCCGTGTCAACAACGGGATTTCAACTTATGGGAGTTCGACCCGGCCCAGCACCAGACTCTAAGCAAGCTCTTTGACACGATGCATAAAGACGTCTGGAAGGTGCTGTTCAAGGGCGCCGAGGTCCCTCCTTCTCTTACCGAGGACCGCGGGCTAAGCGCGAAGCGCGCTGCGAATCCGGTAAGTTCTGTACATCTGGTAGGGTATTTATTTCCCATAGCTTAAACATGTGCGGGGTCTGAGCTCCCATGCCTTTGACGGAACTGGGTGGAGACATCGGAGCAGATTAACTGTCCGGCCCCTCTGCCCGAAGACCCTGCGGATGCTCTCCTGATGGAGATGCAGACTCCGGCTCCTTACGAGGTGCTGGAGAAGACCAAGAAGAAGGCCAAGGGAACCCTAAAGAGTTCCCGGCGCCAGGTGGTATCGGACTCGTCGTCCGATAACTCCAAGACGCACTCCTCTCATGAAAATGAGGAGCAAGAAGATGAAGACTCTCCCCCTCCAGCCATGGGAGACAAGAAAAGGAAGGACACCCCAACCGGGGAGGCCGAAGGGTCCAAGAAGGGAAGGACTCTTCTTCTGGACTGCTCCACCACCGCCGCCGAAGGCAAAGACGAGTGGCTGCTCAGGGCCAAGCCCCAGGCGAAGTCGTAAGTGTTCAGATACCAAAGTAACTCATAGCATACCTTTGTCGCACTGCTTCTCCTAACGCCGAATACGATTATGCAGACCTCCCCAAGCCCGTATCGACGTATCTTCGTCAGACGGCTCCTTGGATTCATCGGATATGGATAGCGATCCACTTCTGACCGCCTCCTCCCCTTGCCCTACGGACAATGCCGATGTATTGTCTCAAGGGGCACCGAGCCGGGGGGAGACAGTCCCGGAGGCGCCTCAAGGCGACCTTCCAGACTCCAGCACTACGGGAAACATCTAATTTGCCGTCAGCTTTTCGTCGGGCAGACGGCAATGAGTGGGTTTGCCGTCATCAGTAGACGACAAAGAAAAACTAACGGTAAAATAAACTTTGCTGTCTGAAAAAATAAATACAGACGGCAAAAAGCTCGCTTTGCCGTCTGCAACAAAAATCACAGACGGCAAAGAATCTTTGCCGTCTGTGTTTGTTTTGGCACACAGCAAAGATTCTTTACCGTCTGTGTTTTTTTGCAGACGGCAAAGTGATCCTTTTGCAGTCTGTATTTATTTTCGCAAACAGCAAAGAAGAAGCACATCACGCGGATCAATCACCCGGATCGATGACTTGGCAATATCTCACACGCACATCACATGCCGTCGAACGCACGCCTCCACCCACCCCACGACGCACGCACCCCCACGCATGCCCCCACTCACGAGCCCACAGGCCACGACCCTACCTGCCCCACCCAGGATTCCCATCTCCTCCCCCGTGCTCCATCTTCTCTGATTCTCTCCACCTCCCCGAGCAGTAGCACCCCGCCGGCCAGCGCTCTCCTCTCTCCTGCTCCCTGCTCCCTACTCCCTACTCCCACAAGCAGCCACAGGCCGCCGGGCCA
>NC_041382.1:17757931-17773668 GCF_002162155.2 Triticum dicoccoides
GATGCGAGCCAGCGAGTCTGGGTGGCTGGCACAGGCAAGGGAGGCGGCCAGCACTGCTGTGCGGCAGGCGCGGGCCGGAGCGGCTACGCAGTGGGCAGCCGCGGGCGAGGGCGACGGCCAGCGCGGGCGAGCGTGGGCGGCGGGTGCGGGCTGGCGCGAGAGAGGGCAGCGGCGAGCGCGGGCCAGGGCGGCGGCCGGTGCGGGCCAGCGCGGCTGGGCGGCGGCGCGCGTGCGGCAGCAGCCGACGCGGGTGTGTGCGGCTGGGCGGTGGCGCGGCGAGCAAGGCCAGGCGGTCGCGGCATCCTCCTCCTTCCTGCCGCGGGCCCTCCACCTCCCGGCCCCTTGCACGCTACGGCGCGGATCTCAACCTCCCCGGCGGCGTGTGTGCTGCAAGGGCAGTTGCCCAGTTCGTCCTTTTTTCTCAAAAATTGAAATAGAGTTAGTTTTTTGATTCATTAGTGAGGGATGATGATGGATATACTGTGTAAATACACTTGTTCTATCTTGTAAAATCCGTTCGCTTGTCATTGATTCTTATAATGTTGGTTGTGAAATGGCTACGAACAAATTTACCTACGCCTTTGACCAAGTAGCTTTTTTTCGAAATAGAGAGACCATGTAGCTTTGACCAGCGCTTCTGGAACTGCACTGTTTGATCACTATTTTAATAAATAATAAAAAGTTCTTTGCCGTCTTGGGTGAATGAGGCTGACGGCAAAGGCACATCCTAGCAGACAGCAAAGATGTTTTCTTTTCCGTATGTTACTATTCGACTTGACAGCAAAGATAGAATTTGGATGACGGCAAAGTCTTTGTCGTCTTGCTGATAAAAAGCTGACGGCAAAGTATTCTTTGCCGGCTAATCTTTGCCGTCTGAGTTTGCCGTCTGCTTCCTGACGGCAAAGTCTTTGCCGTCTGGATTTAGGTCTTTGCCGTCTGTAATTCACAGACGGCAAATTACCTGTTTCCTGTAGTGCAGGAGCAAAGGGAGCAAGGCTCCTGGGGGCTCCAAGTTTGACTCTCAGCCGAGCACCGTGCCGGAACATGCAATGGTTCCGGACTCGGGCAGGCGACCCCCTTCCAAAAGGGGTAAGATGCCCGTGCTGGTGACCTCTGTCCATCCAGAGGCATCGGACAACCTGCTGGGAGCGCTTCGCGGCGCTTCCATCGACGAGGAGCACCACACTATTATGAGTGCGGTGATAAAAAATGTTCAGTCCGCCAAGAGCGAACTGACTGAAGCCTGTGCCAGCCTTCTAACATGCTTTGAGGTAAGTATTTAAAATATAGGAAAAATATTACCGCATAGACAGTAGCCCCTGATGCTCTGTTTGGTGTTCACAAAGAAAAGCCGAATAGAGGATCAAATAATATCTGCAGGAGTCTAATATAAGTATGTCTATATGCGTATGCAGGCTTCGCTGCTGACCTCTGCCGCACTGACTGCGGAGGTCACCACACTAAACCAGGACCTCGAGGGGTCCGAGAAAGAGCTCGGCCTTGCCAAGAGGCAGCTCGAGGAGAACAAAGATAAGTAATACCTTGTATATATATATATATATATATATATATATATATATATATATATATATATATATATATATACAAAAAAGGTGCGATTGCAAAATGACAGGATCATCATAAATTTGCCAGGGGTCACGACCGAAGTGGCGACCCTGAAGCAAGCGTTGTCCAAGGCCGAAAACAAAGCGGCCCAGGAGTGCACCGAGCGGGAAAAGCAAGAGGCCCGGGTGGGCGAGGTGCAGCAAGAGCTCCAAGCTCTCGTGACGAAGCACGAGGCGTTGGAGCTTGACTCGAAGACGCGAGAGTCTGAGCTCGCCGCGGCCCTTGAGAGCGCAAAGAATGCCAAGGCTGAAGCCCAAAAGGTCCTCCAGGAGATTGAGGCGATGAGGAAGATAGCGGCGGATAAGGCATTCAATATGCAAAGCAAGCATGTGGAAGTAAATTACTTGTTACTTACCCGAGTCCGGAGCTCTCCAGGAGCATTCGCAGATTTTCCCCGCAGTGTGTCGGATGCCGCAAAGTTTTACCAGACTGAGGAGGGAAGCTCGACGGAGAAGCTGTTCTGGTCCCAGTATACAGTGACCGAACACCCGATGCCTATGAGCGACCAGCTGAAGCAACTGGTCGAGCTGCACAAGGCGGCCGAACAGGCCATGAGGGGCCTTATAGTCCAGATGTGGCCTGGCGACGCCCTTCCCAACAGCTACTTCGGCCTAGTGAGGTGGCTTGTGGATGCCTGCCCATGGCTGGAAGTCGTCAAGCGGCCCGTCTGCATCGAAGGTGCACGCTGGGCTTTTGCCCGTGCGAAGGTGCATTGGGCCAAGATGGATGCCAAGAAGCTGGTGAAGGAGGGGCCACCGTAGGGCAAGGAGCATCGCCACCCCGAGATGTATTATGAGGGTGTCCTGATGGGTGCCCGTCTTGTAGCGGACGAGTGTGCGAAAGATGTAATATTTGAATGAACTTGCTCGTGTGATCCTGTATTATGAAAACTTGTTCATATGCGCTATGCAACGCTTATTTGAATTTAAAATATTACCTTCTGTTCAGCTGTTTATCAAATCTGAGAGATGGCTAGTCGTCGGCTTATGCCCCCATGCCACGAGTGCTGGGGTGTTCGGGATAAACCTGAGCACTCTTGTTCCCATTTTTGGGTCCTTCGAGGGAGGTGCTCAGCACAACGAACAAGGCAATCGGACTATGATGCTTTATCACTCTCACTTAGCCATAGAATTCTCTAATTTTAAATTTTGGCAAAGCCCCTAGTATTCGGAAGGCCGAATTTGGGGCGCTATACACGCCTTAAGCCGGACAAAGCCGACTCCTCGCTCTAAGCGGCATAAGTCTTTAAGGACTCAAAACCTCTTGAACAGCGACCAGTCTCTCGCCTTATCATGACAGTCAGTTTTAGCTTTCACTACTGAGGTGCTTAGCCCAGTTGAACCGGGGCACAATCGCAGTAGTTCTCCCAGTGCTACCTTAGCCGATAGAGCGGAACGTAAGGTACCAAAACATGGGAGCTGGGCAAACCCAACTATTGACCCAAGACATGATTCGGAGCTGATGCATATAATGCTATAAGTTCGGGGTGCTGCACTGTCGAAAGTGCTCGAACTTCTCACGCCGTAATAAGGGGTATGCTTAAGCCCCTAGCGTATTAGCCGTACCAGAGTGTACGGGTGCTGGATGTCATGAATGAACATATATATGTAAAAAAGGAAGAATAAAGAGTGCGATAATAATCTAGTGCTATGCATTGTTTATTCAAAAAGGTGTGTTAAAGCAAAATGATACAAGTAGTGCGATAAGCAAAATGTAGGACTATTTGACGTGTCCCCTCCAAGGGCAAGCTGAGGAATGGCATTAAAGCAAGTATTTCACTCGTTATCGTAATCCACATGGGGGTTCCGTGGTGCGACGTAGCTTTCTGCCTCCTTGGTTGCTGCATCATGTGTTCGGCAATCATACTGCTGGACAGGGTTTCCAGAGATTAAAGTCCTGAAAGAGAGAAAAATAACAAAGCGAGAAGCCCCTAGTGCGGTTGAGCCGCGTCTTGGGGCGTGCCGTAGTCGTGCCCCCTCCCCACCTATGCCCATGGTATTTTCAATACGTAATTATGTATGCGCGGCACAGATTTCGCCATTTGGCTGGGACTAGGGTGGGGGCCACATTGCTATGCAAGCTCGGAATGTGCCAGGCGGTCTTGTTGCCGATTACTCCGGGCGCGCTTGAAGGTGTCCGGGTCCTTGATCGCCGAACTAGTGGATTGCCTTAAGAGGCTGCTTTGCGCTTCTACTGCGAGGGCCGCAGTGTGCTCCTCCGTGCGGAGGGAGCGCTATGTGTTTCCATTAACCGTGATGACCCCCCGAGGTCCTGGCATCTTGAGCTTGAGGTATGCATAATGCGGTACCGCATTGAATCTTGCAAATGCGGTTCGCCCGAGCAGTGCATGATAGCCACTGCGGAACGAGACTATATCGAAGATTAACTTGATGAGGACATCAATACCATTGTTACACCCACAACCCCTACTACTACCTATACTGGACCAATTACTAGAGCTCGCGCACGCCAATTAAATTATCAGGTACTTTCGTTTATTGGTAATGATTCTAATGTTCATGAGAATATGATGCTGCCTAAATTGGATACATTTGTTTTGCTTACAAATGAAGGGCCCGGCATGGATAAGAGTGATGAACATTGGAGCAAGAACAAGCATGGAGTTGATGGTATGCGCAAGGGGAATAAGAACGGAGTTACAAGTGATGATTTCAGGACATTGAAGCCACCATAATGAGTGCATGAAGCCTTGGATGAAATATACAAGATGCCACTTCATAAACTTCGTCTAGAGGCTATTCTAGGTGTTGCGTCACCTTATTATTAGGCCAGGCCCATGTAATTTCGAAATACATAAGTATAGGCTGTTTTTAGAGTCCGTATGTGTGGGGAAACAAGAGATAGGGTTGGTTTCGGACCCCTTCCCCAAGGGCCACGAAATTCCCCCCCCCCCTCTTCCTCCATATATACAAACCTTAGGGCACCGTTTAGACTTTGGGTTTTGTTTAGATTAAAAGTTCATCATAGCTGCAACTTCGCGTACTTCGTTTGTGTCCAACGACCAGACCAAGACGTCATAGAACCCCACCTTGATCAATAAAGCTTTCATCTTATATTCGCAATATCCAGATTGCAATCTCAGTTTCTTGCTTGTTCTTCGTTTGCCTGCAGGAAACAGACCTTCGTGGTCAGGTTGATCATGCTCCGGCGTGGTCAATAACCTCTCGGAGTTGGTTTAGCGATTGCTAAGGCGCGACGTCCTCGCACGTTCGTAGTCGGATCGTCAAAGTCGACTTCCTCCAAAACGATAGGCACCATCTCATCGAAAGACGGGACACCTTTGCCCCTATCATGTGGTATCAGATTTCCAGGTTTCTCGGTGAGATTTTACAGTTTTTCGTAGTTTAGATCGAGTCTATTCTTCATACCTATAGTCCACGAAAAAGCCAAAAAAAATTAGGGTTAGTTCATCCTATCCGAACCAATATGAGCCTTTGCATAATCTTTTTTGTATTTGCTTTGTTGAATTTGTAGTTGCATCGTCGTGTCAAGTTGCTGGTCTTAGCGTCTAGTCCTTTAGAGTTTCGAGTTCTGTTCACAGGTTGTCACGTCGCCGCTGCCATATATCACCACCGCATCATCATCATCACTGCTGCCATATACCACCACCACACCAACTTCATCGTCGCTGCCATATTCACCACCACATATTCACCATCAATCCGAGTCCATATACGCCACCACATATCCGCCGCCGTCATGCCAATGCGAGTCCACCTGCAACATATATCCGCCACCAGTCTGATTTCCACCAGATTCATCACCGCCACCAGTCCGCGATTCCACCAGATTCATCTCCGCCACCAGTCCTAGTCCGAATCTAGTAATTGTTGCATTGTTTTCGATTTCCGGATCACGCGATACTTCGAGTTGTGACAGAATAGGACTCCTGAGATTCTGAGCTACCCGCAGAAGAAAAATAGTTCCAAACTAAAAAAAAAACTAAGTTTGGAAAATTCTGGCTAGGCAGTTTTTAGGCCATTTGTAGACTTTTTCAAAAAAAATTGTTGCGGAGCAAAAAAAAGAGGGAAAAAGTGCAAAAAAAAGTGAAAAAAAGGAAAAAAAATCAGAGAGTGCTCCTCCCTTGTTTACGTGCAGCGCCGTGATTTTGTTAGTGTTCTAGGCTCGCGTCTTTAGCACGGTCTAGCCTAGGACCAGCACAGTATCATCGTTGAGCGTTTATTCAACATTGCATCTCCGAATTGATTATTGCTGACCCTTTTTGCTACCATATTATAAGCCTTCCCAGCTCCACATACATCTACGTCGTGCGTTTGACTCTCCCTAGTAATCGCTCTATCCAAGCTTTGAGAGTTTTGACTACGACGGTTGCTGATCACCGCCTGCTGCTGGGTAAGAACTGGTAAGAATCTGAGATTTGCTTGACGGATTTGTGACATCGACCACCACCTCTTGTTAGTAGTCTATAGGATCATATTCTTGTGTGTTTCTATTGCTGCTAACCATGGCAGGATCACAAGCCGACGAGGCTGACTAGGAGAACCTGACGAATAAGGAGTTGCATGATAAATTTCAGCAAATGATGAGGGGACAGGTGCAATATGTGCTAAACAGATTTGACGAGGCCATGGAGAAGATAGATGGCATGGAGAAGACGTTCAAAACAAAGCTCGATAACAAGTTTAATGACTTGCTCGCGCGTCTTCCACCACCACCACCGGCTGCCCCTATTGCACCTCTCCAACAACAACAACAACAACAACAACAACAACAACGCCGCTTTCCAAATCAAGTGGGACGAGCACAACGCGTTCCCATTGACCCTGGGCAAACTTCTGGTGCCGCTGTTGATGCTTCTGCTGCTACTGCAGAGGTAGAGGACCATTACGAGGATGAGGTTGACCAAAATCAGAACTACGTGCCACCACCAGCACCACCACCACCAGGTCGTCCTCATGCATATCATCGCAACGGTAGGGCTGCACCACCACCTGAGGTACATGACCATCTTCCTAAACTAAAATTGAATATTCCACCATTTGAGGGTAGATATGTTCTTGATATATATCTTACTCGGGAGTTAGAAACTGAACAACGATTTACATGTTTACAATATCCTGAGGAGAGACGTGTTCCTTCTGCTGTTTGTGCTTTCACTAGCTTTGCGTGTGTTTGGTGGTCTGAACATTGTAGATTATATCCTATTCCAGCTACTTGGGCTGCTTTGAAAACTGCTATGCGTACTCGTTGGGTTCCACCATATTATCAACGTGAATTACTTCAAAAATTGCAGCGTTTAAGACAAGGAAAAAATTCTGTAGAAGAATATTATCAGGAATTACAAACTGGCATGATTAGATGTGGTATTGTTGAGGAGAATAAAGCTATGCTTGCACGTTTTATGGGTGGATTAAATAGAGAGATTCAAACCATTCTAGAGTATAAGGAGTATACTAATATCACTCATTTATTCTATCTTGCTTGTAAAGCTGAACGTGAAGTGCAGGATCGATAGGCGTTGGCGTGAACTAACTTTTCTACAGGTCGATCTTCATCATGGACACCACGTGCATCCTCTACTTCCACTCCACCAGCACCTCCATCAGGTGCCACCTCCAGCCGTGATACAAGAAAGCAGGCACAACCACCACTATCTGCCAGGAGCACACCTACTAGACCTGTGCAGAGCTCTTCTTCTTCCATGGCATCAACATGGCACACAAGTGATATTATTTGTCGTCGTTGTAAGGGAAGAGGACATTTTGCGAGAGAATGCCAATCTCAGCGTGTGATGATTGCTACTGAGGATGGTGGGTATGAGTCCGCTAGTGACTATGATGAGGAGACTTTGACTCTTATTACACGTGAAGAACACGGTGGAGAGGATTCTGATCATGAGACGTAATACATGGCTGCTGAAGATGCTGACAGGTATGAATGTTTAGTTGCTCAACGTGTTTTGAGTGTGCAGGTCACACAAGCTGAGCAAAATCAGAGACATAATTTGTTCCATACAAAGGGAGTTGTGAAGGAACGTTCTGTTCGCGTCATCATAGATGGAGGGAGCTGCAACAAATTGGCTAGCATGGAGATGGTGGAGAAGCTATCTCTCACCACAAGACCACATCCACATCCTTACTACATCCAATGGTTCAACAACAGCAGCAAGGTTAAGGTAACACGTACTGTTTGTGTGCATTTTAGTATCGCTACATATGCTGATTATGTTGATTGTGATGTGGTACCTATGCAAGCATGTTCCTTATTACTTGGTAGACCATGGCAATTTGATAAAAAATTGTACACCATGGTAGAAACAATCAGTATACTCTTGTTCATAAGGATAAAAATATTACTTTGCTTCCTATGACTCTTGATTCTATTTTGAAAGATGATATTAATAGAGCTAATAAAGCAAAACAGGAGAAAAATAATAGTGAAAATCAGATTGTGGCAAAAGAATTTGAGCAACAAATGAAGCCTAATAATAAACCATCTACTGTGGCTTCAGAAATTAAATTGAAAAGTGCATGTTTACTTGCCACCAAATCTGATATTGATGAGCTAGATTCTAGCAAATCTGTTTGCTATGCTTTTGTGTGCAAAGAGGCATTATTTTCATTCGAGGACGTGCCTTCCTCTTTGCCCCCTGCTATCACTAACATTTTGCAGGAGTTTGCTGACGTCTTCCCACAAGACGTGCCACCGGGATTACCACCTATTTGAGGGATTGAGCATCAAATTGACTTAATTCCCGGTGCATCTCTACCCAACCATGCACCATACCGTACCAATCCAGAGGAGATGAATGAGATTATGCGTCAAGTACAGGAGTTTCTCGACAAAGGTTATATACGCGAATCTCTTAGTCCTTGTGATGTTCCTATTATACTAGTGCCTAAAAAGGATGGTACGTCGCGTATGTGTGTTGATTGTAGAGGCATTAATAATATTACTATTCGTTATCGTCATCCTATTCCTAGTCTAGATGATATGCTTGATGAATTGAGTGGCTCTACAATATTCTCCAAAGTTGATTTGCATAGTGGATACCATCAAATTCGTATGAAATTGGGAGATGAATGGAAAACAACATTTAAAACTAAGTTTGGTTTATATGAGTGGTTAGTCATGCTTTTTGGGTTAACTAATGCACCTAGTACTTTCATGAGACTAATGAACGAAGTTTTACGTGCTTTCATTGGACGATTTGTGGTAGTCTATTTTGATGATATACTGATTTATAGCAAATCTTTGGGAGAACATTTGGAACATTTACGTGTTGTTTTTAATGCTCTACGTGATGCACGTTTGTTTGGTAACCTTGGGAAGTGCACCTTTTGCACCGACCGAGTATCTTTTCTTGGCTATGTTGTTACTCCACAGGGAATTGAAGTTGATAAAGCCAAGATTGAAGCTATTGAGAGTTGGCCGCAACCCAAAACGGTCACACAAGTGAAGAGTTTTCTTGGACTCGCTGGTTTCTATAGGCGTTTTGTGAGAGATTTTAGCACCATTGCTGCACCTCTCAATGAGCTTACAAAGAAGGATGTGCCTTTTGTTTGGGGTACCGCACAGGAAGAAGCCTTCATGGTATTGAAAGATAAGTTGACACATGCTCCTTTACTCCAACTTCCCGACTTTAATAAGACTTTTGAGCTTGAATGTGATGCTAGTGCAATTGGATTAGGAGGTGTGTTATTACAAGATGGCAAACCTGTTGCATACTTTTCGAAAAAACTGAGTGGGCCTAGTCTGAACTATTCTACTTATGATAAAGAATTATATGCTCTTGTTTGGACTTTAGAGACATGGCAACATTATTTATGGCCCAAAGAATTTGTTATACATTCTAATCATGAATCTTAGAAACATATTAAAAGTCAAGCTAAACTGAATCGTAGACATGCTAAATGGGTTGAATTCATTGAGACTTTCCCTTATGTCATTAAACACAAGAAGGGTAAAGAAAATGTTATTGTTGATGCTTTGTCTCGTCGCTATACTATGCTTTCACAACTTGACTTCAAAATTTTTGGTTTGGAGACCATCAAAGATCAATATGTGCATGATGCTGATTTTAAAGATGTAATGCAGAATTGTAAAGAAGGAAGAACATGGAACAAGTTCGTTATTAATGATGGCTTTGTGTTCCGTGCTAACAAGCTATGCATTCCTGCTAGCTCTGTTCGTCTTTTGTTGTTGCAGGAGGCGCATGGAGGAGGATTAATGGGACACTTTGGCGTGAAGAAGACGGAGGACGTACTTGCTACACATTTCTTTTGGCCAAAGATGAGACAGGATGTTAAGCGTTTTGTTGCTCGCTGCAGTACATGTCAAAAAGCTAAGTCACGACTCAATCCTCATGGGTTATATATGCCTTTGCCTGTGCCTAGTGTTCCTTGGGAGGATATATCTATGGACTTTGTTTTAGGTTTACCTCGAACAAAGAAGGGGAGGGATAGCATATTTGTTGTCGTGGATAGATTCTCGAAAATGGCACACTTTATACCATGTCATAAAAGCGATGATGCTGTTAATGTTGCTGATTTGTTCTTTCGTGAAATTATCCGCTTGCATGGTGTGCCAAATACTATTGTTTCAGATCGTGACACTAAATTTCTTAGCCACTTTTGGAGATGTTTATGGGCTAAGTTGGCGACTAAACTGCTTTTTAGTACTACTTGTCACCCCCAAACGGATGGTCAAACTGAAGTAGTTAATAGAACATTGTCTACTATGCTTAGGGCTGTTTTGAAGAATAATAAGAAAATGTGGGAAGAATGCTTGCCTCATATTGAATTTGCTTATAATCGTTCGTTGCATTCTACTACTAAGATGTGCCCTTTTGAAATTGTGTATGGTTTCCTACCTCGTGCACCCATGGATTTGTTGCCTCTTCCATCTTCGGAGAAGGTTAATTTTGATGCTAAACAACGGGCTGAATTGATCTTAAAAATGCATGAGTTAACTAAGGACAACATTGAGCATATGAATGCTAAATATAAACTTGCTGGAGATAAGGGTAGAAAACATATTGTCTTTGCACCTGGAGATCTTGTTTGGTTACATTTGCGTAAGGATAGGTTTCCTAATTTGCGCAAATCAAAGCTAATGCCACGTGTTGATGGTCCTTTTAAGGTGTTAGAGAAAATAAATGATAATGCATATAAACTTGAGCTGCCTGCAGATTTTGGGGTTAGTCTCACTTTTAACATTGCAGATTTGAAGCCTTATTTGGGTGAGGAAGATGAGCTTCCGTCGAGGACGACTTCATTTCAAGAAGGGGAGGATGATGAGGACATCAATACCATCGTTACACCCACAGCCCCTACTACTACCTATACTGGACCAATTACTAGAGCTCGCGCACGCCAATTAAATTATCAGGTACTTTCGTTTCTTGGTAATGATTCTAATTTTCATGAGAATATGATGCTGTCTAAATTGGATACATTTGTTTTGCTTACAAATGAAGGGCCCGGCATGGATAAGAGTGATGAACATTGGAGCAAGAACAAGCATGGAGTTGATGGTATGCGCAAGGGGAATAAGAACGGAGTTACAAGTGATGATTTTAGGACATTGAAGCCACCATAATGAGTGCATGAAGCCTTGGATGAAATATACAAGATGCCACTTCATAAACTTCGTCTAGAGGCTATTCTAGGTGTTGCGTCACCTTATTATTAGGCCAGGCCCATGTAATTTCGAAATACATAAGTATAGGCTGTTTTTAGAGTCCGTATGTGTGGGGAAACAAGAGATAGGGTTGGTTTCGGACCCCTTCCCCAAGGGCCACGAAATTCCCCCCCCCCCTCTTCCTCCATATATACAAACCTTAGGGCACCGTTTAGACTTTGGGTTTTGTTTAGATTAAAAGTTCGCCATAGCTGCAACTTCGTGTACTTCGTTTGTGTCCAACGACCAGACCAAGACGTCACAGAACCCCACCTTGATCAATAAAGCTTTCATCTTGTATTTGCAATATCCAGATTGCAATCTCAGTTTCTTGCTTGTTCTTCGTTTGCCTGCAGGAAACAGACCTTCGTGGTCAGGTTGATCATGCTCCGGCGTGGTCAATAACCTCTCGGAGTTGGTTTAGCGATTGCTAAGGCGCGATGTCCTCGCACGTTCATAGTCGGATCGTCAAAGTCGACTTCCTCCAAAACGATAGCCACCATCTCATCGAAAGACGGGATACCTTTGCCCCTATCATAACTCCTCACTTCGGAAGTTATCCGGGGATCCGAAGACCACTTCCAGTGTGACTGAGCCTGTGCAATGGGCCTCTACACACTACTAGGGAAAACCTTATACACAGAATCTTAGCAGCAGCGCAACATAAAAACAGGCGCTGCTGCTAAGTAGTAGCAGCGCGGCTACGGAAAGCTCGCTACGGGTGCAAACTTAGCAGTAGCGCGTGACGCTTAAACCGCGCTGCTACAAAAATCCACCGACAGTACACAACGACATAAGTTTACCAGTAGCGCGGCGCCAGGGAGCCCACTGCTGCTAATGCCGTAGTAGCAGCGTGCTTTTTTGTCACCTCGCTGCTGCTAATTTTGAAATTGTGCACAGGGTTGGCCCGTTTAGCAGTAGCGCGTGATAGGAAAGCGCGTTGTTGCTACGCTCTTAGCAGCAGCGCGCTTTCTCTCCCGCGCTACTGCTAAGACGCAGCACCCACCACCTTTTCCACCTCCCCCTCCCCATCTCCTCTCCTCCCTTTCCCCTACCTCCCATGTCCTCCCTCTCTCACTCTTCTTCTTCCTCAATACTTCTCCCCCCATTACTCTCCCTCTTCTACCTACCTTTCTCTCTCTTCATTACTCCTAGCTATAACTACACCACCTCCATTAATTCATCTCCTTTCTCTTTTTCCTCCCCCCTCCACTAGTTGAAGTTGTCTCCTCCCAAATTAGCTAGCTAGGTAGATGTAGCATTTAGTTAAGTGACCTATTTGCCCCCTAACTAGATCTTTCTTTGTCAAGAAGAGCTTTGTGCACTTTTGACCTCCCTACATCATCATCTCCACCGTGTGCTCGATCTCGAGATAGAGGTGTGATTAATATTTCATGCTTTTGCAAAATGGAAATATGTTTATGCATGTGTGTGTGATATTTTTATGGAAATTGTGTGTGTGGCATGAGTTGACGCCAAATTGTGCATTTGAGTTGCCTATGTTTTGCCAAAATGTTGATTTATTTCCGTTTCGGCGAATTCCGGGCAAACTCTAGATCTATATATGTCCTATTTTTAAGGAAGGTCATGCCGAATTTTTGTATGACTTTGATGAATGCACGCATTTTTATAATCAATTTGTTTATTATTACCATGCAGAGTTGACGATGGTCAGTGGAACGATGGTGGACATGTGGTTGCGGTCGGTGGTGCAGGACATGAAGGAAAATAACCTGACAGAGGTTTTATGCCCATGTCGAAAATGCAAAGGAATAGTTTGGCTTGACCCCCATGTCGATGGAGATGATCTGAAGCTGAGACACGTCAAGGATGGAAGCCAGTGGAGAGCGTTGAACAGCTTCTATCGGTTTTGAATGTGATGCAAGGAACATCATGCTCGGCGCGTGTACCGATGGCATGAATTTGTTTGGCAACCAGAGCACCAACCATAGCACATGGCCCGTGTTTGTATGGATGTACAACTTCCCCCCTGGTTGTGCATGAAATCGAAGTACATTCACATGAGCATGCTTATTCAAGGGCCGAAACAACCAGGAGATAATATTAATTTGTATCTGGGGCTACTTCAGGAGGAATTAGACACGTTATGGAAAACACCGGCCAAGACATGGGATGCCAGCAAAGGCGTGTATTTCAACATGAGAGCCGCGCTGATCACGACAGTGCACGACTATCTTGGTTACGGATATGTGGCAGGCCAGGTGTGCCATGGATATTGCGGATGCACGCGGTGCATGGATGATACGACGTCTCAGCAGCTAACGTCAAGGAAAGATGGCGGGTCTGGGAAAATCGTGTACATGGGGCATCGAAGATGGCTCGAACAGGACGACCCGTGGAGAAACCGTGGAGATCTATTCAATGGTTACACTGAGCATCGAGGACCTCCACGTAAGCGGAGCGGTGCCGAAATCGATGAGCTGTTGAAAAACTGGAAGGAGTGCCCCGCGCCGGGAAAGACGATGAGAAAGGTGCCGGAGCCGCTGCTGAAGGTATGGAAGACGAGGTCTGTGTTCTGGGACTTGGAGTACTGGCACAAACTCGATACACCTCATTGCCTTGATCAAATGCATATCTGTAAGAATGTCCTTGAGAGCTTGCTCGCAACACTGATGAACATGCCGGATAAGAGCAAGGATGGGCCGAAGGCAAGAAAAGACTTGCAAGATTTGAAAATCAGGGAAGATCTGCACATGCCGCCCCGTAAAATGTCAAACGAGACAGAGACGGAGACAGAGGCACGGGAGAAGAAGGGCAAGAAAATAAAGAATGAGGATTATTGCCCCCCTTCTTGCTTCACCTTAAGTCAGGATGAGATCAATCAATTCTTTAAATGCCTTACCGGAGTCAAAGTTAGTTCCGGTTACTGTGGCAAGATAAGTAGATATCTAGACATGGACAAGAAAAGGTTCAGCGGGATGAAGTCTCATGACTGTCATGTGATGATGACGCAGATATTACCTGTTGCCCTTAGAGGGATATTGGACAAGCACGTCTGTGACACGCTTATTGGTCTCTGCAACTTTTTCGACGTCATCTCTCGAAAGTCGATCAGTGTGAAGCAGCTCCGAAGGCTACAGGAAGAGATCGTTGTGATACTGAATGAGCTTGAGATGTACTTCCCGCCCACGTTCTTTGACATGATGGTGCATCTGTGTGTCCATATTGTGGATGACATAATAGACCTGGGGCCGTCATTCCTGCACAACATGATGCCATTTGAGAGGATGAATGGGATCATCAAAGGATTCGTTCGTAACATGTCCCGTCCGGATGGAAGCATCGTCCAGGGCTATTTGACACAAGAGTGCATCTCTTTCTGTGAGAATTTTCTATATGGCGCAGACCAGCCGCCTGGTGTTAGTGTTGGTTTGCCCGTTAACAAGCACGATGTGAGGCTCGAAGGAGAAGGTCACTGCAACGGTCACAGGGAACTGCACGTGGCATACTCAGATCGACGCAGCGACTTTGACAGAGCAAACTTGGTAGTGCTACAACACCTAGACGAGGTAGATCCTTTCGTGGCACTGCACAAAGAAATTATCGCAAAGAAGTATCGTGACCGGGGGGTATGCAGGACGGACGCCGAAGTTACTAGAGAGCACAACTCCACTTTCCTGCATTGGTTCAAAGAGCATATTATTGCTAATCCCCCGGAGGAGGGCTCTAAGGACGGATTGCTCATATACGCCTTAGCACATGGCCCCTCGCCCAACCTCGTAACCTATCAGGCATATGATATCAACGGATACACGTTCTACACGGAGGCCAAAGATATGGACAGTGATGAATATCAGAACTCAGGGGTGACGATGGAATGCATGACCGGCAGCAACAACGGCGCAACTGAACGATTTTATGGAAGGGTCGAGGAGATCTGGGAGCTTGACTACTCTGGACTACACAACACGATGATGTTCCGTGTCAGATGGGCTAAGAATGTCGAAAGAGAAAGCCGGATTTTCACTACCATGACTATACCCGACGCCAAGAGCGCTACCATGAACGCTATCGCAAAAAACGAGCCATGGGTACACGCTAAGCACGTGACACAATGCTTCTTCATAACCGACCCATGCAATCCCAGTCGTGTTGTCGTGAGGAAAGGCAAAAGAAACATCATTGGAATGGATGGAGTCGCCAACGAGGAAGACTTGATCAGTACGGCAACCCAATGAGGGAAGATGACGATGATGATGAAGTATACGTCAAAAGAAGAATCAATACTACATTACCAAAGAAAAATCGTACTCCATGGAAAAGGCAAAGTCACAATGAGGGGCTCAATTATTCTTCGATGAACAAGAAGGGAAAGAAGCTGACTCAAAAACGAAAATGTCAGCGCTGAGGAATCGGTCAAATGATGTAATATATATATATATATATATATATATATATATATATATATATATATATATATATATGTT
>NC_041382.1:17774708-17861155 GCF_002162155.2 Triticum dicoccoides
GACCCAGGCGTGCTCGCCCCCGACCCGTTGGCCCTCACCTCCCTCCTCTTCTTCCTCCCCTCCCAACCTCAGCCGTCGTCGGGCCTGCCTCCTCGCACTGCACCCTCTGTAAACCACCCCCCTCTCTTTGCTAGCTAGGGTTAATTTACTTAGGTTTTAGTTATGTTAATTAGGTTATCTATTTAGCTATGAGTTTAGATAGGTTTCAAAATTTGCTGAATTTGTATGCAAATTTGAACTGGACATGTGATATGTGGATATGTCATGTTTTGGTAAATGATCCGAGTTGCCTATGTTACACCGGAATGTTGATTCATTTCTGTTCCGGTGAATTTTAGGCGCTCGATATGTCCATTTTTTAGCAAAGGTCATGCCGAAATTGTCCTCGTGCCTTATCATCCAAAGTAAGTCAATTTCAAACAACCCTTTCATACATTTCAATCATTCCTTCTCTCTCTATGGGGAATAATTTGAGGTGTCTTTTCCCCGCAGCAACGAGTGCGCCGTCCTTATCGTTCTTTATCCGCAAGTCTCCCACGCCGTGTATTTTGACCCTTCCAGAGACTACGAGAAAAAAGACTACACCCACATAATGAATATTCTAGATGATGCTCTCCAAGGCTTCAGCTTTAGAGGTGGCCACATGCAGATCAGGAAACAAAGGAACAAGAAGATGGGTTTCGCGCATAAAACTAACTTCTCCCGCATCCAAGTCCCAAAACCAAGCAAGAAGGATGGATTCTACATCCTCCATCTCATGATTCAGTTCAACACGGATCACCAAAAGCTTCGCATGAGAAGCAGAAATGATGATCATATCCACAAGTGGCTAGAATCTCATGGAGAAGCGGATTATAAACTTAGAGATGACTTCTTTCGCATCCAAAGCGACATTGCGACGATCATCATGAAAGAAGTCGTCGATGAGAAGGGGATGTTCCACCACGGCCCTATATCACGAGCTGACGTCCGAACTCGCATAGGCATGCAACGTCTAGACCTCACGCCATTCAAGAAGCTAGGGTCCATCCTCGATGATATGGAAGGATGGAACTTCTAGTGATTTATGATGCCGATGATGATGATATGTGTCGGTTGAACTTGTATACTATTTGTAGCGATGCAACTTTGTGATGTCCACGATCCCTGCCGAACTTGCGTAACGCTACTTTGTTAGTTTGCGTACGATGACCTACGGACCTCTAGTTAATTAATTTGCGTACTGTATGTTGCATCTAGTTGCTAACCCTTTCTTTTTCGGTGTTCTCTAGTATATTTTGTTGCATATATATGATTGTACATCCTCTTTATGAACATGCATCTCTAACAGGTACCTAGTTTCTTGATGGCGAGATGGAACTGCTATGTCGTGTACAAAGGGAAGGTTCCGGGGATGTACAACGAGTGGCATGAGTGTCAGGCGCAAGTGAATGGGTTCTTGGACGCCAGCCATAAAGGCTTCAAAAGCAGACAAGAAGGAGAAGCTAGTTACTTAAGGTTCACACTAGCGCGAGAGAGGACTCGTAACCGCCATCTCATGTATTGCATAGTTTCGCTCTCACTCATAGTGATAGCTCTTCTCGCGTATACCTTTGTTTAGATGGATGACGTTGTAGTTGCAAGTATTCGAGACTTGCATGTATTGCTATTTTCGAGATGATGACAAGATACCACTTTGTGTTGGATGATGATTATGACGAGACTATTTGTATGTATATGCTATGATTACATTTGTGGTCTCGCAGGCATTTGTATGTATATCATGATGACATTTCTATGTGCTAAAGATTCTTCTATAAAGCCTGTTCAAATACAAAACAAATATGCCGAAAAAAACAAAAAAACTACTAAAATTAGCAGTAGCGAGTGGAGAAAAGTTAGTAGCAGCGTGGTTGTAGCAGTAGCGCGCACAGGGGAAGCGCGCTATAGCTATTAGCAGCAGCGAGGTTCCTTTAAGCGCGCTGCTGCAACACTTGTGTAGCAGTAGCGCGGGTGGACTAGCGCTACTGCTATACGTTAGCTGTAGCGCCTTATTAGTAGTGCCGGCCCCTGCGCTACTAAAAGGCCGAAAACCCGCGCTACTGCTAGGCTTTTCCCTAGTAGTGACACCTCGTATGACGCCTTTGAAGGTCGTTTTTGTGGGTTTGATCCTTGAGGGCTCTATACCCATTTTGCGCACTGTGTCCTGGTAAAGTAGGTTCATGCTGCTGCTGCCATCCATAAGGACTCGAGTGAGGTGAAATCCGTCAATGATTGGGTCTAGGACCAGTGCAGTGAATCCGCCATGACGGATACTAGTGGGGTGGTCCCTGCGATCGAAGGTGATCGGACAAGAGAACCATGGGTTGAACTTTGGGGTGACTGGCTCCAACGCATATACGTCCCTCAACGCACGCTTCCGCTCCCTCTTGGGGATGTGGGTTGCGTATATCATGTTCACCGTCCGCACTTGTGGGGGCAACCTCTTCTGTCCTCCGGTGTTCGGCTGCCGGGGCTCCTCCTCGTCATCGCTATGTGACCCCTTATTTTTGTTTTCGGCATTTAACTTGTCGGCCTGCTTGAACACCCAACAATCCCTGTTGGTGTGGTTGGCGGGCTTGTCGGGGGTGCCGTGTATTTGACACGAGCGGTCGAGTATACGGTCCAAACTGGACGGGCCTTTGAATGGCTTTTTTCACTGACCGGGTTTAGAGCCTTTGAATCCGGCATTAACTGCTGTATCCTTGGTATTGTCGCTGTTAATGGGGCGCTTGTGTTTGTTGTGTCGTGACCTTCCATTGCCATCCTTGGTATCTGAAGTACCATGGTTCTTTGATATGTTATTGCTGCGAGCCAGCCAGCTGTCTTCTCCCGCACAAAAGCGGATCATGAGTGTCGTGAGGGCTGCCATAAATTTCGGCTTTTCCTGGCCAAGGTGCCGGGCGAGCCACTCGTCGCGGATGTTGTGCTTAAAAGCTACTAAGGCCCTTGCATCCGGACAGTCGACGATTTGATTTTTCTTTGTTAGGAACCATGTCGAGAATTGCCTGGCCGATTCCTCTGGCTGCTGAACTATGTGGTTCAAGTCATCGGCATCTGGCGGTCACACGTAAGTGCCCTGGAAGTTGTCAAGGAATGCGGCTTCCAGATCTTCCCAACAACCAATGGACTCTGCTGGCAAGCTGTTGAGCCAATGCCGAGCTGGTCCTTTGAGCTTGAGTGGGAGGTATTTGATGGCGTGTTGATCATCACCGCGAGCCATGTGGATGTGCAGGAGGAAATCCTCGATCCATACCGCAGGATCTGTTGTGCCGTCGTATGATTTGATATTTACGGGTTTGAAACCCTCTTGGATTTGGTGATCCATTACTTCGTCTGTGAAGCATAGGGGGTGTGCGGCGCCTCTGTATTGGGCTATATCGCGACGCGGCTCAAATGAGTCTTGCCCACTATGTTCGGCCCGGCCGGATTTACTTTTACTGTATCCGGCATGACGGTTATCGTCTCGCATAGTGGCGCGCCCTAGTGATCCGTAGATCGATCTTGCATGTTTTGCTTTGTCCTCCAATATGTCTCGCGGGTCTAGCATGTTTCCCCATGCCTTGTCATTTTTATTTGAGTGGCATCAGGGTGCGGGTTGAGTTTTTGGCTGAAATGCCTCTCTGTCGCGGCCACGAGGTGGCTGGTCAGCCGCATCATATGCTGGAGATGTAGATTTGAGTGCTTCCTCCTCCAGTCGGGGTAGCAACCTACGCTTTGGGTAATTCTTGGAGGGGCATTCGAGTTTATATTCCTCGGCTGCAAGGACTTCGATCCATCTATCAGCTAGCAAATCTTGATCAGCTTGAAGCTGTTGTTGCTTTTTCTTAAGGCTATTTGTCGTGGCTATAATCCAGCGCTTGAAGCGCTCTTGTTCGACGGGATCCTCAGGCACGACGAATTCTTCATCGTCGAGGCTTGCCTCGTCTTCGGAGGGGGGCATGTAATTATCATCCTCCGCCTCTCCATCTGCCGCTCTCTCGGGAGGGCTGGCTTCTCCATCCTCCTGCCCTAAATCTTGCTGGAGGGGATTGTTGTCGTCTTCGACACTGTCCGGAGTGGTATTATCTCCTGTGTCGGTGTCACTGCTTTTGCTTTGGCGAGACTTAGAGCGGCGCCGCTGACGTTGGCGCTTGGGTTGCTTCTTGGAGGGGTCATCTTCTGCTGTCTCGTCGCCATTGCCTTCTTTGGGTGTGTCCACCATGTATATATCGTATGATGAGGTGGTTGTCCAGTGCCCTGTGGGCAGTGGTTCCTCTTCGTCTCCCGCATCGTCGTCCATACCATCGATGTCTTCGGAGTTGAAGTCGAGCATGTCGTTAAGTCATCGACAGTGGCTACTAAATGGGTTGTGGGTGGGCGGCGAATTTCTTCGTCATCCGCATCCCAATCCTGCTGGACATAGTTCGGCCAGGATTCTCCTGACAAGGAGAGAGACATTAATGAGTTCAGTATGTCGCCGAAGGGCGAGTGCTGAAAAATATCCGCGGAGGTAAACTCCATGATCGGCGCCAATCGGATTCAATAGGCACGGGTGCAGGCGGTTCGGAGTCCGTGGCCGGGGAGGAATCCGGGAGTTCGGCGTCACGGCTCTCATGAAGGGTAAGGTCGATACTCGGCTCGATCGCCGATGAGAGTGCGGCCTCCGTGGCTGGGTCTATCCACCCGTCCATGGATGGCGCAACTGGTTCCGAATTGAGGGTCGGAGCGGTTGCCGGTGTGATCTCCTGAACACTGTCTGATGGTAGAGCTAAATCATACTCATCGTGACTGTGTGGCACACAAGGCAGGGGCTCAAATCCATCGAAGATCAAGTCTCCGCGGATATCGGCCGTGTAGTTCAAGCTTCCAAACCTGACCTGGTGGCCAGGGGGGTAACTCTCGATCTGCTCCAGATGGCCAAGCGAGTTGGCCCGCAGTGTGAAGCCGCCGAACACAAAGATCTGTCCAGGGAGAAAAGTCTCACCCTAGACTGCATCGCTATCGATGATCGTAGGAGCCATCAAGCCTAACGGCAACGACATAGAGGAACTCTCAATGAAAGCACCAATGTCGGTGTCGAAACCGACGAATCTCGGGTAGGGGGTCCCAAACTGTGCGTCTAAGGCGGATGGTAACAGGAGGCAGGGGACATGATGTTTTACCCAGGTTCGGGCCCTCTTGATGGAGGTAAAACCCTACGTCCTACTTGATTATTCTTGATAATATGAGTAGTACAAGAGTTGATCTACCACGAGATCGGAGAGGCTAAACCCTAGAAGCTAGCCTATGGTATGATTTCCTGTTGTCCTACGGACTAAAACCCTCTGGTTTATATAGACACTAGAGGGGGCTAGGGTTACACAAGGTCGGTTACAAAGGAGGAGATATACATATCCGTATTGCCTAGCTTGCCTTCGACGCCAAGTAGAGTCCCATCCGGACACGGGACGAAGTCTTCAATCTTCTTTCTTCATAGTCCAACAATCCGGCCAAAGGGTATAGTCCGGCTGTCCGAAGACCCCCTTATCCAGGACTCCCTCAGAGAGGGGGCAGCCCCCCATCCCGACGCGGGGTAGGTCGTCGCTGGTGCCTCGCGATGCCGCCTCCATCCCGATGCTGTCAGGCTTTAGGCTTCCTAAGCGGAAGTATGTCGCGGTGGATCAGTAAGTGTCTAAAGCTTAGCCTTGTCCCTGTTTGTACTCATCATTTCCTAATGCTGGCCCTTGGTTGATCATGCCGACGTCTTCTGTGAAGAAAAGGAAGGAGGATGCGGCGTCCGTGCCTCCTCCTCCTCAGAGAAAGGGGGTAGCAGCACCCGCATCTCCCCAGCCCGGTCATCCTCGCGGGGCCAAGAGGAGCATTGCCACGTGGAACCAGCCCCCATGGCCCAGCTAGCTCCGAAGGTGCCGGCGCCTGGCATGGGCGATGAGGTTCCAGCTGCTCTGAAAGTCGCGGTTTCCCAGACCCTGGTGACGATGTCGCCTCCTCCCACTGCTGCACCTCCACTCCCAGGTTCTTCTTCTCCTGCTGCTACTCTGGAACGTGCTCTCTCGGAGATGACCCGGCTGCAAGGGATCTCTTGGGCGCAAACCTATGCCTTGTGGTCGAGCGTCTGGAGCTGGCCTCAGGCTGGCTCCATTCCGACTTGGCGGTTCGCGCGACGTTGCGCCAGGCCGCTGCAGCTTCTGAGAAGGAGAAGCAGAGTGCTGCCAACGCCGCAGCCGATCGTGAGATGGCGTTAAAATATGCCAAGGCCGCCCGTGACTGCTACCAAGTTCTGGAGGACGAGCTGCAGGGCCTGCACGCCAAGCACGCCGAAGAAGCACGTTGCCACCAAGCGAGGGAGGAGAAAATGAAGGCCCAGGAGGACGCCGTCAAGAATCGTGAAGCTGAGCTGGCGGAGTTGGGGCGGGCGCAGGCCGCTGAGCGCAACCGGTTGGAAGAGCTCGAGCGGGAGGCGAAGGCGAGGGAGGCCGAACTCGACGCCAAGGCGCGAGTCTTGATCAAAGACCATGCGACCTTTGCCGTTCTTGAGAAGAGGTCCCGCAAGGCACTGAAGATGCTCTACGAGCACGGCCTGGAGAAGTCGCTGGCCGCCGACGAGGACGGCCCCGCCCGGCTGCTTCCTCTCTTGGTGCGGGCGCTCGACGAAGTCGTTGATGGCGTCGGTCCTATGGCGGAGGCGGAAGCTCGCGTTCTGTCTTCAGCTGCATTGACTCACGTCTTTAGCCACCTGCACCTTCGCGACCCAACGCTTGCCTTGACGAGCTGCTGGAGCCTGTGGCTGAAGAACAATACGAGGCTGCCGTCGTAGCCGTGAAAGGTCAGGTGGAGGCCTTCTTGAAAAAGTTCCGCGGCTTTGTCTCCGCTCCTCTGTCTGGTGATGTCGCCGATCCTATGGCTGGTGGTGAAGGTGAAGACAACGCCGCTCACGAGGTAGCTTCTTCCGCAGGTGATGGCGGCGTCCGGGGGTGACCTGCGGCTACACTCCTGTTTTGTTCCTGCAACATGCATTAGGCCTCGGGGAGGCGTTTAGACTTTTCATTTGATATCGTGAAGACAATGTGTAAGGACAATGCGTTTGTAATATTTGCTTCGAGATTTTGCAATTTCCTTCCTATTTGCTTTGCGTTCTGCGTCGGCAGAGCCCGGCCCCGCACATACCTCGACCGCCATTGGGCCGACCGGAGACCAGGACGGACCAAGGAGTGAGGGGCTACGTGACCAGTTAGGCTCCTGAGTCGCGATGCTCAGGACTCCCCCTTGACGCGCAAACAGCTTATAGGGAGAGTTCGCGAGGATAGACTGATGTTCTACGTTGGCAGGGCCCGGCCCCGCGCATACCTCAACCGCCGTTGGGCCGACCAGAGACCAGGACGGACCAAGGAGTGAGGGGCTACGTGACCAGTTAGGCTCCTGAGTCCCGATGCTCAGGAGTCCCCCTTGACGCGCAAACAATTTCCATACATGTCCTCACCGAGGCCTAGGGTGGGGCGCGCGACGCCCAGGTCCGGGAGACCTGGTTGGGTGGCGTGCGCTTGGGTGTGGTCTGAGCGCAGCCCCCGTGCCCAGCCCCCTCGCGCGGCTCTCCCGAGGGGAGGCGTTGTGGTGAGGCCGGACGCTGAGCTCCTGGCTCCCCGAGGTTGGTACGACCGTGGGGCTGCCCTCAGTTGTTTATCACCAGTGCGGAGCATAGTGCTTCCGGTTGTGCATGGGCATAGCCGCTCCTCGGCAGTGTCGACGGCCAGCGCGGAGCATGGTGCTTCCACTTGTGCATGGGATGGGGGCCACCCTCCGGGAGGAGCCCCCGGGGCGTGTACAGCCCCGCCCTGACACGTGGCTTGCACGGCAGGGCTGCGAGGTCTGTCTGGGCACTCATGAGCCAGCGCGGGACAACCGAGGCCCTACCTCAAGGCGGGTTGCGCCTGGTCTTGAGTCTTGGTGGATGTGTGTCCCTGTAAGGCGGTTAGGTGCAAGCACTCTACGTCCTCAGGCCCCGGCCCTCGAGCGAGCTCAGCCGCCGCTGGTATCCAGGTCGCGATGCCGTGGTGAAGGCCAGGGGGTGAGGGCTGGAGAGCCAGTAAGAGCTCCTGAGTCGCGATGCTCAGGAGCCCCCCTTTTAACGCGCAAGCGAATTGCACAGGGTGAATGTACCTACAGCGGGTGACAATCGAGCAGGCAATAATCGTAGGAGGTTAAGTAGGGAAGGCAAATCAGCTTGGGTAAATGCAGGAAGATACATGCCACCGGGTTCGGCCCGAGCGGCTTGGGGATGATGCAGCCCGAGGGGCGCCCCCAGCAAGGCAAGCTAAAAGACATGAGCCAAAAGGGATACATGCCGCAGGGACGGACCCACGCGTCCTGGGAATAATGCAGCCCAAGGGGTGCTCCCAGCTTAAACGAGCTTGGAAGATGTCACATGGTTCTGTAGACGAAGCAAAGTTGGCGCAGCTGAAGGCGTGCGTCGAAGAAATGACTCCTCATGAGCCACCGAAGCCCTGAGCCTCGGGAGGCTCTGGGGGCTCAGGAGGCTCCCTGAAGACCGTCTCCGTTTCCTCTAGGACGGCGCGGTACCTGGCCTCTCGAGCCGCCAGTGTTGGGGAACGTAGTAATTTCAAAAAAAAATCCTATGCACACACAAGATCATGGTGATGCATAGCAACGAGAGGGGAGAGTGTTGTTCACGTACCCTCGTAGACCAAAAGCGGAAGCTTTATTACAACGCGGTTGGTGTAGTTGTACGTCTTCACTATCCGACAGATCAAGTACCGAACATACGACACCTCCGAGTTCAGCAGACGTTCAGCCCGATGGCGTCCTTCGAACTCCGATCTAGCCGAGTGTTGAGGGAGAGTTTCGTCAGCATAACGGCATGGTGACGATGATGATGTTCTACCGACGCAGGGCTTCGCCTAAGCACCGCTATAGTATTATCGAGGTGGACTATGGTGGAGGGGGGCACCGCACACGGCTAAAAGATCAAAGATCAATTGTTGTGTCTCTAGGGTGCCCACTGCCCCCGTATATAAAGGAGCAAGGGGGAGGTGCGGCCGGCCAGGAGGGGTGCGCCAGGAGGAGTCCTACTCCCACCGGGAGTAGGACTCCCTCCCTTTTCCTTGTTGGATTAGGAGTGGAGGGGGAAAGAGGAGGGAGAGAGGAAGGAAAGGGGGGGCGCCGCCCCCCTCTCCTTGTCCTATTCGGACTAGGGGGGAGGGGGCGCGGCCCTGCCCTGGCCACCTCTCCTCTTCTCCACAAAGGCCCACTATGGCCCATTAAGCCCCCGGGGGGTTCCGGTAACCCCTCGGTACTCCGGTAAAATCCCGATATCACCCGCAACACTTCCGATATCCAAATATAGGCTTCCAATATATCAATCTTCATGTCTCGATCATTTCGAGACTCCTCGTCATGTCCGTGATCACATCCGGGACTCCGAACAACCTTCATTACATCAAAAACCATAAACTCATAATATAACCGTCATCGAAACTTTAAGCGTGCGGACCCCACGGGTTCGAGAACTATGTAGACATGACCGAGACACATCTCCGGTCAATAACCAATAGCGGAACCTGGATGCTCATATTGGCTCCCACATATTCTATGAAGATCTTTATCATTCAGACCTCATAGCAACATACGTTGTTCCCTTTGTCATCGGTATGTTACTTGCCCGAGATTCGATCGTCGGTATCTCAATACCTAGTTCAATCTCATTACCGACAAGTCTCTTTACTCGTTCTGTAATACATCATCCCGCAACTAACTCATTAGTTGCAATTCTTGCAAGGCTTAAGTGATGTGCATTACCGAGAGGGCCTAGAGATACCTCTCCGACAATCGGTGTGACAAATCCTAATCTCGAAATACTCAACCCAACAAGTTCCTTCGGAGACACCTGTAGAGCACCTTTATAATCATCCAGTTACGTTGTGACGTTTGGTAGCACACAAAGCGTTCCTCCGATAAATGGTAGTTGCATAATCTAATAGTCATAGGAACATGTATAAGTCATGAAGAAAGCAATAGCAACATACTAAACGATCGAGTGCTAAGCTAACGGAATGGGTCAAGTCAATCACATCATTATCCTAATAATGTGATCCCGTTAATCAAATGACAACTCATGTCAATGGCTAGGAAACATAACCATCTTTGATCAATGAGCTAGTCAAGTAGAGGCATACTAGTGACACTCTGTTTGTCTATGTATTCACACAAGTGTTGTGTTTCCGGTTAATACAATTCTAGTATGAATAATAAACATTTATGATACGTCTCCAATGTATATATAATTTTTGATTGCTCCATGCTATATTATCTACTGTTTTGGACATTATTGGGCTTTATTTTCCACTTTTATATTATTTTTGGGGCTAACCTATTAACCGGAGGCCCAGCCCAGAATTGTTGTTTTTGCCTGTTTTAGGGTTTCGAAGAAAAGGAATATCAAATGGAGTCCAAACGGAATCAAACCTTCGGGAACATGATTTTCTCAACGAACAAGACCCGGGAGACTTGGACCCTACGTCAAGACACAAAAGAGCATGCCACGAGGTAGGGGGCGCGCCTACCCCCCCAGGCGCGCCCTCCACCCTCGTGGGCCCCCATGTTGCTCCACCGACGTACTCCTTCCTCCTATATATACCTATGTACCCCCAAACGATCAGATACGGAGCCAAAAACCTAATTCCACCGCCGCAACTTTCTATATCCACGAGATCCCATCTTGGGGCCTGTTCCGGAGCTCCGCTGGAGGGGGCATCGATCACGGAGGGCTTCTACATCAACACCATAGCCCCTCCGATGAAGTGTGAGTAGTTTACCTCAGACCTACGGGTCCATAGTTATTAGCTAGATGGCTTCCTCTCTCTTTTTAGATCTCAATACAATGTTCTCCCCCTCTCTTGTGGAGAACTATTCGATGTAATCTTGTTTTTGCGGTGTGTTTGTTGAGACCGATGAATTGTGGGTTTATGATCAAGTCTATCTATGAACAATATTTGAATCTTCTCTGGATTCTTTTATGTATGATTGGTTATCTTTGCAAGTCTCTTTGAATTATCAGTTTGGTTTGGCCTACTAGATTGATCTTTCTTGCAATGGGAGAAGTGCTTAGCTTTGGGTTCAATCTTGCTGTGTCCTTTCCTAGTGACAGTAGGGGCAGCAAGGCACATATTGTATTGTTGCCATCGAGGATAACAAGATGGGGTTTTCATCATATTGCATGAGTTTATCCCTCTACATCATGTCATCTTGCTTAAGGCGTTACTCTGTTTTTTAACTTAATACTCTAGATGCATGCTGGATAGCGGTCGATCAGTGGAGTAATAGTAGTAGATGCAGGAAGGAGTCGGTCTACTTGTCTTGGACGTGATGCCTATATACATGATCATACCTAGATATTCTCATAACTATGCTCAATTCTGTCAATTGCTCAACAGTAATTTGTTCACCCACCGTAGAATACTTATGCTCTCAAGAGAAGCCACTAGTGAAACCTATGGCCCCCGGGTCTATCTTTGTCATATTAATCTCCTACTACTTAGTTATTTCCTTTGCTTTTTACTTTGCCTTTATTTTACTTTGCATCTTTATCACAAAAATACCAAAAATATTATCTTATCATATCTATCAGATCTCATTCTCGTAAGTGGCCGTGTAGGGATTGACAACCCCTATTCGCGTTCGTTGCGAGGATTTATTTGTTTTGTGCAGGTACGAGGGACTCGCGCGTAGCCTCCTACTGGATTGATACCTTGGTTCTCAAAAACTGAGGGAAATACTTACGCTACTTTGCTGCATCATCCCTTCCTCTTCGGGGGAAACCAACGCAGTGCTCAAGAGGTAGCAATTTATCATGATATAAGGAAATAAATAATAACTTTATTATTGCCTCTAGGGCATATTTTCTTCAGTCTCCCACTTGCACTAGAGTCAATAATCTAGATTACACAATAATGATTCTAACACCAATGGAGCCTTGGTGCTGATCATATTTTGCTCGTGGAAGAGGCTTAGTCAACGGGTCTGCAACATTCAGATCTGTATGTATCTTACAAATTTCTATGTCTCCCACCTGGACTAGATCCTGGATGGAATTGAAGTGTCTCTTGATGTGCTTGGTTCTCTTGTGAAATCTGGATTCCTTTGCCAAGGCAATTGCACCAGTATTGTCACAAAAGATTTTCATTGGACCCGATGCACTAGGTATGACACATAGATCGGATATGAACTCCTTCATCCAGACTCCTTCATTTGCTGCTTCTGAAGCAGCTATGTACTCCGCTTCACACGTAGATCCTGCGATGACGCTTTGTTTAGAACTGCACCAACTGACAGCTCCACCGTTCAATGTAAACACGTATCTGGTTTGCGATTTAGAATCGTCTGGATCAGTGTCAAAGCTTGCATCAACGTAACCATTAACGATGAGCTATTTGTCACCTCCATAAACGAGAATCATATCCTTAGTCCTTTTCAGGTATTTCAGGATGTTCTTGACCGCTGTCCAGTGATCCACTCCTGGATTACTTTGGTACCTCCCTGCTAAACTTATAGCAAGGCACACATCAGGTCTGGTGCACAACATTGCATACATGATAGAGCCTATGGCTGAAGCATAGGGAACATCTTTCATCTTCTCTCTATCTTCTGCAGTGGTCGGGCATTGAGTCTTACTCAACTTCACACCTTGTAACACAGGCAAGAACCCTTTCTTTGCTTGATCCATTTTGAACTTCTTCAAAACTTTGTCAAGGTATGTGCTTTGTGAAAGTCCAATTAAACGTCTTGATCTATCTCTATAGATCTTGATGCCCAATATATAAGCAGCTTCACCGAGGTCTTTCATTGAAAAATTCTTATTCAAGTATCCCTTTATGCTATCTAGAAATTCTATATCATTTCCAATCAACAATATGTCATCCACATATAATATCAGAAATGCTACAGAGCTCCCACTCACTTTCTTGAATATACAGGCTTCTCCAAAAGTCTGTATAAAACCAAATGCTTTGATCACACTATCAAAGCGTTTATTCCAACTCCGAGAGGCTTGCACCAGTCCATAAATGGATCGCTGGAGCTTGCACACTTTGTTAGCTCCCTTTGGATTGACAAAACCTTCTAGTTGCATCATATACAACTCTTCTTCCAGAAATCCATTCAGGAATGCAGTTTTTACATCCATTTACCAAATTTCATAATCATAAAATGCAGCAATTGCTAACATGGTTCGGACAGACTTAAGCATCGCTACGGGTGAGGTCTCATCGTAGTCAATCCCTTGAACTTGTCGAAAACCTTTCGCAACAAGTCGAGCTTTATAGACAGTAACATTACCGTCAGTGTCAGTGTTCTTCTTGAAGATCCATTTATTCTCAATGGCTTGCCGATCATCGGGCAAGTCAACCAAAGTCCACACTTTGTTCTCGTACATGGATCCCATCTCAGATTTCATGGCCTCAAGCCATTTTGCGGAATCTGGGCTCACCATCGCTTCTTCATAGTTCGTAGGTTCATCATGGTCTAGTAACATAACCTCCAGAACAGGGTTACCGTACCACTCTGGTGCGGATCTTACTCTGGTTGACCTACGAGGTTCAGTAACAACTTGATCTGAAGTTCCATGATCATCATCATTAACTTCCTCACTAATTGGTGTAGGCGTCACAGGAACCGGTTTCTGTGATGAACTACTTTCCAATAAGGGAGCAGGTACAGTTACCTCATCAAGTTCTACTTTCCTCCCACTCACTTCTTTCGAGAGAAACTCCTTCTCTAGAAAGGATCCATTCTTAGCAATGAATGTCTTGCCTTCGGATCGGTGATAGAAGGTGTACCCAACAATCTCCTTTGGGTATCCTATGAAGACACATTTCTCCGATTTGGGTTCGAGCTTATCAGGTTGAAGCTTTTTCACATAAGCATCACAGCCCCAAACTTTAAGAAATGACAACTTTGGTTTCTTGCCAAACCACAGTTCATAAGGCGTCGTCTCAATGGATTTCCATGGTGCCCTACTTAACGTGAATGCAGCCATCTCTAAAGCATAACCCCAAAATGATAGCGGTAAATCAGTAAGAGACATCATAGATCACACCATATCTAGTAAAGTATGATTACGACGTTCGGACACACCATTACGCTGTGGTGTTCCGGGTGGCGTGAGTTGCGAAACTATTCCGCATTGTTTCAAATGTAGACCAAACTCGTAACTCAAATATTCTCCTCCATGATCTGATCGTAGAAACTTTATTTTCTTGTTACGATGATTTTCAACTTCACTCTGAAATTTTTTGAACTTTTTAAATGTTTCAGACTTATGTTTCATTAAGTAGATATACCCATATCTGCTTAAATCATCTGTGAAGTTGAGAAAATAACGATACCCACCGCGAGCCTCGACATTCATTGGACCACATACATCAGTATGTATGATCTCCAACAAATCAGTTGCTCGCTCCATAGTTCCAGAGAACGGCGTTTTAGTCATCTTGCCCATGAGGCATGGTTCGCAAGTACCAAGTGATTCATAATCAAGTGATTCCAAAAGTCCATCGGTATGGAGTTTCTTCATGCACTTTACACCAATATGACCCAAACGGCAGTGCCACAAATAAGTTGCACTATCATTATCAACTCTGCATCTTTTGGCTTCAACATTATGAATATGTGTATTACTACTATCGAGATTCATCAAAAATAGACCACTCTTCAGAGGTGCATGACCATAAAAGATATTATTCATATAAATAGAACAACCATTATTCTCTGATTTAAATGAATAACCGTCTCGCATCAAACAAGATCTAGATATAATGTTCATGCTCAACGCTGGCACCAAATAACAATTATTTAGGTCTAATACTAATCCCGAAGGTAGATGTAGAGGCAGCGTGCCGACGGCGATCACATCAATTTTGGAACCATTTCCCACGCGCATTGTCACCTCGTCCTTAGCCAGTGTCCGCTTAATCTGCAGTACCTATTTCGAGTTGCAAATATTAGCAACAGAACCAGTATCAAATACCCAGGTGCTACTGCGAGCTCTGGTAAGGTGCACATCAATAACATGTATATCACATATACCTTTGTTCACCTTGTCATCCTTCTTATCCGCCAAATACTTGGGGCAGTTCCGCTTCCAGTGATCAGTCTGCTTGCAGTAGAAGCACTCAGTCTCAGGCTTAGGTCCAGACTTGGGTTTCTTCTCTTGAGCAGCAACTTGCTTGTTGTTCTTCTTGAAGTTCCCCTCCTTCTTCCCTTTGCCCTTTTTCTTGAAACTGGTGGTCTTATTGACCATCAACACTTGATGCTCCTTCTTGATTTCTACCTCCGCAGCCTTTAGCATTGCGAAGAGCTCGGGAATCGTCTTATCCATCCCTTGCATATTATAGTTCATCACAAAGCTCTTGTAGCTTGGTGGTAGTGATTGAAGAATTCTGTCAATGACGCTATCATCCGGAAGATTAACTCCCAGTTGAATCAAGTGATTGTTATACCCATAAATTTTGAGTATATGCTCATTGACAGAACTATTCTCCTCGATCTTGCAGCCGTAGAACATATTGGAGACTTCATATCTCTCAATCCGGGCATTTGCTTGAAATATTAACTTCAACTCCTGGAACATCTCATATGCTCCATGACGTTCAAAACGTCGTTGAAGTCCCGGTTCTAAGCCGTAAAGCATGGCACACTGAACTATTGAGTAGTCATCAGCTTTGCTTTGCCAGATGTTCTTAACGTCGTCAGTTGCATCTGCAGCAGGTCTGGCACCCAGCAGTGCTTCCAGGACGTAATTCTTCTGTGCAACAATGAGGATAATCCTCAAGTTACGAACCCAGTCCATGTAATTGCTACCATCATCTTTCAACTTTTGTTTCTCAAGGAACGCATTAAAATTCAACAGAACAACAGCACAGGCCATCTATCTACAATCAACATAGACAAGCAAGATACTATCAGGTACTAAGTTCATGATAAATTTAAGTTTAATTAATCATATTACTTAAGAACTCCCACTTAGGTAGACATCCCTCTAATCATCTAAGTGATCACGTGATCCAAATCAACTAAACCATAACCGATCATCACGTGAAATGGAGTAGTTTTCAATGGTGAACATCACTATGTTGATCATATCTACTATATAATTCATGCTCGACCTTTCGGTCTCAGTGTTCTGAGGCCATATCTGCAATTGCTAGGCTCGTCAATTTTAACCTGAGTATTCTGCGTGTGCAAAACTGGCTTGCACCCGTTGTAGATGGACATAGAGCTTATCACACCCAATCATCACGTGGTATCTGGGCACGACGAACTTTGGCAATGGTGCATACTCAGGGAGAACACTTTTATCTTGAAATTTAGTGAGAGATCATCTTATAATGCTACCGTCAATCAAACCAAAAAAAGATGCATAAAAGATAAACATCACATGCAATCAATATAAGTGATATGATATGGCCATCATCATCTTGTGCGTGTGATCTCCATCTCCGAAGCACCGTCATGATCACCATCGTCACCGGCGTGACACCTTGATCTCCATCGTAGCATCGTTGTCGTCTCGCCAACTATTGCTTCTACGACTATCGTTACCGCTTAGTGATAAAGTAAAGCAATTACAGAGCTATTGCATTGCATACAATAAAGCGACAACCATATGGCTCCTGCCAGTTGCCGATAACTCAGTTACAAAACATGATGATCTCATACAATAAAATTTAGCATCATGTCTTGACCATATCACATCACAATATGCCCTGCAAAAACAAGTTAGACGTCCTCTACTTTGTTGTTGCAAGTTTTACGTGGCTACTACGGGCTTAGCAAGAACCGTTCTTACCTACGCATCAAAAACCACAATGGTAGTTTGTCAAGTTGTTGTTGTTTTAACCTTCGCAAGGACCAGGCGTAGCCACACTCGGTTCAACTAAACTTGGAGAAACTGACACCCGCCAGCCACCTATGTGCAAAGCACGTCGGTAGAACCAGTCTCGCATAAGCGTACGCGTAATGTCGGTCCGGGCTGCTTCATCCAACAATACCGCCGACCCAAAGTATGACATGCTGGTAAGCAGTATGACTTATATCACCCACAACTCACTTGTGATCTACTCGTGCATATAACATCAACGCATAAAACCTGGCTCGGATGCCACTGTTGGGAACACAGTAATTTCAAAAAAAACTACACACACAAGATCATGGTGATGCATAGCAACGAGAGGGGAGAGCGTCATCCACATACCCTCGTAGACCGAAAGCGGAAGCGTTAGCACGACACGGTTGATGTAGTCGTACGTCTTCATGATCCGACCAATCAAGTACTGAACGTACGACACCTCCGAGTTCAGCGCACGTTCAGCCCGATGACGTCCCTTGAACTCCGATCCAGCCGAGTGTTGAGGGAGAGTTTCGTCAGCACGATGGCGTGGTGATGATGATGATGTTCTACCGACGCAGGGCTTCGCCTAAGCACCGCTACAGTATTGTCGAGGTGGACTATGGTGGAGGGGGGCACCGCACCCGGCTAAAAGATCAAACGACCAATTGTTGTGTCTCTAGGGTGCCACCTGCCCCCGTATATAAAGGAGCAAGGGGGGAGGTGCGGCCGACCAGGAGGGGCGCGCCAGGAGGAGTCCTACTCCCACCTAGGAATCCCTCCCTTTTCCTTGTTGGATTAGGAGTGGAGGGGGAAAGAGGAGGGTGACCTGCGGCGTCCGCAGGTGATGGCGGCATCCGGGGGTGACCTGCGGCTACCCTCCTATTTTGTTCCTGCAACATGCATTAGGCCTCGTGGAGGCGTTTAGACTTTTCATTTGATATCGTGAAGACAATGTGTGAGGACAATGCGTTTGTAATATTTGCTTCGAGATTTTGCGATTTCCTTCCTATTTGCTTTGCGTTATGCGTCGGCAGAGCCCGGCCCCGCACATACCTCAACCGCCATTGGGCCGACCGGAGACCAGGACGGACCAAGGAGTGACGGGCTATGTGACCAGTTAGGCTCCTGAGTCGCGATGCTCAGGAGTCCCCCTTGACGCGCAAACAACTTATAGGGAGAGTTCGCGAGGATAGACTAATATTCTATGTCGGCAGGGCCCGGCCCCGCGCATACCTCAACCGCCGTTGGGCCGACCGGAGACCAGGACGGACCAAGGAGTAAGGGGCTACGTGACCAGTTAGGCTCCTGAGTCCCGATGCTCAGGAGTCCCCCTTGATGCGCAAACAATTTCCATACTTGTCCTCGCCGAGGCCTCGGGAGGGGCGCGCGACGCCCAGGTCCATGAGACCTGGTTGGGTGGCGTGCGCTTGGGTGTGGTCTGAGCGCAGCCCCCGTGCCCAGCCCCCTCGCGTGGCTCTCCCGAGGGGAGGCGTTGCGGTGAGGCCGGACGCTGAGCTCTGGGCTCCCCGAGGTTGGTACGACCATGCGGCCGCCCTCAGTTGTTTATCACCAGCGCGGAGCATAGTGCTTCCGCTTGTGCACGGGCATAGCCGCTCCTCGGCAGTGTCGACGGCCAGCGCGGAGCATGGTGCTTCTACTTGTGCGTGGGATGGGGGCCCCCTCCAGGAGGAGCCCCCGGGGCGTGTACAGCCCCGCCCTGACACGTGGCTTGCACGGCAAGGCTGCGAGGTGTGTCTGGGCACTCGTGAGCCAGCGCGGGACTCACGAGGCCCTACCTCAAGGCGGGTTGCGCCTGGTCTTGAGTCTTGGTGGATGTGTGTCCCTGCAAGGCGGTTAGGTGCAAGCACTCTACGTCCTCAGGCCCCGGCCCTCGAGCGAGCTCAGCCGCCGCTGGTATGCCAGGTTGCGATGTCGTGGTGAAGGCCAGGGGGTGAGGGCTGGAGAGCCAGTAAGATCTCCTGAGTCGCGATGCTTAGGAGCCCCCCTTTTAACGCGCAAGCGAATTGCACGGGGTGAATGTACCTGCAGCGGGTGATAATCGAGCAGGCAATAATCATAGGAGGTTAAGCATGGAAGGCAAATCAGCTTGGGTAAATGCAGGAAGATACATGCCACTGGGTCCGGCCCGAGCGGCTTGGGGATGATGCAGCCCGAGGGGCGCCCCCAGCAAGGCAAGCTAAAAGACATGAGCCAAAAGGGATACATGCCGCAGGGACGGACCCATGCAGCATGCGAATAATGCAGCCCAAGGGGCGCTCCCAGCTTAAATGAGCTTGAAAGATGTCGCCTGGTTCTGTAGACGAAGCAGAGTTGGCGCAGCTGAAGGCGTGCATCAAAGAAATGACTCCTCATGAGCCACCGAAGCCCTGAGCCTCGGGAGGCTCTGGGGGCTCAGGAGGCTCCCTGAAGACCGTCTCCGTCTCCTCCAAGACGGCGCGGTACCTGGCCTCTCGAGCCGCCAGTGTTGGGGAACGTAGTAATTTCAAAAAAAATCCTACGCACACACAAGATCATGGTGATGCATAGCAACAAGAGGGGAGAGTGTTGTCCACGTACCCTCGTAGACTGGCAGCGGAAGCGTTAGCACAACGCGGTTGATGTAGTCGTACGTCTTCACGATCCGACCGATCAAGTACCGAACATACGGCACCTCCGAGTTCAGCACACGTTCAGCCCGATGACGTCCCTCGAGCTCCGATCTAGCCGAGCGTTGAGGGAGAGTTTCGTCAGCACGACGGCATGGTGACGATGATGATGTTCTACCGACGCAGGGCTTCGCCTAAGCACCGCTACAGTATTATCGAGGTGGACTATGGTGGAGGGGGGCACCGCACGTGGCTAAAAGATCAAACGATCAATTGTTGTGTCTCTAGGTTGCCCCCTGCCCCCGTATATAAAGGAGCAAGGGGGGAGGTGCGGCCGGCCAGGAGGGGCGCACCAGGAGGAGTCCTATTCCCACCGGGAGAAGGACTCCCTCCCTTTTCCTTGTTGGATTAGGAGTGGAGGGGGGAAAGAGGAGGGAGAGAGGAAGGAAAGGGGGGCGCCGCCCCCCTCTCCTTGTCCTATTCGGACTAGGGGGGAGGGGCGCGCGGCCCTGCCCTGGCCGCCTCTCCTCTTCTCCACAAAGCCCCACTATGGCCCATTAAGCCCCCGGGGGGTTCCGGTAACCCCTCGATACTCCGATAAAATCCCGATTTCACCCGCAACACTTCCAATATCCAAATATAGGCTTGCAATATATCAATATTCTCTCGACCATTTCGAGACTCCTCGTCATGTCCATGATCAGATCCGGGTCTCCGAACAACCTTCGGTACATCAAAAACCATAAACTCACAATATAACTGTCATCGAAAGTTTAAGCGTGCGGACCCTACGGGTTCGAGAACTATGTAGACATGACCGAGACAAATCTCCGGTCAATAACCAATAGCGGAACCTGGATGCTCATATTGGCTCCCACATATTCTACGAAGATCTTTATCGGTCAGACCGCATAACAACATACGTTGTTCCCTTTGTCATCGGTATGTTACTTGCCCGAGATTCGATCGTCGGTATCTCAATAGCTAGTTCAATCTCGTTATCGGCAAGTCTCTTTACTCGTTCTGTAATACATCATCCCGCAACTATCTCGTTAGTTGCATTGCTTGCAAGGCTTAAGTGATGTGCATTACCGAGAGGGCCCAGAGATACCTCTCCGACAATCGGAGTGACAAATCATAATCTCGAAATACGCCAACCCAACAAGTACCTTCGGAGACACCTATAGAGCACCTTTATAATCACCCAGTTATGTTGTGACGTTTGGTAGCACATAAAGCGTTCCTCCGGTAAATGGGAGTTGCATAATCTCATAGTCACAGGAACATGTATAAGTCATGAAGAAAGCAATAGCAACATACTAAACGATCGAGTGCTAAGCTAACGGAATGGGTCAAGTCAATCACATCATTCTCCTAATAATGTGATCCCGTTAATCAAATGACAACTCTTGTCAATGGCTAGGAAACATAACCATCTTTGATCAATGAGCTAGTCAAGTAGAGGCATACTAGTGACACTTGTTTGTCTATGTATTCACACAAGTATTATGTTTCCGGTTAATACAACTCTAGCATGAATAATAAACATTTATCATGATATAAGAAAATAAATAATAAGTTTATTATTGCCTCTAGGGCATATTTCCTTCAGCCAGGTCACGCCGCATGCTGCGCTGATAGGCCGACGCCACGCTCGGCAAGCCGAGGGGCATGCGAACGTAGTTGTGTGGCGGGCCCTCGCAACAGCCCACACGCGAAGGCCAGAAGCGCTCCTGAGACACGGCCCTATTGAGCCTCGGGACATTGATGCAGACGCGCAGCTCAGCACCCTCGCCTGGGTGGTGAGCTGCGCCTTGTGAGCGGCTGTCGCCGTGCATGACTCTTGCGTCTTGCATTTCCTGTGTGGTCTTGGCGATGAACTCCTGACTGGTGGGCACCCCTTGCCCTGTGTTCTCCTGAGGAAAATGTGCCATGTAGCACGCCTCCAAGTGGTGCCCGAGCGCCTCCCTCATGAGGTTGGCAAGGCCCGAGGCCCTCCAGAAGAGAGCCCTCGAGCCGTGCCCGAGGAGGGCACTGGGCGCGCCTTCCTACGCAATGGAGGGTGGCGCCCCTGGGACGGACACTGATCCTGATGAGGCTCCTACCGCGACTCCATCCTCCTGAGGTCCCGCACAGCGCATCTGCTTCTTCTTGGGGATGGCCTCCGGAGGGCCCTTACTTTTGCTGTCGGGGTCGTCGATTGCTGCAGCTTGGAAGGCACGCTCAAGGGAGCACACCGCATCCCTTTCCTCACATGGGACCATGATGACTCCGCCGCTTCCAGGCATCTTGAGGACGTTATAGCTGTGGTGGGTGACCGCCATGAACTTGGCCAGTGTCGGATACCCAAGGATGGCATTGTACGGCAGGCGGATGTGGGCGACATCGAAGTCGATGAGCTCGGTGCGGTAGTTATCGCGCGTGCCGAAGGTGACAGGCAGGCGGACCTGCCCTATATGTGTGGTGGAGCCGTCGGTCACTACTGAGAAAGGTTTGGTAAGCTGGAGCTGCTCATATGGTCCTGAGATGTGCAGAGCCCCCCCTCAGCTCTTGCGCACTTGGTCGCCAGGTCGAATAGCTCTTGAGATGTGCAGAGCTCCTCGTGGATAGCAAGGTCTTCCTTCATCTTGACGTCACGGACGCCGTCGGAGAATGCGGAAATGATGACCTCATCCGTGACCTTGGGGATTGTCGTGGGGCTGTCACGGCAGATGTCCTTAGTGTCAGGACTTAGTCGCGAGGCCAACGCATCTATGTGGTAGCTTGAGAGGGGTTGAGAGGGACGAGAGACGCGAGGTTTTACCCAGGTTCGGCCCCTCACGGTGGAGGTAAAAGCCTACGTCCTGCTTCATTGATATTGATGATGATGATCACGGTTACAAGAGTGCTCTATCTTGAGAGCTATTGTCTAAACCTAACTTGTCCAACTTGTGGAACTTGTGAATCTTGTCCCCTTTTGAGGAGCCCTGCCCCTCCTGATATATGTTGGAGGGGCGGGTTACATGTGGAGTCCTATTAGGATTAGGACTAGTCTATCTCTAATACAAACCGGATACAAGTCCAGGTATTAACTCCTTGTAAGATAAATATTCCTCATGCCTTTCCTCTTAAACCGGCCCACCATTAACCTAAACCGGCATGCTGGTCCTTGGGCCTTGTCATGCATCTGGAATACGCGCCGGGTCACCAATGAATCTTCAAGCTCGTGAATCGTCATACCAGTGAACCGCCAGACTCGTAAACCGCCAGACACGTAAACCGCCAATCACGTAAACCGCCAATCCTCTGGCGGTTTACCAATGAAACGCCTAGTCCGGCCAGGTTATACTTCCGGCCGGGTTGTTATGCTTGCAGCAACCTGGGACTTGTAATTGCTTTATGCATATAAAACTTCAACCAATGTAGCCCCCAAGGGCCAGGTCATTATGCAATAATGAGCAGGGACTTTGTAGATATGATCATATAGATTTGAACAACAACGTGTAGCCCCCAAGGGCCGGGTCATTATGCAATAATGAGCAAGGACTTTGTAGATATGATCATGTAGACTTGAATTGTTGTCAGGAGCAATTGGTAGCCCCCAAGGGCCGGCTCATTATGATATGATGAGTCGGGTCTTCAATAAGACGAGCAAAAAAATGACTTTGCATTAGCCCCCAAGTGTCATGGTGCATGCTTGCAGCGACATGAGACTTGCATGTAATCTCAATTTGAATAATGTAGCCCCCAAGTGCCGGGTCGTAAGCCTGCGGCGACTCGGGACTATTCCTTCCATTGTAGAATAAATCATATCCTTTGATAAAATAATAGCCATTGCGCTAAAGCGACTTTGAAAACCTCAATAATACTGGTTATTAATGATCATAATAAAATCCAGCCATGTTGGCTATTCAAGATAATATAATCCGGTATGAAAACCTAATTCATTCAATATCATAATGAAAATTCTGCCAAGTTTGGCTATTTGAATAATATAACCCAATAAACACATGATTCCAATGGCGCAATCCAAATATATAATGGCGACTTATAGTCCAAAGCCAGGCCAGTTTAATAAACACCGGATAATTTCTCATCATATACTGGCGACTTATCGTCTTAAAGCCAGGCCGGTTTAATAAACACCGGATAATTTATCATCATACTGGTGACTTATACTCGAAAGACAGGTCGGGTTAGTAAACGCCGGTGATTTATAATCATGCTTTATTCAACCTGTTTCTGCATACAACAAGTTTAAAGTGTCCGGGCGGTTTACCGTCGGACGGGTCATAATGCCCAACATATAACCCAGGTTTATAACCAAGGCTGCACTTAAAAATAATCAAATATGAAATATATCATACCTGTGACATTGAATCACATCGTTGGTTTACCAACTTTTTGTAATAGGGGTAATAACCCAGATTTTGAGTACTGAGAACTCCCTCCATATTGTGTCAGTTTATGATAAAACCGTACCAGATTGTAATAAACACCGGTTTAACCACATATAATACTGGCGACTCGTAGTCAAACCAGACCGGGTTAATAATCGCCAGATTATAACTGATCATGTACTGACAACTTGTAGTTGATAGCCGAACCGGGTTGATGAACACCGGTTTACTCCATAATAAAATGGTAATAGAAAATCAAACCGAGCAGATAGTCTCCGGATAAAAATTTGACTGTGTTCCGTCAATTTGACAGTCGAACCGGTTTGAGAACTTGTCGGTTTAAAAACGCAACAAATATAAAAGAAACAGTTATCAAGGAAAATATTGAAGCAAAGGCAAATAAAACCATTTGCAAAAAGAGGCTTATTGAGCCGATCAGATGGTGTTACCATGGTCGGACACGACCAAGCTCCCCAATGGTGTAGCTATGGTTCAAGTCAGCCAGGTCCCCAAATGAAACCGTGGCATTATGCCGATCAAGTGGCGTGGCAATGGTTCGGGTTCGACCAAGCCCCCAAGTGATTCTATGGCCTTAGGCCGATCAAGAGGCGTGACTGGTTCAGACTTGACCATGTCCCCAACTGATCTGGTGGCTTTTGCCTATCAAAAGGTGTTGCATCGGTTTGGACACGACCAAGCCCCCAGGTGATGTTTATAAAATTTTCAAGGGGTAAACCGGAGGCCGCTTTAAGACAGAACAACTCCGTGTAACCACACATGATGTAAAAGAACAGAGACGTCGCTTTATGAAGCAGACGCCCCCATGTGATCAATAATATGTCAGGCCAGTAAGGCAGGATACCCATGTTTGAACCGCGCATCGTGGCAGCAGGTCCTCTTCGGTAATTTTTAACTTTTTGCAAGAGATAAATTCTTCTTGAACCGGGATCTTGAACCGGATATTGAGAGCTTCAAAGCTTTGTGGGAGACATCTTTCCCTTGAACCGGATTTTAAACCGGGATCTTCATTTTTAGCCGGAAATTTTATGACGGCCTTTAAACTCGAACTTGCGAGAAGTTAATTCCTTTTTGAACCGGAAATTCTTAAACCGGATTTGAGAGCTTCAGAGCTTTGTCGGAGAACAAATTTCCCTTGTACTGGATTGTAAACCGGAATCCTTTTCGGATGACCTGAAACTTCTTCATTGAGCCGGGATAACTGTCATATACTTTCTAATCCGGAAATCTTCTGACAGCACGATGTGAATCCGGGACCGGGTTATCTTTCCCTCCAACGTATTGGGGTTCTTGACTTCACTGAAAACTGGCAACGTTTGCTAAGTCATATCATTGTAGCCCCCAAGTCTCAAGGTGACTCGAGGAGTTGTCTTGAGATTCTCCATATTTGACCGTAATATAAACCGGCATAACTTGTATATCATTGGTGTTGATAGCACGATGTGAATCCACAGAAGGTTGAGGTGACTGCGGCGGGTTGTAAATGATCCCGTATGAGCCGTGTCAGCAACTCGGCCAATGGTTCCTTCCAACTGGTGATTTGAAGTTAACCAAACTGTAGTGGCGGCAATTTGTGCGCCTGCCCATTGAACCACCCAGTGCAGACGGATGTTGATAGTATATGATGATTTGCCTCCATTTTGTTGAAAGAAAAACCGGGCTACCCAAGCTGTGACTTGCTCATATTCAATAAACAGCTCATGCAGACAGGTGCGGCCCGGTATGTTGATGTAGACTGGGCCGCGAGATGGACGGTAAAGACAACTGTAATATCAGAGGCGGCACAGACAGATGAGTCGGCCGTGGTACTGTAAGCCGGTGCGGGCGAGTTAACCACGTCGTTCTGATGTAGTGGACAATTGTCCTGCATCAACAATATTGCAGACCAAGGCAAAGATAAAACTGCTCTTCGACAAAAATAATATGTGCCAATAAAATATATTTTAGATGGATACCACCTGACTCGTTCGGATAGTAAATGAGTCGGCTGCGGCGTTGTAAGCCGGTGCGGACGGAAGGGTCGACTGCGGTGCTGCAAGCCGGCGCTGACGAGCGAGTCGGCCGCCGTGTTGGAAGCGGTGCAGACGCGTGCGAATCGGCCGCGGGCACGGACGACGAGTCAACCGCATGCGTTGATGTAGCGGGGGTGACGGCTCTCTTGTCCGTGCTAGTGCAGAAAATAATACTGGCGCACATCCCTTTGCGACACCTTTATAATGAATAATAGTCCTGCGAAAAAATAGCACAGACCAGAGTAATTGTTCTTAAACAATTTAATATGTGTTGATACTATATAAAAAAAGATAGCACCTGGTGGTTTGTGCCTGGTATTGGATAAAGTTGGATGCAATCAGATGAAAAAGATAGCCTCACTGATGCACGCCTAATTTTGGCAATTGTACTTTGGCTCGATTTTTCTTGTGGCTAGCCTTGACGCCTCCTTTTTTTTAAACGCCTTCATCCAGTGGTATTTGCCTGAAATTGATTGCAGCTTCACGTAATCACATGACCGAGTACTAGTAGTACTTGGATTTGACTAGTCTTGTCTTCCACGTGATGGATGATGGTCCTTCTTGGAGATTGTGCCATTGTAATTCTGTTTCAATTAGCACTAGTAGCAAGTCTTTGGAAAGTAACTGACATGGAGACACGGGACAGTGGTCAGGCTGCAGCCTTTTTCTTTTTTAATGTAGATGACTGCCGCTGATCCATAGTATTTTGCCCTTTTGACTCCTTGCGTAGTAGTAACAACATCTGGTGTCATGTTGGCTTGATGTGATAGACTGTCTTTTTCTGTGATCTGTAGTGCCTTCGTGGCAGAAGAAAAGGCAGCAGTACACGGTTGATTGCTACAGCCTAGGATTTGTGGACGTAGAGCAGCAGCGATTCGGAGTTGATCCGGTTTAAAACCGCGAAGTTGACTCGAAACAGACCGACGGTTCGGACGAAACTGCAGTGAAGCGACGGTGGCTTGGTGCGGCCGTTCAACCAGGGTTGACCCGCCGGTGAAAACGTTGCCTTGGTAATTTCTGACTGATGGGATTTGATGCCTACCTGAGTGGCGGCTTTCCTGGTGCGGGTCCCTCCATACTAATTAAGGAAAACGCTGCAATCTTTGGCCACTTTCAATCGTATTCCACGAACCGTGTCGGACTTTCTTGGGACATTGAGATCTTCGTGGACGGCAACCACTCGTACATGGCCGATCGGACAGCCGCCCGACACAGTAGTCATTGGACCCGCTCGCCGATTCTTCGCTGACAGCTCTTGTAGCAGTAGTTTTGGTTTCGATGAGAATAATTCCTTCTCTTGATCTCGGCGAGTTATGGCGGTAGCAACGATCCAGCCCTGATGTTCTCTTGATCTTGAATCTCGAATATACCGTTTGACTGTTCGTCGATGATGTAAACTTCTGCGCCGGTTCTTTTCCATCCAGCAAATCACGAACTTCTCAATCCCTGAAGAGATCCCTCCAAAATCTCAATACCACCGTGCGCCAGCCCCACGGTGGGCGCCAACTGTCATGGGGCGGTCACGGCAGATGTCCTTAGTGTCAGGACTTAGTCGCGAGGCCAACGCATCTATGTGATAGCTTGAGAGGGGTTGAGCGGGACGAGAGACGCGAGGTTTTACCCAGGTTCGGCCCCTCACGGTGGAGGTAAAAGCCTACGTCCTGCTTCATTGATATTGATGATGATGATCACGGTTACAAGAGTGCTCTATCTTGAGAGCTATTGTCTAAACCTAACTTGTCCAACTTGTGGAACTTGTGAATCTTGTCCCCTTTTGAGGAGCCCTGCCCCTCCTTATATATGTTGGAGGGGCGGGTTACATGTGGAGTGCTATTAGGATTAGGACTAGTCTATCTCTAATACAAACCGGATACAAGTCCAGGTATTAACTCCTTGTAAGATAAATGTTCCTCATGCCTTTCCTCTTAAACCAGCCCACCATTAACCTAAACCGGCCTGCTGGTCCTTGGGCCTTGTCATGCATCTGGAATACGCGCCGGGTCACCAATGAATCTTCAAGCTCGTGAATCGTCATACCAGTGAACCGCCAGACTCGTAAACCGCCAGACACGTAAACCGCCAATCACGTAAACCGCCAATCCTCTGGCGGTTTACCAATGAAACGCCTAGTCCGGCCGGGTTATACTTCCGGCCGGTTTACACCGTGGGGTATATCCCCGACAGGGATCTTGAGGTGGGTGTTGTTGAAGCGCTGAATGTACTTCTTGAGGGTCTCCCCTGGTTGTTGCTTGATGCGGCGCAGGTCGCCCGCAGCCGGCGGGCGGTCGCGAGTGCCCTGGAAGTTGGCGACGAAGCGGTCGCGCATCTCGTCCCAGGAGGAGATCGAGCCGTGCCGCAGGTTCAGGGGCCAGGAGCGGGCCCCGTCCTTGAGAGCCATGGAAAACCAGTTTGCCATGACTTCCTCGTCGCCGTTGGCTGCTTCGATGCTTAGCTCGTGGAGCTACAAGAACTCCGCGGGGTCGGCGGTGCCGTCGTAGCGAGGAGGCAAATCCGGCTTGAACTTGCCTGGCCAGACGACGCTGCGCAGCTCGGGGGTGAAGGCGCGGCAGCCGGTTATTGGGGCCCGCTTCGGAGGTGGAGCTTGGTCTTGACGAGGTCCGCGCAGTCTTGACGAGGCGGCGCGGGAAGCGCGGGTGCAGCTCCTCGCGGCTGAGGGATTTCTTGGCAGCTTCTCTCTTCGCGCGCGGGCACCGGACGTGACGGATCACACCGCGGGGCCGCACGCCTTGGTGCCTGTTGGGGAACGTAGCAGAATTTTAAAATTTTCTACGCATCACCAAGATCAATCTATGGAGTCATCTAGCAACGAGGGAGAGAGGAGTGCATCTACATACCCTTGTAGATCACGAGCGGAAGCGTTCAGAGAATTGGGATGATGGAGTCGTACTCGCCGTGATCCAAATCACCGATGACCAAGTGCCGAACGGACCGCACCTCCATGTTCAACACACGTACGGAGCGTATGACGTCTCCTCCTTCTTGATCCAGCAAGGGAGAAGGAGAGGTTGATGAAGATCCAGCAGCACGACGGCGTGGTGGTGGATGCAGCAGTGATCGCAACAGGGCTTCGCCGAGTTTCTGTGAGAGGGAGAGGTGTAGCAGGGGAGAGGGAGGCGCCAAGGCTTGGTGTGCGGCTGCCCTCCCTCCCCCCTCCTTTATATAGGCCCCCTGGGGGGGTGCCGGCCTTGGAGATGGGATCTCCCAAGGGGGCGGCGGCCAAGGGGGTGGAGTGCGCCCCAAGGCAAGTGGAGGCGCCCCCACCCTAGGGTTTCCAACCCTAGGCGCAGGGGGGGCCAAAGGGGGGGCGCACCAGCCCGCTATGGGCTGGTTCCCCTCCCCACTTCAGCCCATGGGGCCCTCCGGGATGGGTGGCCCCACCCGGTGGACCCCCAGGACCCATCCAGTGGTCCCGGTACAATACCGGTGACTCCGAATCTTTCCCGATGGCCGAAACTACACTTCCTATATATAATTATTCACCTCCGGACCATTCCGGAACTCCTCGTGACGTCCAGGATCTCATCCGGGACTCCGAACGACTTTCGGATTACTGCATACTCATGTCTCTACAACCCTAGCGTCACCGAACCTTAAGTGTGTAGACCCTACGGGTTCGGGAGACAAGCAGACATGACCGAGACGACTCTCCGGTCAATAACCAACAGTGGGATCTGGATACCCATGTTGGCTCCCACATGCTCCTCGATGATCTCATCGGATGAACCACGATGTCGAGGACTTAATCAATCCCGTATTCAATTCCCTTTGTCAATTGGTACGTTACTTGTCCGAGACTCGATCGTCGGTATCCCAATACCTTGTTCGGTCTCATTACCGGCAAGTCACTTTACTCGTACCATAATGCATGATCCCGTGATCAACCACTTGATCACATTGAGCTCATTATGATGATGCATTACCGAGTGGGCCAAGAGATACCTCTCCGTCATACGGAGTGACAAATCCCAGTCTCGATTCGTGCCAACCCAACAGACACTTTCGGAGACACCTGTAATGTACCTTTATAGTCACCCAGTTACGTTGTGACGTTTGGCACACCCAAGGCACTCCTACGGTATCCGGGAGTTGCACAATCTCATGGTCTAAGGAAATGATACTTGACATTCAGAAAAGCTACAGCAAACGAACTACACGATCTTTTGTGCTATGCTTAGGTTTGGGTCTTGTCCATCACATCATTCTCCTAATGATGTGATCCCGTTATCAATGACATCCCCATGTCCATAGCTAGGAAACCATGACTATCTGTTGATCAACGAGCTAGTCAACTAGAGGCTCACTAGGGACACATTGTGGTCTATGTATTCACACATGTATTACGATTTCCAGATAATACAATTATAGCATGAATAATAGACAATTATCATGAACAAGGGAATATAATAATCATTTTATTATTGCCTCTAGGGCATATTTCCAACAGTCTCCCATTTGAACTAGAGTCAATCATCTAGTTACATTGTGATGAATCGAACACCCATGGAATTCTGGTGTTGATCATGTTTTGCTCTAGGGAGAGGTTTGGTTAACGGATCTGCTACATTCAGGTCCGTATGTACTTTACAAATCTCTATGTCTCCATTTTGAACACTTTCACGAATGGAGTTGAAGCGACGCTTGATATGCCTGGTCTTCCTGTGAAACTTGGGCTCCTTGGCAAGGGCAATAGCTCCAGTGTTATCACAGAAGAGAGTCATCGGGCCCGACGCATTGGGTATGACTCCTAGGTTGGTAATGAACTCCTTCACCCAGACTGCTTCGTGTGCTGCCTCCGAGGCTGCCATGTACTCCGCTTCACATGTAGATCCCGCCACAACGCTTTGCTTGCAACTGCACCAGCTTACTGCCCCACCATTCAAAATATACACGTATCTGGTTTGTGACTTAGAGTCATCCAGATCCGTGTCGAAGCTAGCATCGACGTAACCCTTTACGATGAGCTCTTCGTCACCTCCATAAACGAGAAACATTTCCTTGGTCCTTTTCAGGTACTTCAGGATATTCTTGACCGCTATACAGTGTTCCATGCCGGGATTATTTTGGTACCTTCCTACCAAACTCACGGCAAGGTTTACATCAGGTCTGGTACACAGCATAGCATACATGATAGACCCTATGGCCGAGGCATAGGGGACGACACTCATCTTTTCTCTATCTTCTGTCGTGGTCGGGCATTGAGCCAAGCTCAATCTCGTACCTTGCAGTACAGGCAAGAACCCCTTCTTTGACTGATCCATTTTGAACTTCTTCAATATCTTGTCAAGGTACGTACTCTATGAAAGACCAATGAGGCGTCTTGATCTATCTCTATAGATCTTGATGCCTAATATATAAGCAGCTTCTCCAAGGTCCTTCATTGAATAACACTTGTTCAAATAGGCCTTTATGCTTTCCAAGAATTCTATATCATTTCCCATCAACAGTATGTCATCCACATACAATATGAGAAATGCTACAGAGCTCCCACTCACTTTCTTGTAAATGCAGGCTTCTCCATAAGTCTGCATAAACCCAAACGCTTTGATCATCTCATCAAAGCGAATGTTCCAACTCCGAGATGCTTGCACCAGCCCATAAATCGAGCGTTGGAGCTTGCACACCTTGTCAGCATTCTTAGGATCGACAAAACCTTCCGGCTGCATCATATACAATTCTTCCTTAAGGAAACCATTAAGGAATGCCGTTTTGACGTCCATTTGCCATATCTCATAATCATAGAATGCGGCAATTGCTAACATGATTCGGACGGACTTCAGCTTCACTACGGGTGAGAAAGTCTCATCGTAGTCAACCCCTTGAACTTGTCGATAACCCTTAGCGACAAGCCGAGCTTTATAGATGGTCACATTACCATCCGTGTCTGTCTTCTTCTTAAAGATCCATTTATTTTCTATGGCTCGCCGATCATCGGGCAAGTCAGTCAATGTCCATACGTTGTTTTCATACATGGATCCTATCTCGGATTTCATGGCTTCCGGCCATTTGTCGGAATCCAGGCCCGCCATCGCTTCTTCATAGTTCGAAGGTTCACCGTTGTCTAACAACATGATTTCCAAGACAGGGTTGCCGTACCACTCTGGTGCGGAACGTGTCCTTGTGGACCTACGAAGTTCAGTAGCAACTTGATCTGACGTTTCATGATCATCATCATTAACTTCCTCTTTAGTCGGTGCAGGCACCTCAGGAACATTTTCCTGTGTTGCGCCACTTTCCGGTTCAAGAGGTAATACTTCATCAAGTTCTACTTTCCTCCCACTTATTTCTTTTGAGAGAAACTCTTTCTCTAGAAAGGATCCATTCTTGGCAACAAAGATCTTGCCTTCAGATCTGAGGTAGAAGGTATACCCAATAGTTTCTTTAGGGTATCCTATGAAGACGCATTTTTCCGACTTGGGTTCGAGCTTTTCAGGTTGAAGTTTCTTGACATAAGCATCGCATCCCCTAACTTTTAGAAACGATAGCTTAGGTTTCTTCCCAAAGCATAATTCATACGGTGTCGTCTCAACGGATTTCGACGGAGCCCTATTTAAAGTGAATGCAGCAGTCTCTAAAGCATAGCCCCAAAATGATAGCGGTAAATCGGTAAGAGACATCATAGATCGTACCATATCTAATAGAGTGCGATTACGACGTTCGGACACACCATTACGCTGAGGTGTTCCAGGCGGCGTGAGTTGTGAAACTATTCCACATTTTCTTAAGTGTGTGCCAAATTCGTGACTCAAGTATTCTCCCCCATGATCTGATCGCAAGAACTTGATTTTCCTATCACGTTGATTCTCAACCTCACTCTGAAATTCCTTGAACTTTTCAAAGGTCTCAGACTTGTGTTTCATTAAGTAGACATACCCATATCTACTCAAGTCATCAGTGAGGGTGAGAACATAACGATAGCCACCGCGAGCCTCAACACTCATTGGACCGCACACATCAGTATGTATGATTTCCAATAAGTTGGTTGCTCGCTCCATTGTTCATGAGAATGGAGTCTTGGTCATTTTACCCATGAGGCATGGTTCGCATGTGTCAAATGATTCATAATCAAGAGACTCTAAAAGTCCATCTGCATGGAGCTTCTTCATGCGTTTGACACCTATGTGACCAAGGCGGCAGTGCCACAAGTATGTGCGACTATCATTATCAACCTTACATCTTTTGGTATTCACACTATGAATATGTGTAGCATTACGCTCGAGATTCATTAAGAATAAACCATTCACCATCGGAGCATGACCATAAAACATATCTCTCATATAAATAGAACAACCATTATTCTCGGATTTAAATGAGTAGCCATCTCGTATTAAACGAGATCCTGATACAATGTTCATGCTCAAAGCTGGCACTAAATAACAATTATTGAGGTTTAAAACTAATCCCGTAGGTAAATGTAGAGGTAGTGTGCCGACGGCGATCACATAGACCTTGGAACAATTCTCGACGCGCATCGTCACCTCGTCCTTCGCCAGTCTCCGCTTATTCCGCAGCTCCTGCTTTAAGTTACAAATGTGAGCAACCACACCGGTATCAAATACCCAGGAGCTACTACGAGTACTGGTAAGGTACACATCAATTACATGTATATCACATATACCTTTTGTGATGCCGGCCTTCTTGTCCGCTAAGTATTTGGGGCAGTTCCGCTTCCAGTGACCACTTCCCTTGCAATAAAAGCACTCAGTCTCGGGCTTGGGTCCATTCTTTGGCTTCTTCCCGGCAGCTTGCTTACCGGGCGCGGCAACTCCCTTGCCGTCCTTCTTGAAGTTCTTCTTACCCTTGCCTTTCTTGAACTTAGTGGTTTTATTCACCATCAACACTTGATGTTCCTTTTTGACTTCTACCTCTGCTGATTTCAGCATTGCAAATACTTCAGGAATGGTCTTTTGCATCCCCTGCATATTGAAGTTCATCACAAAGCTCTTGTAGCTTGGTGGAAGCGACTGAAGGATTCTGTCAATGACCGCGTCATCCGGGAGATTAACTCCCAGCTGAGTCAAGCGGTTATGCAACCCAGACATTTTGAGTATGTGCTCACTGACAGAACTATTTTCCTCCATCTTACAGCTGAAGAACTTGTCGGAGACTTCATATCTCTCGACCCGGGCATGAGCTTGGAAAACCATTTTCAGCTCTTCGAACATCTCACATGCTCCGTGTCTCTCGAAATGCTTTTGGAGCCCCGGTTCTAAGCTGTAAAGTATGACGCACTGAACGAGGGAGTAATCATCAGCACGTGTCTGCCAAGCGTTCATAACGTCTTGGTTCTGTGGGACGGGTGCGTCACCTAGCGGTGCTTCTAGGACATAATCTTTCTTCGCAGCTATGAGGATGATCCTCAGGTTCCGGACCCAGACCGTATAGTTGCTGCCATCATCTTTCAGCTTGGTTTTCTCTAGGAACGCGTTGAAGTTGAGGACAACGTGGGCCATTTGATCTACAAGACATATTGTAAAGATTTTAGACTAAGTTCATGATAATTGAGTTCATCTAATCAAATTATGCAATGAACTCCCACTCAGATAGACATCCCTCCAGTCATCTAAGTATAACATGATCCGAGTTAACTAGGCCGTGTCCGATCATCACGTGAGACGGACTAGGCAACATCGGTGAACATCTTCATGTTGATCGTATCTTCTATACGACTCATGCTCGACCTTTCGGTCTTCTGTGTTCCGAGGCCATGTCTGTACATGCTAGGCTCGTCAAGTCAACCTAAGTGTATCGCATGTGTAAATCTGGCTTACACCCGTTGTATTCGAACGTTAGAATCTATCACACCCGATCATCATGTGGTGCTTCGAAACAACGAACCTTCCCAACGGTGCACAGTTAGGGGGAACACTTTCTTGAAATTATTTCAAGGGATCATCTTATTTAAGCTACCATCGTTCTAAGCAAATAAGATGTAAAACATGATAAACATCACATGCAATCAAACAGTGACATGATATGGCCAATATCATTTGCTCCTTTGATCTCCATCTTCGGGGCTCCATGATCATCGTTGTCACCGGCATGACACCATGATCTCCATCATCATGATCTCCATCATCGTGTCTTCTTGAAGTTGTCTCGTCATCTATTACTTCTACTACTATGGCTAATGCTTTAGCAATAAAGTAAAGTAATTACATGACGTTTATGTTGACACGCAGGTCATAAATAAATAAAGACAACTCCTATGGCTCCTGTCGGTTGTCATACTCATCGACATGCAAGTCGTGATTCCTATTACAAGAACATGATCAATCTCATACATCACATATATCATTCATCATTCATCACAACCTTTGGCCATATCACATCACAAAACAATTGCTGCAAAAACAAGTTAGACGTCCTCTAATTGTTGTTGCAAGTTTTTTACGTGGCTGCTATAGGTTTCTAGCAAGAAGGTTTCTTACCTACGCCAAAACCACAACGTGAATTGCCAATTTCTATTTACCCTTCATAAGGACCCTGTTCATCGAATCCGATCCGACTAAAGTGGGAGAGACAGACACCCGCCAGCCACCTTATGCAACTAGTGCATGTTAGTCGGTGGAACCGGTCTCACGTAAGCGTACGTGTAAGGTTGGTCCAGGCCGCTTCATCCCATGATGCCGCCGAATCAAGATAAGACTAGTAATGGCAAGCAAATTGACAATATCAACGCCCACAACTACTTTGTGTTCTACTCGTGCATAGTAACTACGCATAGACCTAGCTCTCATACCACTGTTGGGGAACGTAGCAGAATTTTAAAATTTTCTATGCATCACCAAAATCAATCTATGGAGTCATTTAGCAACAAGGGAGAGAGGAGTGCATCTACATACCCTTGTAGATCATGAGCGGAAGCGTTCAGAGAACGGGGATGATGGAGTCGTACTCGCCGTGATCCAAATCACCGATGACCAAGTGCCGAACGGACGGCACCTCCGTGTTCAACACACGTACGGAGCGGATGATGTCTCCTCCTTCTTGATCCAGCAAGGGGGAAGGAGAGGTTGATGAAGATCCAGCAGCACGACGGCGTGGTGGTGGATGCACCAGTGATCGCAGCACGGCTTCGCCGAGCTTCTGTGAGAGGGAGAGGTGTAGCAGGGGAGAGGGAGGCGCCAAGGCTTGGTGTGCGGCTGCCCTTCCTCCCCCCTCCTTTATATAGGCCCCCTGGGGGGCGCCGGCCCTGGAGATGGGATCTCCCAAGGGGGCGGCGGCCAAGGGGGGTGGAGTGCCCCCCAAGGCAAGTGGAGGCGCCCCCACCCTAGGGTTTCCAACCCTAGGCGCAGGGGGGGCCAAAGGGGGGCGCACCAGCCCACTATGGGCTGGTTCCCCTCCCCACTTCAGCCCATGGGGCCCTCCAGGATGGGTGGCCCCACCCGGTGGACCCCCGGGACCCATCCGGTGGTCCCGGTACAATATCGGTGACCCCGAATCTTTCCCGATGGCCGAAACTACACTTCCTATATATAATTCTTCACCTCCGGACCATTTCGGAACTCCTCGTGACGTCCAGGATCTCATCCGGGACTCCGAACAACTTTTGGATTACTGCATACTTATATCTCTACAACCCTAGCGTCACTGAACCTTAAGTGTGTAGACCCTACGCGTTCGGGAGACAAGCAGACATGACCGAGATGACTCTCCGGTCAATAACCAACAGCGGAATCTGGATACCCATGTTGGCCCCCACATGCTCCTCGATGATCTCATCGGATGAACCACGGTGTCGAGGACTTAATCAATCCCGTATTCAATTCCCTTTGTCAATCGGTACGTTACTTGCCCGAGACTCGATCGTCGATATCCCAATACCTTGTTCAGTCTCGTTACGGGCAAGTCACTTTACTCGTACCGTAATGCATGATCCCGTGATCAACCACTTGATCACATTGAGCTCATTATGATGATGCATTACCGAGTGGGCCCAGAGATACCTCTCCGTCATACGGAGTGACAAATCCCAGTCTCGATTCATGCCAACCCAACAGACACTTTTGGAGACACCTGTAATGTACCTTTATAGTCACCCAGTTACGTTGTGACGTTTGGCACACCCAAGGCACTCCTACGGTATCCGGGAGTTGCACAATCTCATGGTCTAAGGAAATGATATTTGACATTCAGAAAAGCTACAGCAAACGAACTACACGATCTTTTGTGCTATGCTTAGGTTTGGGTCTTGTCCATCACATCATTCTCCTAATGATGTGATCTCGTTATCAATGACATCCCCATGTCCATAGCCAGGAAACCATGACTATCTGTTGATCAACGAGCTAGTCAACTAGAGGCTCACTAGGGACACATTGTGGTCTATGTATTCACACATGTATTACGATTTTCGGATAATACAATTATAGCATGAATAATAGACAATTATCATGAACAAGGAAATATAATAATCATTTTATTATTGCCTCTAGGGCATATTTCCAACAGTGCCAAGGCTCTGTCTTTGGGCTGGGGTGGTGGAGGCGCGCCCCGGGCCTCATCGCCCGTGGCCGGCTGAGGGTGAGGCAGAGAGACGGATAGCGCCGGGGAGCCCCCTGCGGCTCGGACGAGCTCGGCGACACGGTCGAGCCACTCCTCGTAGAGGTCGTCGACTGGGCGATAGCGCAGGAGTTAGTTTGCGGCGAGGAGTGCGGCCCACGGCTCCATGGGAGCGTGGCGTGCATGGGACGAAGGACCGGCCGGGGTCAGCGATGGAGTGGTGGTGCGGCCATCCTGCCATACTGAAGGATGCAGCGAAGACGCTTGCTGGTCGTTCCCCACCAGGCCGGTGGCAGTGTTGGCGGTGGGAGACGGAGAACGACGAGGTGGCCCGCCGATGGGGGCCGTCTGAGCAACGCGGGCGGTGAGGGCAGTCCGACGCTCAGCTCGAGCACGGCGAGCGTCCGCCATGGAGCGATGGAGCGACAACTGATGGAAGGGAAGCTACGGCGCACCCCTACCTGGCGCGCCAAATGTTGAATGTGGGGTTCCGGCAAACCCTTAAGGTTTGAACACTGGGGTGCCGCGAAGTCTTTTCCTCCCACCGATCTATGCCCTAACTCGCTAAGATCTCGCGACGAACTCGACGAACTCGCAACACAGAAAGACACAAGATTTATACTGGTTAGGGCCACCGTTGTGGTGTAATACCCTACTCCAATGTGGTGGTGGGTTGCCTCTTGGGTTGATGATTAACAATACAAGGGGAAGAACAGCCTCCTGAGGGTGAGGTGTTCTCGTGCTTGGTTAACTTGTGTGTGGGGGGATGATCTTCCGGCTCTCCTTGCCTATGGTGGTGGCTAGTCCTATTTATAGAGGCCCTGGTCCTCTTTCCAAATATTGAGCGGGAAGGGAGCCAACAACGGCGGGAAATTTTAAAGGGGGACAACTAGTACAAGCTATCCTGACAAAGGTGGTCTTCGTCTGCGAAAGGCTCTGGTGGTGACGCCGTCTTGGGCTCCACAATGACCTTCGTCTTGCCGTCCTTCTGGTCTTGGTCTTGTTGCACCGATATGGCAACCTTTGCATGATGCCTCGATACTCCTCGCCTGCGTTGGCCTCCTTAGCACCAAAGAGGAAATAAGGACGCTGCGCGCGCTGGCGCCCGCCTGATGTCGATCGTCATGGCTCACGAAACGAGAGCCTCGTGAGGTTTGCCTCGCCTTGTTATCTCCGCCCCTCGTGAGCCTGCCCGACTAGGCCACTCCGGAGGAGGTCTTGTGTCGTCCGCCTCGCGAGGCTTGGCCCCTCGTGAGGGTCTTAGATGCCTTGTTGATGAAGATGGGCCGTACGGCCCGCTGGCTTAGTCACGCCGCGGGCCGCAGGCAGGCAAGTCTGGTGGCCCCCGTTCCCAGAACGCCGACAGTGTCCACTTTGGCACTCCGTTCAATAGGATCCAACAATGGCAAAAACAAACGACTTCTTCTCTGTTTCGTGATACAAAATGGACGCTACCACCGTCTAGCAAACACATATGTATGAGCCCGAGAATGCAAACACAAAAAGCATATGCAAATAATGGCAAGATGAAGCAATTGAGTTTATGTGGGTTGTCACCCACATCCCACTTTGAGGGCGTTTGGTTGGTCACTTGTGAGTAGTAACCGACATAGTTGTTCACTTTCCCATAAATGATCCCACATAGATGTTAGAGAGATACTACATTATGATTGATCATGATAGGATGCGGCTTCACATATTCTTTTGTTTGTGATACTTCTTCCAAATTTTTTTTCCTTTTGTTTATGATACTCCTTCCAAATCTTCTTCCAATATTTGTTTTCCTTTTGTTCGATGCCGCATATTGGATCTTTTTTTTAGCCAACCAAGCTTTTTGAGCAACAAAACGATCGAAACTTGACGCAGGGCTAATTTTAATATGCAGACGTAACAGACACAAAAGTGCAACCTCACGCTGGGCATCAGAATTATTAATTACTACAGCACAGACACGACATTTAAAGGAATAAAATAAAGCACCGGAACCAGACTCTCCGTCGGCGAGGCACACCTCCGCCGCCATCATCTATGCCCTCCTACTCCTAGACGGACGTGCTCATCAGCTCTTCGTCGGCGACGAGCCTGGCGAGAACGTCAGGAGCGAGGCACACCTCCACTTCCATGCCCCCGGCCCCTCCGCCGTCCTCGAAAACCGTGATCAACCCGTCCTCCTTGTCCCCGGGTCCAGTCCGGACGCCCACCGGCCTGCCCCAGCCAAAGTCGTTGCCGTACACGTCGAACCGCGGCGAGCCGCTCATCATCACCGCCGCACGATCCCCACCGCAGCCACCCACGGCCACGCGGCTGAAGCTGGGGTTGTGAGGCCAAGCCGCGAGCTCGGCCCTCACGCTCGCCTCGTCGACCGAGGCCACGGCACGATTCACAAGCCGCGCCGTCCGGCCCAGCCGGCCGTCGCCCAGGATCTCGCCGACGGGGTGCCTGGCAACCCCACTTGTCAAGGCGTTGCCCATGTATGCCTGCGGAATACCCTTCACCCGCGTCCGGCATCCGACGGGGAGCGTGAGCTTCGCCTCCACGTCCGGCGCCAGCCCCCGGGCGCGGCACACCGCTCGCCATAGGTGCGCGAGCAGGGCCTGCAGCGAGGAGATGGTGGCCGTGGCCGTGCCGGCCATCTCGGCGTTCGCTTTCTCCTTGAGCTTCTTTATGCTCTCCGGGGAGAAACGGATGGAGCATTCCTGCACCGGCGGGTACTCGAACGGCCTGGCCATGTCCTGCACCTTGGCGAAGGGTAGAGGGATCGGCACGGGGCAGCCGTCGTGGAACCACCTCTCGAGTGGCGCCGCTGTGGACATGTCACTCTTGTTTCGGCTGATCTCCGACCAGGTGTTGAAGAGGTCCCAGAACGTCGTCCAGTCGGCGGCCGCGTGGCTGAGCGACATGGCGACGAAGACGCCGTCGGCGAGCTCGGTGACCTGCACGGCCAGGAGCGGCCGGCTGGGGTCAGCGGCCGCGTCCGTGCTGAGCATCCCGTTGAGAGGGAAGAAAGACCAGGCGACGCGCGGGATGACGCGGAGCGGGCCGGAGATGTCGGACACGGCGACCCCGGGCGCCGCGGCGTGGACGAACTCGGCGCCTTGGTCGCCGCAGCGGAGCGAGATCGTCAGGCCGTCGCCGCTGCCCGCCGGCGCGACGGCGAAGCGGCCGGCAAGGGGGTGGAAGCGGCCCAAGGCGCGCGCGAAGGACGACGCGAGGTGTTCGACGGCGTGCATGCTGGCCGGAGGCTTCGGCAGGAGGACGCCATTCTGGCTGTAGCCCATGGTAATCCGCTGCAGGTCCCATGGCGTCAGGTGGACGGTCTCAGGCTCCGGCGGCGGTGAGCTCCTTTGATACTCCGGCTTGACCATGCGCCGAGAGATGATCTGGACACCGCCGCCTTCCATTTTGATCGCCCAAGCAGTAGCCACTATCTATGTGAGTTTGAGCTCGATCGTGCGTCTTGTTGTGACTACATTACGGGGAGGCCTTTATTCGCCCATGTGCGACAAGCATGCCTCGTGGAGGACGAGCGTGTGCTTCAATATAACACCCCATCACTATATCTTATCTTATCTCCTCCCGCCTATATGCCCCAGCCCTGCTCTTTTTTTAGGAAAGTTTCAATTAATTCATTATGGCAGAGCAGTATAATGAACACATAAATAACAAAAATTACATTTACGCCCCTGAACCATCCAGCAACGACTACATGCACTCAAGCGAACTATAGGCATGTCGGCGTTATCGCCCATCCGTCACTAGAGTTGGGCTAAACTTATTACGATAGACAGTCGGGAAGTCATCGTGCTGAGGTCTCGCGGGATCAGCACACCGAAACGGCACTCATCACCAATGAAGAGAAGTACATATCAAAATGATTCAACATGTAGCCACACAAATGAAGATGAACCTCTCCGTGGAAAGCCTACCCCTTCCCTCTCCACTGAAGGAAACACCGTCCACTTTCAGTTAGTATAATTTATAGAAAAGTATATTTTTCGTCCATCAACTCTTGGCGGAGTCTAGATCTGGTCCCTTAACTTTGAAACCGGACAATATGCACCCCCAACTACTAAACCCGAACAAGGTTCGTCCCTGGACATGGTTTTGGTGCTGACTTTCGCCGGTTTTGACCGTGTTTTCACTCAAATTCGCGCACTTTCTTTAAATCCGTTTATTTTTTTCAGGTCCACATACCATTTTCAAGTTCACATGCTTTTTTCAAATCTGTGTACTTTCTACGAAAGTTCATGAATTTGAAAAAGTACACAGATTTGAAAGCAGCACACAAACTTGAAAAAAGTATACGGATTTGAGAAAAATAAACGAACTAGAATAAAGTATGCGAATTTGGAAAATTATGGGAACTTGAAAAAGTACGTGGATTTGGAAATAGTCGGAATTCAAAAAGGTATGCGATTTGGAGTTTTTACGCGAACGTGAAAAAGTACACAGATTTGAAAAAATACATGAATTTCAAAAGATTCTCGGATTTGAAAAATATACATGTATTTAAGTCAACACCGGTCAAAACAGGGGTGAGTCAGCACCAAAACCACTCAAAGCCGAGACCAGGGACGAACCTTGTCCAGTAGTTGGAGGTGCAAGTTGTTCAGTTTCAGAGTTGAGGGACCAAATCTAGACTTCGCCAAGAGTTGAGGGACGAAGAGTATACTTATCTCTACAATTTACTTGTGGGCTCCTGTTCCCTAAGTTCCATTGTCTTTAACTACAACTATGTCAAGTTCTGCAGATACCATACTAATCAATTCACTCAAGATTAGTGACACCTTGGTTTCTTTATATTTATTTCAGACTTTTCGACATATTCTTTGTGCGAGAGACAATGCTCTCATCTCATCTAGTACGAGGCACCTACGAGCTTAATCTTGGATGCGTGCATGTGAAAGGAGAACCAACAAATACCACATAGCACATTCCAAATTCAAAGACGTTTTGCAGCCTGATTTTATTATTTATAGAAGATTGTCAGACTAAAATGTGGCACAAATGATTGGCAGGAATCAAGATCAAGGACCACTGTGCCTGAAAATCCTCTTTGCTGACTCTGTCCTGACTGGCTCTGCTCATTTTGAGATCTTGGCGCTCAGCTCCCGGACCAGCTTTGCGGCGACCATAGCCGTCATCCCGTCGACCGTGTCGCGCTGCGGGTTGAACTCCACCACATCTCCGGCGACGACATCGCCTTGCAGATTCTGAAGGATGTTGAGAACATCGCGAAACGAGAGGCCTCCCGGCTCGATATGAGAGACGCCAGGAGCGAATGCAGGGTCGAGGCAGTCCACGTCAACGGAGACATACACCCCCTTCACACCTTCCCCAAGTTTCTGCCAAAGGCAGTAAAGGACAATCATTCAAGAAATTCGTATCATTTTGGTGATAAAGTATTCCACCCAAGGAGTACAAGAAAGAAAAACACAAGACTACTGCACATTGTGTTGAATTAAAATGAGCACAGAATGGTCTATTCTGAATTTTGAATACCACCAGAGGTAGATAATACCAAATGAAATTAATAGGAAGAACTGAACCATAGGAAACATCAATATGAATTGTCCTCGTGATAAAATGAATGACTGACAGAGACGGACAGGTATGAAATGGTGTGGTTTATGTTAGTGAGTTACCAGATTCTCAAGCTTCTCCCGATCCCTGGAGAAGGTGCGCATCTCATACTGTTCCACACCAAATCTCTTCCCTTGCTCACGTCCTTCTTTGGTAATTGATCTAAGTCCAACCTAAAATCCATCAGACTGAAGGTAAAGACACAGAAGCAGGATAGAAGCAGAGTTGCACAATACTGACTAGTGAGCACCAAAAGGTTAGTCCCAGGACAGCAGAAGAAATGAAAACAAAAACTTGTAAAACTCACAGCCGGTAAAATGTTTCTGGTGGCCTATAACCATTATTTCAACCTTGATACAGCTTATAGATGTTAATCTTCATAACATATTTTGTAACAAATGTATTACCCAACATTGTGTTCATACTCCCTCCGTTTCAAAATAGATGACTCAACTTTGTACTAATTTTAGTATAAAGTTGAGTCATCTATTTTGGAACGGAGGGACTATTTCATAATTATCATTTTCTATTTAAACTTGAGAAGAAAAAGAAAAAGGACAAAGAACTTCAATCAGTAGTAGCCCCATGATTCATTTGGATTTCAACACTCAGACACGAAAAAACAGAATTACCTGCAAAAGTCGCCTAGCATAACCTCCTTCCATTATTCTTGCAAATGAAGAAGCATGTGAGTAAGTGTTCCCTTCAAAACAGTCATATATATCTGGATGTGCGTCAAGATGAAGAATGTCAACAGGCCCGCCAAGCTTTTCAGACACAGCCCTAACAACTGGATAAGATATCGAGTGATCGCCTCCTAAGACCAACGGCCGAAGAGGATCCTATACAACGATGTGTCATAGTTAAATATGTGAAGATCTTCCAAAATTATTCTGCTTCAGTAGCTTTCAGCTTTGTTCAAGCAAATCTCCGGCTTAGCTCATGAAAATAATTATCACAATCTTCACCGGATTCTAAAATAAGATACTAAATACAGTAGTGGAATGTCTTGGATATTCTGAAATGATATTTCTGAATCAAACATTCTGGGGTAATATATAACTTACTTCGTCCATCACTGTTTTGACAGACTCGCTGATTACATGCATCAATCTGTCATCTTCAACACCACAGTCACGAATCTCTTGTATAGGGACATCACCAACATCAGTTAGCACTCTTGGATCATTTAATTCCTTGCCTGCATAGCATGAACATATAATTGTTTCTTTGATAAATGTCTCTTGCGTACAAGGTAGCATTTTGATAGTATTAAATTTACCTTCTTCTGTGCTAGAGTTGGTGCTTCCACACCAAATGGCCTCCCTTATGCGAGGAGGCGCAAATGCAGGACCCTGCAAGAAAGATGAGTTGTGCCCAAGGGGCACTCCTAAGAGTGTCGCAGAAGCTTTGACGCCACCCATAGCACGCAGCAACTCTCCCTGATTCCAAGCATGAGTAAAGTCAGGACCTAGGACTAGTAGAATTCTCATAACTCATAAGTGTGTTGTATTCTAACATGCAGTCATAACCTGCTCACAAACTTATCCCATTTCACTTATTAGATCACCTGGTAGGAATGTACGACTGTTGTAACTATCAACAGCATTGGGTTTTAATGATAAATCTGAACAAATCAAGCATTTCCTAAAAGAAGCAGGGGAAAGCTACTATTTGAATATAACTTTTGCCCAACTCCCTTTCCCTTTCTTCAGGTGTAGTATTAGTACAGAAGTTGTATATAATACACCAGCTGCCTCAAAGAAGGAACACCAGAGTAAACTATGAAGGTGCTAGATTCCAGCTGAGAAAAGGCTTAAGTGACGCCATGTGCATGTGACCAGCTTTGACCATATCTTACTCCTAGTTATAGTCTCAATAAAAGTTATAAAACAATTAGGCTTAGTCCTCAAAAGACTCGATTGTCACATGAGTGCCAATGAACTCCGGAGAACAGTTCATTAAAAGATAGCATATGGTGTTTCTTAATGCTGAAATTAAAAATGTTTCAGTCCAATCCAGGTGTTCTTCAAAATTCACAGAATTGTGATGTGGGACATCAGGTCTGCTACTGTATGAATGTGTGCTTTCCACCCATTTCAGCAGAGATGACACCAATGTTCTCCCCTGTATTTATTTCCTTAACTATTGTTGTAAAGTACTGGTGTTTAAAATTTGCTAAAGGCAGGCTGACCAAATTACGGTGCATCAAGGATGGATTGCTTGTACTAGTACTGAGCAGTTAGGGGAACTGTAACTCTTGAGTAGATAATACAACAGTAATCACGTGCTTTGAGAGAATCAGAGCTTCTCATCGTCAGCTGATGTGAAATAATGATAAAACAAGATTCAAGAAAAAGGAGAGGACACGAGTCGACTCGATCTGGACTGACACCGTTGATTCCCCACCCACAAAAAGGAACCCCTTTTTTTCTATTTCGTCAGTCAGTCACTCAGTGGCGCGCGTGCAATCCGAATCGCGCCGAATGGAATGGAATATGCAGAGAAAATCGATCCGGCGCCACGGTGGTTGCAGGAGATGGGGAGGGGGGAAACGAGAAAAAAAGGGAGAGGAAAGGGCGACCTTGAGCTTGGCGCGCTCGCGGATGAGGGTGAGGGAGGCGTCGATGACGCGGCTCTGGCCCCGCTCCAGCGCCTCCGTCGAGATCCTCGCCGCGCTCAGCCGCTGGATCCACCTGGCGGCGCCCGTCGCCGCCGCCGCGCCGCCGCCCATCGCCGAGGAATCGTCGAGGGGGTGGGAACTAGGAAGGAGGAGACGGCGAGAGAAGCAAACGAGCGAAGCGGCCTCTGGCCTGCGGGCTGCGGCTGCGGGGAACTGAAAAAGGAAGGAAGAGACGTGACGAAATGCCAAGCGAGTGAAGTGAACGATACCTGTTTTTCTAGAAGATTCATATGCCTTTTTAGGTGTTCGAAGATTGCAAAACACTCGGCACAACATACGAGATGTATAGATAAGAGCGAAGAAATCAGGTCTTCAGTTCAAGACCCGGCAAGGATACATGCTATAGTGGGTGATTGCCATGACGGGGCATAGACGAAAGGCAACGACAAGCCGATAAGTATGTTTTGCTGACCGATTCTACAGCCACGGGCGAGAACGGCGGACCATGAGGACGGTGTGTGATTGTCGGGGCGTTCCGAATTGGGATTTTGGCGGCCGGTGACCTTTCTCCCTCGGTCACTGTCATCACTGGCGGAGCTTCCGCAAGGCTGAATGGGCCATTGCCCGCCCAGCCCATGAAGGTTTATACAGTATACATCTAATCTTGGGCCTTAAAACAGCAGCCCATCAGCTATGTTCTTCTTGTTGGCCCGCCCATGTTTGGGCTGCAAGCTCCGCCACTGACTGTCACGATGTATAATGATGACCTTCATTGCTCGCAGTCTTTGGTGGCAACCGACTCTTGTCGCCACTCGTTTGCCTGCTTGTTTGATCTTGGTCTTCGCTTGCATGGCATCTCACGTCAAGGTTGTGCTACGCATGTACCAGTTGCGATCGTGAAAAGTGATGACAACAACACATTTTGAACCCCGCAAAAGAAAAAAGACAACACATTTTGAATCTGATTTGGTGGTGCTTTTTAAGTACCGATATCGAGCTCTTGGATGAAAACCCAAGTTGGAACCTTAATTTGCTATATCTGGTAATTGTGATATTTTTTTATGTCCTTGCCTTATTGAAGGTATTGCTTGAATTTAAGCAGACTTGATTTTTAGGATAAAAACCCATGATTTAGCCTTTAGTGGTTAGATCTGACAACGATGAAACTTGACCGTTGTTATTTTCTGAAGACGTTGTTGTTGAAGAAGTGGCCCACGGTGCGCGCGGAGGATGACGCTAGGTGTTCGACAGCGTGCACGTGGGACGAAGGCTTAGGCAGGGCGACGCCTTTCTAGATGTAGTCCATGGTGATCCACCGCAGGTCCCATGGTGTCAGGTGCACAATCATTTTGATCGCCGAAGCAGCAACCAGAATGTGAGTTTGCGCTCGATCGTCTTGTGTGACTTTGGGGGTACGGGATATGTATATGGGGAGCACGAGCAAGTTAAGATCTTCACAACTTTTCTTCTTTCTCTCTTTTTGTAACAATCACCACACGTGTGGTTCATTAAATCATAGGGTGTGATTACATCTCAGTCGACTGAGACTTAACCAAGTCTAAATCAAGTAACATAACGTGTAATAAAAAAATTAAAAAGAAACTTTGCACGGAACTCCACGTAAGATCCCACGAATATAGAATTGACTGGGACTTGGTTAAGTTTCAGTCGACTGAGATTTAACAATCCCATAAACCATAACCACACCGTATAATGGACATACAAACAAGACATATTTTTGGAAACCTGCGGAAGCTAACGAAAAACCACACTACTACATGTACGACACCTTGGCTCAATCTTCAACATCGTAGACACAAACGGATTTCGTGGTTGAATGGTTAGAAAGATAGTGATAACCCAACTCACGAGGGTTCAACTCCTAAACTTGACTAGTAAGATACACGTGCATTGCACGTATGAGATTTGGTAACCAAAATATAAATAAATATCACACTATAGTATGCAAGCTTTGAGTCATATCTATAATATCTAAATAGTTGATCCCCACTACTTCTAATTCTCTCAACATGTAAACCATCCACCTCACCAAGTGTGCCACGTCAGCATCCATTAACAATATTTTTCAGCACATGCAATACTTCTAATTCTCTCAACATGCATGCCATTCATCTCACTAAGTGTGCCACATCAGCATCCACTAGCAATACTTTTCAGCCCATGCAAACCTTATTATATTATCATTAATTCTCTCAACATGCAAGCATCCCACTTCAACATACTCTAATATTTTTTCAGCCCACGCAAACCATGCGAATATGTTTATTTTTGTCACTGGTCATATGTAGTAGATTAAATAATTATTTAATTTATTTACTTACAAAAGGTTGTGAAAGGCTCTGATTTACGCATAATGCAAGTATGGAATATTAATATATTAAAATTAGTAGCTTTTGATTTAGATCTTTTCCTTCAGATGTAAGTCGTCTGTAATTAATCTTTATATTTCCGCAGCAACGCGCGGGGTAATTCCCTAGTATGCATGATGTATATATTCATTTATTGTTATAGTTCATCTCATTCAAAACCAATTAATTTTATAAAAAACTTAATGTATTTTAAGATTCATGGATATTATAGGTTGTAAAGCATAAAGTAAAAACAAATAAGGGCAATTCATTTAGAAAAGAAAAGTTTGGACAATTATGATATGAAAGATTCTAGAACAATGGAGAAGTGCTTGTGTTTTGAAGTTTATGCATTATGCTTAAGTTCAAAGTGTTGACGGTTTAACAAGACCACTGGTTTCAAGAAGGGCAAGGGCTAGAAGGGAAACTTCATGGATGGCAAACCAGTTGCCGCTCCAGTGAAGGAACCCAAGGTTGAACCCAAACCCGAGACTAAGTGCTTCTATTGTAAGGGGAACGGTCACTGGTAGCGGAATTACCCCAAATGCATGGTAGATAAGAAGGCTGGCAACTTCAACAAAGTATATACATGTTATTAATATGTACCTCACTAGTACTCCTTTAGCACCTGGGTATTGGATACCGGTTCAGTTGCTATTATTGGTGACTTGAAGCAAAAGCTACGAACTAAACAGAGACTGGCTAAGGGCGAGGTGACGATGTGTGTTGGAAGTGTTTCCAAAGTTGATGAGATCACCATCGCACGCTCCATCTGCCTTCGAGATTAGTATTGAACCTAGATAAATGTTATCAGGTGTCTACGTTGAGCATGAATATGATTAGATCATGTTCATTCCAATACGGTTATTCATTTAAGTTAGAGAATAATGGTTATTCTGTTTACATGAATAATATCTTTCACGGTCATGCACCCTATGTGAATGGTTCATTGAATCTCGGTCGTGGTAATACGCATGTTCACGCCAAAAGATGTAGAGTTAATAATGATAGTACCACTTTCTTGTGGCACTGCCGCGTAGGTCATATTGTCGTAAGATGCATGAAGAAACTCCATGTCGATGGATGTTTGGAGTCACTTGATTTTGAATCGCTTGACACATGCGAGCCATGCCTCATGGGCAGGATGACTAAGACCCCGTTTTCAGGTACAATGAAACGGGCAAGTGACTTGTTGGAAATCATACATGCTGATGCGTGTTATCCAATGAGAATTGAAGCGTGCGGTGGATATCTCTATTTTCTCATCTTCACTGACGATTTGAGTAGATATAGGTATATTTACTTAATGAAGCACAAGTCTGAAATGTTTGAAAAGTTCAAGCGATTTCAGAGTGAAGTTAAGAATCATCATAACAAGAAGATCATGTTCCTACGATCTGATCAAAGGGGGATTTTCTGAGTTATGAGTTTGGCAATCACTTAAGACATTGTGGAATTGTTTCGTAGTTGAAGCCACCTGGAACACCACAGCGTAATGGTATGTCCGGACGTCATAATCGAACCTTATGAGATATGGTGCGATCTATGATGTCGCTTACCGATCTACCGCTATTATTTTGAGGTTATGCATTAGAGACAGCTGCATTCACTTTAGATAGGACACCATATAAGTCCGTTGAGACGACGTCGTATGAACATTGGTTTGGCAAGAAACCAAAGTTGTCGTTTCTTAATGTTTGGGGCGGCGATACTTAAGGCTTCAGCTGGAAAGGCTCGAACCAAAAACGGACAAATACATCTTCATAGGATACCCAAAGGTAACAGTTGGGTATACCTTCTACCTCAGATCCGAGGCCAAATTGTTTGTCGCTAAGAAAGGGTCCTTTCTCGAGAAGGAGTTTCTCTCGAAAGAATTGAGTGGGAGGAAGATAGAACTTGATGAGGTTGTTGAACTTTTACTTCAACCAGAGAGTGATGCAACACAGAAAGATGTTTTCTGTGGCGCCTACGTCTGTTGAAGAGGAAGTTAATGATAGTGATCATGAAGCATCGGATCAAGTTGCTATCGAATCTCATAGGTCGACAAGGATATGTACTACTCCTGGGTGGTACGGTAATCCTGTCTTAGATATAATGTTGTTGGACAACAATGAACCTACGAACTATGGAGAAGCAATGGTGGGCCCGTATTCCGACAAATGGTTAGAAGCCATGAAATCTGAGATAGGATCCATGTATCAGAACAAAGCATGGACTTTGGTGGACTTGCCCAATGATCGGCAAGTCATTGAGATAAATGGATCTTTAAGAAGAAGACAGACGTGGACGGTAATGTTACCGTCTATGAAACTCGACTTGTGGCAAAGATTCTTTTCACAAGTTCAAGGAGTTGACTACGATGAGATTTTCTCACCCGTAGCGATGTTTAAGTCCGTCGGAATCATGTTAGCATTAGCTGTATTTTTCGATTATGAAATCTGACAGATGGATGTCAAAACAAGTTTCTTACCAGTTTTCGTAAGAAAAAGTTGTATGTGATACAATAAAAGGTTTTGTCGATCCTAAGAATGCTAAAAGGTATGCTGGCTCCAGCAATCCTTCTATGGACTAGAGCAAGCATCTCGGAGTCGGAATATATGCTTTGATGGAGTGATCAAAGCTTTTAGGTTTATACAATGTTTGCTAGAAACTTGTATTTACAAGAAAGTGAGTGGGAGCACTACAACATTTCTGATAAGTATATGTGGATGACATAGTGTTGATTCGAAATAATGTAGAATTTCTGAAAAGCATAAACGGTTGTTTGAAGAGTGATTTTCAAAGGAAGACCTGGATAAAGATGCTTACATATTGGGCATCAAGATCTATAGAGATAGATCAAGACGCCTGATGATACTTTCAAAGAATGCACACCTTGACATGTTTTTGAAGGAGTTCAAAATAGATCAGTCAAAGAAGGGATTCTTACCTGAGTTGTAAGGTGTGAAGTTGAGTAAGACTCAAAGATTGACCATGGCAGAAGAAAGAGGAAGGACGAAGGTCATCCCCTATGCTTTTGTCATAGGCTCTATACGGTATGCCATGCTGAGTACCGCACCAGATGTGTGCCTTGCCACATGTCTGGCAAGAGGGTATCTTAATACCTAGTTCAATCTCATTTACCGGCAAGTCTCTTTACTCGTTCCGTAATACATCATCCCGCAACTAACTTATTAGTTGCAATGCTTGCAAGGCTTAAGTGATGTGCATTACCGAGAGGGCCCAGAGATACCTCTCCGACAATCGGAGTGACAAATCCTAATCTCGAAATACGCCAACCCAACAAGTACCTTCGGAGACACCTGTAGAGCACCTTTATAATCACCCAGTTACGTTGTGATGTTTGGTAGCACACAAAGTTGTTGGAAATATGCCCTAGAGGCAATAATAAATTGGTTATTATTATATTTCCTTGTTCATGATAATCGTTTATTATCCATGCTAGAATTGTATTGATAGGAAACTCAGATACATGTGTGGATACATAGACAACACCATGTCCCTAGTAAGCCTCTAGATGACTAGCTCGTTGATCAATAGATGGTTACGGTTTCCTGACCATGGACATTGGATGTCGTTGATAACGGGATCACATCATTAGGAGAATGATGTGATGGACAAGACCCAATCCTAAGCCTAGCACAAGATCGTGTAGTTCATATGCTAAAGCTTTTCTAATGTCAAGTATCATTTCCTTAGACCATGAGATTGTGCAACTCCCGGATACTGTTGGGGATATAATTATTTACGTAAGCCGCCCAGGAGGGGCCGGGTTACGCAAAGAGAAGCCCATCTGAAGCCCAAGACCAAGATGTGAAGATGGCGGTTCAGTAAAGGGTCTAAAGGCCCACAGACAATTTAGGGCCCATGGTGATAAACCGCCATGAGGGTGCGACTTGTATTGTAAGGTAGAAATAACTAGTCACCGAGCCGGACACTGTTTATGAGCCGTCCGGGACTCTATAAGTCGTAGGGCGTCGACCCGTGTATATAAGGGGACGACCAGCTGGCGGCTTTGGGAGAGAAGAAACAAGAGATCGAGAACCGGGCATAGCGTATCTCGCTCCCTGATCATCGAAACCTCAAGCAATTCCAACCCAACTAGACGTAGGCCTTCCTTCACGGTAAGGGGCTGAACTAGTATAAACCTCGCGTGTCCTTTGTCCCGATTAACCCCTTTAAGCTTCCTAGTTGCGATGGCTCCATGATCAAGTCCTTGCAAGAGGACATCTGCCGTGACAATTCCACGACAGTTGGCGCCCACCGTGGGGCCAGCGCACGGTGGATTTGAGTTCTTGAAGGGCAGCTTCGAAGGGCTCAAGGGATACACAGTTGGCCGGATGACCAAGAGTCATCGCGACAAGATCTACATCAACGACGAAGGCTGGGGCCCTGACGCTGGCTCAATTTAGTACGGCTACCGGGTCCCCTTTGGCGGAATTCACGTCTTCATCAGCCGGATTGGTGAGCCGGGCCCTGAGCCGGACAGCTGCACCAACCTCATCGAGACAGTTCAGCATGCGAAACCCGCCCGAGCTCAACCCGTCGTGAAGCGTGCCTTTGTGGGTTGCATCCATGGAGGTGAACTTCCTGAAGGATCTGAAGGTGATGGTGAGCCGGCCGTCCTCTCTGACGGTGATTCATCTGCCGGCTCAACAGATTCGCTGTATCAAGTTCAAGATGGTGTGCTTGGGGGCTGTTCCGATGGCAGCACTATTCCGGACCTCTCAGAGTCGCCAAACTGGGCATGAGTCTTCATGGCTGGTACTCAACCCGGCCAAAATTCTACGGCCTCAGCGGCGATAACGTCCGGGTTAGGAGCAGCCGGGGCAGAAGGCCCCGTGCGCTCACCGGCTCAGGTGCTGATGGATCTCATGGATAAGCTTGCGGCTTTGTTAACTGTTACAGTCATCCCTGCGAACCAATCTGAGCATGAGGCAGAGGTGGCACAGGTTCGCGACGAGATCGCCCGAGTCAAGGAAACCTTAGCAGCTGAGGACGCTAGATTAGCAGCTGAGCGGGCGGCTTTGGACGTACGGGCGCAGCAACTTCAGACAAAGGCCTTGCAGCTCACGTTGAGCTTAAACACATCTAATGAGGTAACGAAGAGGAGACATCAGAAAAATCAGTCCCGTTTACCTCAGAATTATGATCCTCGGAATCTCTTTGCTACACCCGGGGCCGGCCCAAGTAACCCGCCAGGTGCGAATCAGCTTATTACATCCGGAGCGGGAGGTCCAGTCCAGCCTCAGGGGATTGCACCTCCTCACGGCAATATGGCACCACCCAATTACGTACCAATACCACAAGGTCACTTCTCCAACCCCATGGAGAACTTAATCGCAGCATCAACATGTTTGGCGGCTCTCCCAGTAGATGGGGATGATCCGACAGCGGTGGAAACCCGGAAGATCAGAGAACTGCCCTGGCTCAGCAAGAGACCTACTCCTACAGCCGGGATAGGATTCACTCGACTCCTCCGCCCTGGTTAGCCCCGCCTCGTCAAAATCGGAGCCCGAGTTACAGTAGACACATGGAGTCAGAGGCCTTGTCAAGTAACGCTCAGCGCCGGAACCAGCCCGGCGAGTATAACCCGGTTCAGGATCGGATACGTTAGGAGGACGAGCTGGCGGCTCAGCTAGCCTAACAGAACTCATCGGCTTACCCGACGACTTCCGTTGAGGCGGGAGTTGCTACTAGAATCGGAGGAGTTCCTTGTCTGGTATCGGCTCTACGTAATGTACGTCTGCCCAAGGATTTCAAGGGACCTCGGAAGGTGCCGAATTATACGGCTGATTTACAGCCTGGGGCGTGGATTGAAAGTTACGAGATGGCTATGGAGCTGCTAGAGGTTAGTGATGAAGCGATGGCTAAATATTTCACCATGATGTTAGACGGAACGGCCCGTTCTTGGTTAAAGGGTTTGCCACCCAACTCCATTAGTTCATGGGCGGAGATAAAGGCCCGTTTCATCCAGAACTTCAAGGATACTTGCAAGCAGTCTATGTCAATTGTGGATCTGACAAATTGTAAGCAGGAAGAAGGTGAATCTACGACTCATTGGGTGCACCGGGTCAAAGATATAATACATTCGTCTGATAAGATGGATGCCGGCTCAGCAGTTCTCATGCTGGAGAAGAATTGCCGCTTCAAGCCTCTGAGACAGAAGCTGGGGCGCCTTAAGCGTGATTGCAACGATATGGGGACGCTGATGGCGGTTTTAGTCAAGTATGCCGGTCAGGCAGTTTCTGCGGCAATTCAATGAAGAGCGACGAAAAGCTATAGGAGAAGAGGTCGCCCGGCTCTTGGCGGCTGGGTTTATTGTCGAAGTTTTTCACCCGGAGTGGTTGGCTAACCCGGTACTCGTACTCAAGAAAAATGGCACTTGGCGGATGTGTGTGGATTACACGGACTTAAATAAAGCTTGTCCGGCTGATCCTTTTGCCCTCCCCCGTATTGATCAAATCATTGATGCTACGGCAGGTTGTGAGTGTTTGAGGTTTTTGGATGCTTATTCTGGTTATCATCAGATCAAGATGGCAGTTAAGGACCAGGAGAAGACGGCTTTCATCACCCCGTTTGGAGCCTTCTGCTATGTGTCTATGCCTTTTGGGCTCAAGAGTGCCCAGGCAACTTATCAACGGTGTGTACAGAATTGTCTCCAAAATCAGATTAGGCGCAATGTTCATGCCTATGTGGATGACATAGTAGTGAAATCCAGAGAGGCGGAAACCTTGATATCTGATCTCAGAGAAACCTTTGACAATCTCCGGGTTTACAAAATGATGCTTAACCCGGAGAAGTGTGTATTTGGTGTGCCTGCAGGCAAGCTTTTGGGATTCTTGGTCTCAAACAGGGGCATCGAGGCTAATCCGGAGAAGATTAAGGCGATCACTTCTTTGGCTAAACCGGCATGTATTAATGATGTTCAGCGATTGGCGGGTCGTGTTGCCGCTTTAAGCCGGTTCATAAGCCGGTTAGGTGAGAAGGCCCTACCGCTGTACCAATTAATGAAGAAGGCAAACACCTTTGTCTGGAGTGATGCTGCTAATGCTGCTTTTGAGGATTTGAAGAGGCAGTTATCTGAGCTGCCGGTTCTTGCGGCTCCCATTGACAAAGAGCCTTTGCTGTTATATGTGGCTGCTAATTCACGAGTCGTCAGTGTGGCAATTGTGGTAGAGCGCAAGGAGGCTGGTAAGGAACATCCGGTTCAACGGCCGGTTTATTATGTCAGTGAGGTACTCATCGAGTCAAAACAAAGATATCCTCATTGGCAAAAACTTGTTTACGGGGTGTTCATGGCAAGGCGGAAGCTGAAGCAGTACTTCCAAGGTCACCCTATCACTGTGGTAAGTTCTGCCCCCTTGGGAGACATTATTCAGAACAGAGAGGCTATAGGACGAGTCGCCAAATGGGCCATCGAGCTCGGACCTCATGGTCTGAAGTACGTACCGCGTACTGCCATTAAGTCTCAAGCTTTGGTGGATTTCATCAACGACTGGACAGAGCTACAGGCACCTAAGGAGAAGCCCGATAACACTTATTGGATTATTCACTTTGATGGGTCCAGACAGTTGGAAGGCTCGGGGGCTGGAGTTGTATTAACTTCCCCTCGAGGTGACAAATTTTGTTATGTGATCCGGCTTATGTTTCCTTGCACTAACAATGCATCTGAGTATGAGGCCCTGCTCCATGGTCTCCGGATGGCCAAAGAGATGAACTTGAGCCGGGTAAGATGCTTAGGAGACTCAGACCTTGTGGCTCAACAAGTGTCAGGCAAGTGGGACTCTAAAGATCCCCTCATGGCGGCTTACCATCATGAAGTCGTGGCTGTGGCTGGATATTTCAAGGGTTACATAGTGGAACACATTGATCGAAGAAAGAATGAGCCGGCTGATGCCTTAAGCCGGCTGGGGTCTCAGTGTAAGCTGGTGCCGCCTAACACCTTTCTTGATATTTTACATAATCCTTCTGTTAAGTTACCTACAGAAGAAGATCTGGCAATACCAGACCCGGAGGCACAGCTGGTGGCGGCTATCCACATTATCCCGGATTGGACAGTGCCTTATTTGGCTTACATGACCCGGGGAGAGTTGCCTGAAGACGAGACCTTGGCAAGATAGATCATCCGGCGGTCTAAGTCCATGACAATTGTCAATGGCGAGTTACATCATTACAGCATCACTGGCGCAATTCAACGTTGCGTGTCACCTGCAGAGGGTCAGGAGATCCTTTGTGAGATTCATGAAGGCAATTGTGATCATCACGCCGGCTCAAAATCTCTTGTGGCCAAAGCTTTCCGTCATGGGTTTTATTGGCTGACAGCTCATGCTGATGCAGAAGACCTGGTCAGTAAATGTGACGGATATCAGAAATTCTCACGACGAGCCCATGTGCCGGCTCAAGAATTGAGGATGATTCCAATTACCTGGCCATTTGCAGTCTGGGGGCTTGATATGGTCGGGCCTTTCAAAAGATCTAAGGATAAAAAGACTCACCTCTTGGTGGCCGTTGACAAGTTCACAAAGTGGGTGGAGGCGGAGCCAGTGAGTAAGTGTGATGCAGCCATAGCAGTCCAGTTTATGAAAAAGGTGATTTTTCGCTTTGGTTTTCCACACAGGATCATAACTGATAATGGTACTAACCTTTCCAAAGGAGCTATGGAAGAGTTCTGTCAACGAGAGCATATTCGGCTTGACGTTTCAGCTGTAGCTCACCCTCAATCAAATGGTCAAGCAGAACGAGCCAATCAAGAAATCATGAAGGGTATCAAGCCCCGGCTCTTGGTCCCCTTACAGCGGATGCCGGGTTGTTGGGTGGAGGAGTTACCTTCTGTACTCTGGAGCATCAATACTACACCTAATAGATCTACGGGTTACACGCCTTTCTTTATGGTGTATGGAGCAGAGGCGGTCCTGCCAAGTGACATCCGTCACGATTCACCCCGTGTGGCGGCTTATGTTGAGGAAGAAAATAAAAAAGCTCGGCAAGATGCACTTGACCTGTTGGATGAAGAGCGAGACTTGGCAATAGCCCGTTCGGCGATTTACCAGCAAGACCTGCGCCACTACCACAGCCACCGGGTTAAGTCCAGAACCTTTCAGGAAGGCGACTTAGTGCTCCGAGTCATCCAGGATCAATCTAACATGCACAAGCTATCCCCTCCTTGGGAAGGACCCTTTGTGGTCAGCAAGAATCTGAACAATGGATCATACTACCTTATCGACGTTCGGGAACACAAAGACTCACGTAAGTCGGAGGAGGAGACCCGTCGGCCGTGGAATATCGCTCATCTTCGGCCTTATTATACTTGAGCCGTCGGCTCTAATGTGTATATACTTATACTATGTATATTATATAAAGCAATAAAGCAGGACCTTTGTCCTTTTTTCCACTCCCAAAAAGGTTTATGTGTTTTCCTTGTCAGGTGGTGGAGATGACCAAGGAGAAGCGGATCATATCTGAATCCGGCTTTCCTTTGGTCCGGTTTATGATCATATCTGAATCTAGCCGTGATCACTTGGGGGCTTCCTATTCAAACATAGGTCGTATTCGAACCAAAGAGAACATAGCTGTCGATACCCACTTGATCAGCATACTGCCAAACCCACTTGGGGGCTTCTTGATCATATCTGAATCATAGCTTAACTCCTTTTGGGTCTGACGTGGATCGTATTCGAATCAGCGTCATTAAACAACTCTTATGGTCAGTTGGGGGCTTCCTGTTCAAACATAGGTCGTATTCGAACCAAAGAGAACATAGTTGTCGATACCCACTTGATCGGCATCGCCACAGCCACTGGGGGCTAACAGATCGTATCCGAATCTTAGCCCAACCCCTTTGGAACGGGTCACTGATCGTATTCGAATCAGAAACCCTTGAATTTTGTTCATCATATTTTACAAGTGCCAACATTAGATATCTTGTGACCCTCTTGAAGGTACAATGGAATACATTACAATCTTCCAGAATTAATATTAGTTACATCAGGTTGTTAAGAACCAGGTGAACTTGTATGTGCCAATTTTCAGGAGTTAAGTTTACCCTCAGGGGTTGGTTTATATAAGCCAGAAAAACAGCTGTAAGCACTACAGGGCAATGCAAGGTATATCTGCAAAGGGCATAACAGATTCATATAAAGTATATAGTGACGACAGCTTATGCAAGTACTAGAGGCCATAAGCATACGCAAAGGCATAGCAAAACTCAAGGTATTTTTTTTACAAGACTCTCCGAGTCTGAATGATGCGGCATTGTTTTTCTACAACTACATAAGCAGGTGGCGCCTGATAATCTACTCTTGGGGTTGATTTGAAGCCTCCGGGTTATCCTTCTCCACCTCTCCGCCGGCTGCTTTGTCCTGGAAGGATGATGAGTCCCGGTCAATGCCACTCAAGGCCTCAAACTCAACGTCATCATCTATTAAACCGGTTGGGTCGACTTCAGGAGCAAAGGTGTGCTTACGGGTTGGAGGGATCAAGCTGACGTCGTCATAATGCGGCGTGGGGATTCTACGATTCTCGTTGTCGTAACCCGGCTGACACTTGGAGAGGTTAGTGTCGTTCCCAATAAGAGTAACCACCAGACGTATATCTTTCACACAGGCGGTGAAATCTTTATCATTAAACACGGTGCCATCTTCGTTTAAACTTGGATACCCAAGAGCAATATCAGCAGGGTCTAGTTCTGGAAGCCACGCCTTGGCCCGGCTCAATGCGGCTATAGCTCCGGCTCTTGCAGATGCTCGTCTTAACTCTTGGATCCGCTGAGGTAGCACATCAAGCTGCTTCAGCACATCTTGCAGGAGATAGGGAACATCATTTGATAAAGACACAACGGCCAGGGCACGTTGTGACCCGGTGTAGAGCTGTTCCACCAGAGTATAAACCGCCTTCAGCTTGATCACCATGTTCTCCTTGAGATTTGTGCTTCTGGGGCCTGCGTTATTAAGCATAAGGTGAGTCAGAGGAAACAACCGAAATGGTCATTCAAGGAGTTTTGCAGTGTTTAAGATTTGAGTAAGTCACTCACCAAAGATTGCTGAGACCATTCGAGATATCTGGCGCTTTAAGTCAGACAGTTCGGCCGTTGCTTCCGCCAGCGATGCCTCTGCTGTCTCGGCCCGGGTCACCAGTGCGGCCTTTTCATCAGCCTAAATTTTCTTCTCCGATTCAAAATTTTGCTTCAGCTTCTCTTGTTCAGAGACGCTGAATTCAAATTTGGAGTTAGCCTTTTGAGTTTCAGTCTCCTGGGCTGCCACGCGGTTCTTCAGGTCAACAATTTCCGATTCAAATTGACTTATCATGACCTACATTGCACCAGATAACACTCAAGATTACGGTAAATAGTGTTAAGTCCCAAGCACTTTGCAAGCAAAGGTATTTGGCACTTGGGGGCTAATGTATCCTGAAGAATTTTCAATTACTACTCCGGTTCATGGAAATTAAAGTCCCAAACACTTTGCAAGCAAAGATGTTTAGCACTTGGGGGCTAATGTGTATCGCAAGTGTTACCGGGTTAAAAGTCTTTTTCCTAAGCCGGATAAGCAGTGCTAAGCAATTTTCAAAAGTCTACAACATATTTACTTATAAGCAATAGACTTGGGGGCTGGTACAGTAAATATGGTTAAAGAAAGCTAGCATAAGTCATACCTCATATTTCTGCTGTATCTGCTTCACCATGTCAATTTCCAGGTCACGGCTGCTATGTACTTGATTGATATAGCCGGAGACGATCTCTCCGATACTCAAATGAGTATAGTCAGTGACGTCCAGCTTGGCCTTTCGGCGTTCTACCAACTCCTCTTTAGAACACTTGGCAAGTACAGATGGCTGTGCTGGTTCAACAAACTGAGTTTTGAGGATCTCAACTTCCAGATCACTTGATTTGGCGGGGCTAGGAGCCTCCGGGTTACCAGACTTGTTGAAGATTTGCTTAGTAGGCGGGTCAGAGGAAGATATAGGAGCATTATGAGATGGTTGAGGCGGCGGCTCGTGAGCAGGGGCATCAGGAGCAGCTGTGCCCAGCTCTGGTTCAGTCACAACCGGCTCTTGGGGCGGCTTATTCTTTTTTGCCCTTTTGCTGGGCTCTACTTGCACACTGCGGAAAAAGTAGACAGGTTAAATACGAAAAGTATGAGTAAAATAAAGGCATAAGGTACAACAAGTTTATATTACCTAGGAGCAGTTTTGAAGGCTGGCATGTTGGACTGCATAGACTCACCGGAGGAAGGTGAAATATCCTGATAATTGGAGTCAGAAGAATTGAGAGGATAACGAATGAAACCCGCCAAAGGAAAAAGAAGGTGTGAATCGGAGGTAACCTCAGTCTGGCGTTTCCTGGTCACATCAGGTAAGCCGGAGGAGAGTTCCGCGTCTTTGCTGGTCCGGGTCTGCCTCCGGCTCTCATAAATCTGTCGCTTCAAAAGAAAGTCAGGATCTTGGTAAGCCAAAGGATGTGAAAATATTACTTTCCGGGTTACTCTTCGAATATTCTGACGCGGCTGTAGCTCGGAGTCGGAAGAGATTATAATTACCTCTTCCTCGACGGGTTGGCTGTTGCCCGTGTCTTCCTGAAAGAAGGTTAGTATCAGTAAGGTAGTGATAAAGGAGAAAGGGAAATTCAAAGGTTACCTCTTCCTCATTATCATCAGTATCATCAAGCTGAAACAGCTCAGAGGCGCTTGGCTTCCTCTTCCTTGAGGTGGTGGGCTTGGTGGTTTTCTTTTCGGCTCTCTTGGCCGCCCTGGCTTTCTTGGCTGCCTCATGATCATATTGGGTTTTCCAGAAGTTGTCATTTGCCTGTAAAAGGTTATAACGGGTTATGCATAAGAATACAGCCTGACATGATAAAAAAAGAGATAATAATAACCCGACGGCTGGAAACTTACTGCAGGGGCCGGGTTCTTCTGGCAAAAAGGTAGTAAGCCGAAGGCGTTACTATTCACTGTGCCCTCCTTCAACAAGGACTGAGTTGTAGCTTCCACTATGTCATCTGGTAAGTCCTCAGGGCTACGACGCTGAGGGTCATCTTTCTCACCTGAATAATTACACATTAAGCCGGGGCGGCGGCTTAACGGAATTATTCTCCAAGCAACCCAGACTCGGACCAGGTCAATGCCATCTAAGCCGTTCCCTAAAAGAGCTTTTATCTTCTTGATTTTGGGGGTGAGTGGCAGACGTTCAGTAGCTATCAACTTATTCGGCAGCGGGTGAGTAGGTTCAAGGCGCAATGCACGGAAGCCGGGCAGCGGGTTTTCACCAGCCGGAGAAGTGTCCTGGCAGTAGAACCACGTTTGGTTCCAGTCCTTTGGATGACTCGGCAGTTCAGCATAAGGGAAAAGGCATTCTCTTCGTTGCTGAATCGAGATGCCACAAAGTTCTAGACTGGGTCCGTTGGTGCATGCATTCTGCCGGTTCAAATAGAACAACTCCCTGAACAAAAGTAGGTTGGGTTCTTCTCCAAGGTAGACCTCACAGAAAACTTGAAAGTTGCAGATATTTGACACCGAATTGGGCCCGATGTCTTGAGGTCTTAAGTCAAAGAAGTGCAAAACGTCTCTAAAGAATTTTGAACCGGGAGGAGCAAATCCCCGGCTCATGTGATCGGTGAAAATGATCACCTCCCCTTCCTTAGGTTGAGGTTTCTCTTCAGACGAGTCAGGAGCGCGATAAGAAATGACATCCTTCTTGGGCAGATGGCCAGACTTTACAAACTCGGACAGTTTGCTCTCTGTAACAATGGATGGGACCCAGTTGCAGGTAATCGGAGGCTTAACAGCTTTGGGTGCCATTGGATAAATTGAAGCCTACAACAAGATAAAAGAAATTTTCCGGTTCATTATAACCCAGAGAATAAGCATTATTGGGTTATCTGAGATGGCGGCTTAAGTAGGGGCCTAATGACATACAGGTAACTATGTGGTAATGATTAGCAACTGCAAGTACTAAAGATGATTAAGGTTTTCTTAAGTCACCATAAGCAAGCGGTGCTGACAACCGGCATTATTTTAAACTGGTCAGATGAATTATTATGGCTGAAGCAGAGTCAACAGATGCGGTTTTTTGGTTAAGTGTGGAACAAACAGGTTTCACAAGTTGCAATCATTATTTTGGATCAAACGAGGTTCTGAGAAAGAAAATATTTCTAGACCTAAAAACAGTATAGAGAAGTTCATATACTCGTGGAGGGTTTCCAAAACAAGGGAAATGAGATCTATTCTTATACAGGATAAGCACGAATATTTTCCGCAGCAGTTTTATGTTGTTTCTATAATCTAAACAAAGGCATTGGAGGTGAAATTAATGGAGGTCTGCGTCGGGCGGTGATGAACACCGACGAACTCAAGACGATTTCAAGACAGATCTGAGAAAGGGGAAAAGAGGAACTCACAGATGCGGAAGAGCTGCGGAGGGTCGCCGTCGTTGTCTGGTCGGAATCAGGGTGATGCAGCGGCCTGAGTCGGTGAAGACGAGGAGTTCGACGGCGGCGGCGGCGGAGCTTGAGCAGCAAAGGAAGAAGTATGAGGAGGAAGACGACTGAAGGAAATGGAGAAGGCCTAGGTCACATCTATTTATAAGGAGGGGCCGACCAAGACGGCGCAAGAAATGAGGAGACCAAAGCATCATTATCCAGCGGCCCCGACGCCTCGATTCTCGGGATGGTCAGTAAAGGCAAAGATTCGTTTTTACTGACGTCGGATGATCCAGATTTGACAGGGCTCCGGTATATCGTGGATTGCCAGAGATTCCTCCATCGGAACTCGACGAAATTTTCCAGGGTTGTTATAGACCCAATTCCGCACAATTCCACCAAAGCGATCGTCAAAGCGATACTCGAGGAGGTAGTGGCGACAGATACGAGTTCGCTGTCCAAAAAAACAGCACGGTCACTTGAGGGCAATGTTGACGTTGAGCCCCTGAGCTCCATAGATAATTCCTCCGTGATCTTGATAGAGATTGGAGTTGATGTTTGATGAAGGCCCTCGTCCGAATATGGTGATCCGAACATGGGGCGCAATTCTTGGTCGAACCAAGGTGACCAGTCGAACTGGTGACGAAGACGCCGAAGTCGCAGTTGATCTGCAGGCGAGCCATCGATCCTTTTGTCGATCACACAACGGAACTCTCAATGAAAGCACCAATGTCAGTGTCAAAACCGGCGGATCTCGGGTAGGGGGTCCCAAACTATGCGTCTAGGACGGATGGTAACAGGAGGCAAGGAACACGATGTTTTACCCAGGTTCGGGCCCTCTTGATGGAGGTAAAACCCTACGTCCTGCTTGATTAATATTGATGATATGCGTAGTACAAGAGTATATCTACCACGAGATCAAGGAGGCTAAACCCTAGAAGCTAGCCTATGGTATGATTGTTGTATGATGAAGTTGTGTCCCCTATCGACTAGCCTGGCCCTGGTTTATATAATGCACCAAAGGCCTAGGTTAACAAGAGTCCTAGCCGAATACGCCGGTGGGGAGAAGTCCTTGTCTTGATCGCCAAGTCTTTGTGGAATCTTCCTTGTATGCGGCAGCTGTCCGAACTGGCCCATGAGTATACGGCCATGGGGGCCTCGGCCCAATCTAATAGATCGGGAGACGACATGGTGAGTACCCCCTAGTCCAGGACACAGTCAGAGGATATGAAGGATTAAAATATGAATTTTATTGAAGATGACGTCACAGAGATTTGACCCGGATCCGGATGATGACGTCACGGCGGGTTAGAATTTCCACGCAAAATAGAAGACTAAGGGCTAGTTTATAAGGTTTTTAAAGATTGACATGAACCGGTTCAAATCAATCTGGGGCCTTATGTTGGGGATATAATTATTTACATAAGCCGCCCAGGAGGGGCCGGGTTACGCAAAGAGAAGCCCATCTGAAGCCCAAGACCAAGATGTGAAGATGGCGGTTCAGTAAAGGGTCTAAAGGCCCACAGACGATTTAGGGCCCATGGTGATAAACCGCCATGAGGGCGCGACTTGTATTGTAAGGTAGAAATAACTAGTCACCGAGCCGGACATTGTTTATGAGCCGGCCGGGACTCTGTAAGCCATAGGGCGTCGACCCGTGTATATAAGGGGACGACCCGCTGGCGGCTTTGGGAGAGAAGAAACAAGAGATCGAGAACCGGGCATAGCGTATCTCGCTCCCTGGTCATCGAAACCTCAAGCAATTCCAACCCAACTAGACATAGGCCTTCCTTCACCGTAAGGGGCTGAACTAGTATAAACCTCGCGTGTCCTTTGTCCCGATTAACCCCTTTAAGCTTCCTAGTTGCGATGGCTCCACGATCAAGTCCTTGTAAGAGGACATCTGCCGTGACAATTCCAGGACAGATACCGTAGGAGTGCTTTGGGTGTGCCAAACATCACAACGTAACTGGGTGGCTATAAAGGTGCACTACGGGTATCTCCGAAAGTGTCTGTTGGGTTGGCACGAATCGAGACTGGGATTTGTCACTCCGTGTAACGAAGAGGTAACTCTGGGCCCACTTAGTAGGACATCATCATAATGTGCACAATGTGACCAAGGAGTTGATCACGGGATGATGTGTTACGGAACGAGTTAAGAGACTTGCCGGTAACGAGATTGAACAAGGTATCGGGATACCGACGATCGAATCTCGGGCAAGTATCGTACCGATAGACAAAGGGAATTGTATACGGGATTGATTGAATCCTTGACATCGTGGTTCATCCGATGAGATCATCATGGAGCATGTGGGAGCCAACATGGGTATCCAGATCCCGCTGTTGGTTATTGACCGGAGAGTTGTCTCGGCCATGTCTGCATGACTCCCGAGCCCGTAGGGTCTACACACTTAAGGTTCGATGACGCTAGGGTTATAGGGAATAGATGTATGTGGTTACCGAATGTTGTTCGGAGTCCCGGATGAGATCCCGGACGTCACGAGGAGTTCCGGAATGGTCCGGAGGTAAAGATTTATATATGGGAAGTCATCATACGGTCACCGGAATAATTCGGGGGGTTACCGGTATTGTACCGGGACCACCGAAGGGGTTCCGGGGGTCCACCTACCCCGGAGGGCCCTATGGGCTGTGTCTGGAGAGGGACCAGCCCCTTAGTGGGCTGGGCGCCTCCCCCTTAGGGCCCATGCGCTTAGGGTTTGGGGGAACCCTAAAGGGGGCGCCCCCCTTGCCTTGGGGGCAAGGCAACTCCCCTGGCCGCCGCCCCCTCCTCAGATTGGATCTGAAGGGTCCGGCCCCCCTCTCCCTTGCCCCTATATATATGTGGGGGGGGGTGGGAGGGCAGCCGCACCCAAGTTCTGGTGCAGCCCTCCCCCTCTCCCAAGTCCTCCTCTTCTCCCGCGATGCTTGGCGAAGCCATGCAGGATTGCCACGCTCCTCCTTCACCACCACGCCGTCGTGCTGCTGCTGGACGGAGTCTTCCCCAATCTCTCCTTCTCCCCTTGCTGGATCAAGGCGTGGGAGACGTCACCGGGCTGCACGTGTGTTGAACGCGGAGGCGCCGTTGTTCGGCGCTTAGATCGGAATCAACCGCGATCTGAATCGCTACGAGTAGGACTCCTTCATCCGCGTTCTTGCAACGCTTCCGCTTAGCGATCTACAAGGGTATGTAGATGCACTCCCCTTCCCCTCATTGCTAGATTACTCCATAGATTGATCTTGGTGATGCGTAGAAAATTTTAAATTTCTGCTACGATCCCCAACAAAAGTGTTCCTCCGGTAAACGGGAGTTGCATAATCTTATAGTCATAGGAACATGTATAAGTTATGAAGAAAAGCAATAGCAACAAACTAAACAATCAAGTGCTAAGCTAATGGAATGGTTCAAGTCAATCACATCATTCTCCTAATGATGTGATCCCATTAATCAAATGACAACTCATGTCTATGGCTAGGAAACATAACCATCTTCGATTAACGAGCTAGTCAAGTAGAGGCATACTAGTGACACTCTATTTGTCTATGTATTCACACATGTATTATGTTTCCAGTTAATACAATTCTAGCATGAATAATAAACATTTATCATGATATAAGGAAATAAATAATAACTTTATTATTGCCTCTAGGGCATATTTCCTTCAGTCTCCCACTTGCACTAGAGTCAATAATCTAGTTCACATCGCCATGTGATTTAACATCAATAGTTTACATCACCATGTGATTAACACCCATAGTTCACATCGTCATGTGACCAACACCCAAAGGGTTTACTAGAGTCAATAATCTAGTTCACATCGCTATGTGATTAATACCCAAAGAGTACTAACGAGTGATCATGTTTTGCTTGTGAGGGAAGTTTAGTCAACGGGTCTGCTACATTCAGATCCGTATGTATTTTGCAAATTTCTATATCAACAATGCTCTGCACGAAGCTACTCTAGCTAATTGCTCCCACTTTAAATATGTATCCAGATTGAGACTTTGAGTCATCTGGATCAGTGTCAAAACTTGCATCGACATAACCCTTCACGACGGACCTTTTGTCACCTCCATAATCGAGAAACATATCCTTATTCCACTAAGGATAATTTTGACCAATGTCCAGTGATTTACTCCTAGATCACTATTGTACTCCCTTGCCAAACTCAGGGCAGGGTATACAATAGGTCTGGTACACAGCATGGCATACTTTATAGAACCTATGGCTAAGGCATAGGGAATGACTTTCATTATCCCTCTATCTTTTGCCGTGGTCGGGTTTTGAGTCTTACTCAACTTCACACCTTGTAACACAGGCAAGAACTCCTTCTTTGACTGTTCCATTTTGAACTACTTCAAAATCTTGTCAAGGTATGTACTCATTGGAAAACTTATCAATCATCTTGATCTATCTCTATAGATCTTGATGCTCAATATGTAAGCAGCTTCACCGAGGTCTTTGTTTGAAAAACTCCTTCCAAACACTCCTTTATGTTTTGCAGGATAATTCTACATTATTTCCGATCAACAATATGTCATTCACATATACTTATCAGAAATGCTGTAGTGCTCCCACTCACTTTCTTGTAAATACAGGCTTCACCGCAAGTCTGTATAAAACTATATGCTTTGATCAACTCATCAAAGCGTATATTCCAACTCCGAGATGCTTGCACCAGTCCATAGACGGATCGCTGGAGCTTGCATATTTTGTTAGTACCTTTAGGATTGACAAAACCTTCTGGTTGCATCATATACAACTCTTCTTTAAAAAATCCATTAAGGAATGCAGTTTTGTTTATCCACTTGCCAGATTTCATAAAATGCGGCAATTGCTAACATGATTCGGACAGACTTAAGCATAGATACGAGTGAGAAACTCTCATCGTAGTCAACACCTTGAACTTGTCGAAAACCTTTTGCGACAATTCTAGCTTTGTAGATAGTAACACTACTAGCAGCGTCCGTCTTCCTCTTGAAGATCCATTTAATCTCAATGGCTCACCGATCATTGGGCAAGTCAATCAAAGTCCATACTTTGTTCTCATACATGGATCTCATCTCAGATTTCATGGTCTCAAGCCATTTTGCGGAATCTGGGCTCACCATTGCTTCCTCATAGTTCGTAGGTTCGTCATGGTCAAGTAACATGACCTCCAGAACAGGATTATCATACCACTCTGGTGCAGATCTCACTCTGGTTTACCTACGAGGTCCGGTAGCAACTTGATCCGAAGTTACATGATCATCATCATTAGCTTCCTCACTAATTGGTGTAGTAGTCACAGGAACATATTTCTGTGATGAACTACTTTCCAATAAGGGAGCAGGTACAGTTACCTCATCAAGTTCTACTTTCCTCCCACTCACTTCTTTCGAGAGAAACTCCTTCTCTAGAAAGGATCCATTCACAGCAATGAATATCTTGCCTTTGGATCTGTGATAGAAGGTGTACCCAACATTTTCTTTTGGGTATCCTATGAAGACGCACTTCTCCGATTTGGGTTTGAGCTTATCAGGCTGAAAATTTTCACATAAGCATTGCAACCTCAAACTTTAAGAAACGATAGCTTAGGTTTCTTGCCAAACCATAGTTCATACGGTGTCGTCTCAACGGATTTAGATGGTGCCCTATTTAACGTGAATGCAGCTGTCTCTAATGCATAACCCCAAAACGATAGCGGTAGATCGGTAAGAGACATCATAGATCGCACCATATCTAATAAAGTACGGTTATGACGTTCGGACACACTATTATGTTGTGGTGTTCCAGGTGGCATGATTTTGTGAAACTATTCCACATTGTTTTAATTGAAGACCAAACTCGTAACTCAAATATTTGTCTCTGCGATCAGATCATAGAAACTTCATTTTCGTGTCACGATGATTTTCCACTTCACTCTGGAGTTTTTGAACTTTTCAAATGTTTCAGACTTATGTTTCATCAAGTAGATATACCCATATCTGCTCAAATCGTCTGTGAAGGTCAGAAAATAACGATACCCGCCGTGAGCCTCAACATTCATTGGACTGCATACACCAGTATGTATTATTTCCAATGAGTCAGTTGCTTGCTCCATTGTTCCGAAGAACGGAGTCTTAGTCATCTTGCCCATGAGGCACGGTTTGCAAGCATCAACTGATTCATAGTCAAGTGATTCCAAAAGCCCATCAGCATGGATTTTCTTCATGTGCTTTACACCAATATGACCTAAACGACAGTGCCACAAATAAGTTGCACTATCATTATTAACTTTGCATCTTTTGGCTTCAATATTATGAGAATGTGTATCACCACGATCGAGATCCAACAAACCATTTTCATTGGGTGTATGACCATAGAAGGTTTTATTCATGTAAACAGAACAACAATTTATTCTCTTACTTAAATGAATAACCGTATTGCAATAAACATGATCAAATCATATTCATGCTCAACGCAAACACCAAATAACACTTATTTAGGTTCAACACTAATCCCGAAAGTATAGGGAGTGTGCGATGATGATCATATCAATCTTGGAACCACTTCCAACACACATCATCACTTCACCCTTAACTAGTCTCTGTTCATTCTGCAACTCCCGTTTCGAGTTACTACTCTTAGCAACTGAACCAGTATCAAATACCGAGGGGTTGCTACGAACACTAGTAAACTACACATCAATAATCTGTATATCAAATATACCTTTGTTCACTTTGCCATCCTTCTTATCCGCCAAAAACTTGGGGCAGTTCCGCTTCCAGTGACCAGTCCCTTTGCAGTAGAAGCACTTAGTCTCAAGCTTAGGACCAGACTTGGGCTTCTTCACTTGAGCAGCAACTTGCTTGCCGTTCTTATTGAAGTTCCCTTTCTTTCCCTTTGCCCTTTTCTTGAAACTAGTGGTCTTGTTAATCATCAACACTTGATGATCTTTCTTGATTTCTACCTTCATCGATTTCATCATCATGAAAAGCTCGGGAATCATTTTCATCATCCCTTGCATACTATAGTTCATCACGAAGTTCTACTAACTTGGTGATGGTGACTAGAGAATTCTGTCAATCACTATTTTATCTGGAAGATTAACTCCCACTTGATTCAAGCGATTGTAGTACCCAGACAATCTGAACACATGCTCACTGCTTGAGCTATTCTCCTCCATCTTTTAGCTATAGAACTTGTTGGAGACTTCATATCTCTCAACTTGGGTGTTTGCTTGAAATATTAACTTCAACTCCTGGAACATCCATATGATCCATGACGCTCAAAACGTCTTTGAAGTCCCGATTCTAAGCTATTAAGCATGGTGCACTAAACTATCAAGTAGTCATCATATTGAGCTAGCCAAACGTTCATGACGTCTGCATCTGCTCCTGCAATAGGTCTGTCACCTAGCTGTGCATTAAGGACATAATTCTTCTGTGCAGCAATGAGGATAAACCTCAGATCACGGATCCAATGCGCATCATTGCTACTAACATCTTTCAACTTAGTTTTTCTCTAGGAACATATCAAAATAAACATAGGGAAGCAACAACGCGAGCTTTTGATCTACAACATAGATATGCTAATACTACCAAGACTAAGTTCGTGATAAATTTAAGTTCAATTAATCATATTACTTAAGAACTCCCACTTAGAAAGACATCCCTCTAATCTTTTAAGTGATCACGTGATCCAAATCAACTAAACCATAACCGATCATCACGTGAAATGGAGTAGCTTTCAATGGTGAACATCAATATGTTGATCATATCTACTATATGATTCACGCTCGACCTTTCAGTCTCAGTGTTCCGAGGCCATATCTGCATATGCTAGGCTCGTCAAGTTTAACCTGAGTATTCTGCGTGTGCAAAACTGGCTTGCACCCGTTGTAGATGGACGTAGAGCTTATCACACCCGATCATCACGTGGTGTCTGGGCACGACGAACTTTGGCAACGGTGCATACTCAGGGAGAACACTTTTATCTTGAAATTTAGTGAGAGATCATCTTATAATTCTACCGTCAATCAAAGCAAGATAAGATGCATAAAAGATAAACATCACATGCAATCAATATAAGTGATATGATATGGCCATCATCATCTTGTGCTTGTGATCTCCATCTCCGAAGCACCGTCATGATCACCATCGTCACCGGCGTGACACCTTGATCACCATCGTAGCATCGTTGTCGTCTCGCCAATCTTATGCTTCCACGACTATCGCCACCGCTTAGTGATAAAGTAAAGCATTACAGCGCAATTGCATTGCATACAATAAAGCGACAACCATATGGCTCCTGCCAGTTGCCGATAACTCGGTTACAGAACATGATCATCTCATACAATAAAATTTAGCATCATGTCTTGACCATATCACATCACAACATGCCCTGCAAAAACAAGTTAGATGTCCTCTACTTTGTTGTTGCAAGTTTTACGTGGCTGCTACGGGCTTAGCAAGAACCGTTCTTACCTACGCATCAAAACCACAACGATAGTTTGTCAAGTTGGTGTTGTTTTAACCTTTGCAAGGACCGGGCGTAGCCACACTTGGTTCAACTAAAGTTGGAGAAACTGACACCCGCCAGCCACCTGTGTGCAAAGCACGTCGGTAGAACCAGTCTTGCGTAAGCGTACGCGTAATGTCGGTCCGGGCCGCTTCATCCAACAATACCGCCGAACCAAAGTATGACATGTTGGTAAGCAGTATGACTTATATCACCCACAACTCACTTGTGTTCTACTCGTGCACAACATCAATGCATAAAACCTAGGCTCGGATGCCACTGTTGGGGAACGTAGTAATTTCAAAAAAATTCCTACACACACGCAAGATCATGGTGATGCTTAGCAACGAGAGGGGAGAGTGTTGTCTATGTACCCTCGTAGACCGGCAACGGAAGCATTGACACAACATAGAGGAAGTAGTCGTATGTCTTCCCGATCCGACCGATCCAAGTACCGATCGGTCCGAGTTCTGCACACGTTCAACTCGGTGACGTCCCTCGAGCTCCGATCCAACAAAACGTTGAGGGAGAGTTTCGTCAGCACGATGGCGTGATGACGATGATGATGTTCTACCGACGCAGGGCTTCGCCTAAGCACCGCTACGATATGACCGAGGTGGAATATGGTGGAAGGGGGCACCGCACACGGCTAAGGAACAATCACGAAGATCAACTTGTGTGTCATGGGGTGCCCCCTTGCCCCTGTATATAAAGGAGGGAGAGGGGGAGGTGCGGCCGTCCCTAGGGGTGCGCCTGAAGGAGTCCTACTCCCACCGGGAGTAGGACTCCCCCCTCTTGCCTTGTTGGAAAAGGAAGGGGGAAGGGAGAAAGAGGAAAGGGGGGCGCCGCCGTCCCCCCTTCCTTGTCCTATTCGGACTAGGGGGGAGGGGGCGTGCGGCCTGCCCTGGCCGGCCATCCTCTTCTCCCTTATGGCCCATGTAGGCCCAATAACCCCCGGGGGGGTTCCGGTAACCCCCCGGTACTCCGGTAAAATCCCGATTTCACCCAGAATGTTTCCGATATCCAAATATAGGCTTCCAATATATCAATCTTTATGCCTCGACCATTTCTAGACTCCTCGTCATGTCCGTGATCACATCCGGGACACCGAACAACCTTCAGTACATCAAAACACAAAAACCCTAATTACGATCGTCACCGAACTTTAAGCGTGCGGACCCTACGGGTTCGAGAACTATGTAGACATGACCGAGACACGTCTCCGGTCAATAACCAATAGCGGAACCTGGATGCTCATATTGGCTCCTACATATTCTACGAAGATCTTTATCGGTCAGACCGCATAACAACATACGTTGTTCCCTTTGTCATCGGTATGTTACTTGCCCGAGATTCGATCGTCGGTATCTTAATACCTACTTCAATCTCATTTACCGACAAGTCTCTTTACTCATTCAGTAATACATCATCCCGCAACTAACTTATTAGTTGCAATGCTTGCAAGGCTTAAGTGATGTGCATTACCGAGAGGGCCCAGAGATACCTCTCCGACAATCGGAGTGACAAATCCTAATCTCGAAATACGCCAACCCAACAAGTACCTTTGGAGACACCTGTAGAGCACCTTTATAATCACCCAGTTACGTTGTGACGTTTGGTAGCACACAAAGTTGTGGAAATATTCCCTAGAGGCAATAATAAATTGGTTATTATTATATTTCCTTGTTCATGATAATCGTTTATTATCCATGCTAGAATTGTATTGATCGGAAACTCAGATACATGTGTGGATACATAGACAACACCATGTCCCTAGTAAGCCTCTAGTTGACTAGCTCGTTGATCAATAGATGGTTACGGTTTCCTGACCATGGACATTGGATGTCGTTGATAACGGGATCACATCATTAGGAGAATGATGTGATGGACAAGACCCAATCCTAAGTCTAGCACAAGATCGTGTAGTTCGTATGCTAAAGCTTTTCTAATGTCAAGTATCATTTCCTTAGACCATGAGATTGTGCAACTCCCAGATACCGTAGGAGTGCTTTGGGTGTGCCAAACGTCACAACATAACTGGGTGGCTATAAAGGTGCACTACGGGTATCTCCGAAAGTGTCTGTTGGGTTGGCACGAATCGAGACTGGGATTTGTCACTCCGTGTAACGGAGAGGTATCTCTGGGCCCACCCGGTAGGACATCATCATAATGTGCACAATGTGACCAAGGAGTTGATCACGGGATGATGTGTTACGGAACGAGTAAAGAGACTTGCCGGTAACGAGATTGAACAAGGTATCGGGATACCGACGATCGAATCTCGGGCAAGTATTGTACCAATAGAAAAAGGGAATTGTATACGGGATTGATTGAATCCTTGACATCGTTGTTCATCCGATGAGACAATCGTGGAGCATGTGGGAGCCAACATGGGTATCCATATCCCGCTGTTGGTTATTGACTGAAGAGTTGTCTCGGTCATGTCTGCATGACTCCCGAGCCCGTAGGGTCTACACACTTAAGGTTCGATGACGCTAGGGTTATAGGGAATAGATGTACGTGGTTACCGAATGTTGTTCGGAGTCCCGTATGAGATCCCGGACGTCACGAGGAGTTCCGGAATGGTCCGGAGGTAAAGATTTATATATGGGAAGTCATCATACGGTCACCGGAATAATTTGGGGGGTTACCGGTATTGTACCGGGACCACCGAAGGGGTTCCGGCGGTCCACCGGGAGGGCCCACCTGCCTCGGAGGGCCCTATGGGATGTGTGTGGAGAGGGACCAGCCCCTTAGTGGGCTGGGCGCCTCCCCCTAGGGCCCATGCGCCTAGGGTTTGGGGGAACCCTAAAGGGGGCGCCCCCTTGCCTTGGGGGGCAAGGCAACCCCGCTGGCCGCCGCCCCCTCCTCAGATTGGATCTGAAGGGGCCGGCCCCCCTCTCCCATGCCCCTATATATATGTGGGGGTGGGAGGGCAGCCACACCCAAGCTCTGGCGCAGCCCTCCCCCTCTCCCAAGTCCTCCTCTTCTCCCGCGGTGCTTGGCGAAGCCCTGCAGGATTGCCACGCTCCTCCTTCACCACCACGCCGTCGTGCTGCTGCTGGACGGAGTCTTCCCCAATCTCTTCTTCTCCCCTTGCTGGATCAAGGCGTGGGAGACGTCACCGGGCTGCATGTGTGTTGAACGCGGAGGCGCTGTTGTTCGGCTTTTAGATCAGAATCAACCGCGATCTGAATCGCTACGAGTACGACTCCTTCATCCGCGTTGTTGCAACGCTTCCGCTTAGCAATCTACAAGGGTATGTAGATGCGCTCCCCTTCCCCTCGTTGCTAGATTACTCCATAGATTAATCTTGGTGATGCGTAGAAAACTTTAAATTTCTGCTACGATCCCCAACAATGGCATCATGAGCTAGGTCTATGCGCAGTTTCTATGCACGAGTAGAACACAAGTTGTTGTGGGCGTCCATTTTGTCAATTTACTTGCCGTTACTAGTCTTATCTTGATTCGGCGGCATCGTGGGATGAAGCAGCCCGGACCGACCTTACACGTACTCTTACGTGAGACAGGTTCCACCGACTGACATGAAGGGTAAATAGAAATTGGCATATCACGTTGTGGTTTTGGCGTAGGTAAGAAACGTTCTTGCTAGAAACCTATAGCAGCCACGTAAAAATTTGCAACAACAATTAGAGGACGTCTAACTTGTTCTTGCAGCATATGCCTTGTGATGTGATATGGCCAAAAGGATGTGATGAATGATATATGTGATGTATGAGATTGGTCATGTTCTTGTAATAGGAATCACGACTTGCATGTCGATGAGTATGACAACCGACAGGATCCATAGGAGTTGTCTTAATTTATTTATGACCTGCGTGTCAACTTAAACGTCATGTAATTACTTTACTTTATTGCTAAACCATTAGCCATAGTAGTAGAAGTAATAGTTGACGAGACGACTTCATGAAGACACGATGATGGAGATCATGGTGTCATGCCGGTGACGATGATGATCATGGCGCCCCGAAGACGGAGATCAAAAGGAGCAAAATGATATTGGCCATATCATGTCACCATTTGATTGCATGTGATGTTTATCATGTTTTACATCTTATTTGCTTAGAACGACGGTAGCTTAAATAAGATGATCCCTCGCAATAATTTCAATAAAGTGTTCCCCCTAACTGTGCACCGTTGCGAAGGTTCGTTGTTTCGAAGCACCACATGATGATCGGGTGTGATAGATTCTAACGTTTGAATACAACGGGTGTAAGCCAGATTTACACACGCAATACACTTAGGTTGATACACCCAGGGGGCCTATATAAAGGAGGGGGGAGGAAGGGCAGCCGCACACCAAGCCTTGGCGCCTCCCTCTCCCCTGCTACACCTCTCCCTCTCACAGAAGCTCGGCGAAGCCGTGCTGCGATCACTGGTGCATCCACCACCACGTCGTCGTGCTGCTGGATCTTCATCAACCTCTCCTTCCCCCTTGCTGGATCAAGAAGGAGGAGACATCATCCGCTCCGTACGTGTGTTGAACACGGAGGTGCCGTCCGTTCGGCACTTGGTCATCGGTGATTTGGATCACGGCGAGTACGACTCCATCATCCCCGTTCTCTGAACGCTTCCGCTCATGATCTACAAGGGTATGTAGATGCACTCCTCTCTCCCTTGTTGCTAAATGACTCCATAGATTGATTTTGGTGATGCATAGAAAATTTTAAAATTCTGCTACGTTCCCCAACAGTGGTATCAGAGCTAGGTCTATGCGTAGTTACTATGCACGAGTAGAACACAAAGTAGTTGTGGGCGTTGATATTGTCAATTTGCTTGCCATTACTAGTCTTATCTTGATTCGGCGGCATCATGGGATGAAGCGGCCTGGACCAACCTTACACGTACGCTTACGTGAGACCGGTTCCACCGACTAACATGCACTAGTTGCATAAGGTGGCTGGCGGGTGTCTGTCTCTCCCACTTTAGTCGGATCGGATTCGATGAACAGGGTCCTTATGAAGGGTAAATAGAAATTGGCAATTCACGTTGTGGTTTTGGCGTAGGTAAGAAACCTTCTTGCTAGAAACCTATAGCAGCCACGTAAAAAACTTGCAACAACAATTAGAGGACGTCTAACTTGTTTTTGCAGCAATTGTTTTGTGATGTGATATGGCCAAAGGTTGTGATGAATGATGAATGATATATGTGATGTATGAGATTGATCATGTTCTTGTAATAGGAATCACGACTTGCATGTCGATGAGTATGACAACCGACAGGAGCCATAGGAGTTGTCTTTATTTATTTATGACCTGCGTGTCAACATAAACGTCATGTAATTACTTTACTTTATTGCTAAAGCATTAGCCATAGTAGTAGAAGTAATAGATGACGAGACAACTTCAAGAAGACACGATGATGGAGATCATGATGATGGAGATCATGGTGTCATGCCGGTGACAACGATGATCATGGAGCCCCGAAGATGGAGATCAAAGGAGCAAATGATATTGGCCATATCATGTCACTGTTTGATTGCATGTGATGTTTATCATGTTTTACATCTTATTTGCTTAGAACGATGGTAGCTTAAATAAGATGATCCCTTGAAATAATTTCAAGAAAGTGTTCCCCCTAACTGTGCACCGTTGGGAAGGTTCGTTGTTTCGAAGCACCACATGATGATCGGGTGTGATAGATTCTAACGTTCGAATACAACGGGTGTAAGCCAGATTTACACATGCGATACACTTAGGTTGACTTGACGAGCCTAGCATGTACAGACATGGCCTCGGAACACAGAAGACCGAAAGGTCGAGCATGAGTCGTATAGAAGATACGATCAACATGAAGATGTTCACCGATGATGACTAGTCCGTCTCACGTGATGATCGGACACGGCCTAGTTGACTCGGATCATGTATCACTTACATGACTAGAGGGATGTCTATCTGAGTAGGAGTTCATTAAATAATTTGATTAGATGAACTTAATTATCATGAACATAGTCTAAAATTGTCTTTGCAAATATGTTGTAGATAAATAGCTCATGTTGTAGCTCCCTGTTTCAATACGTTCCTAGAGAAAGACTAAGTTGAAAGATATTGTAAGCAATGATGCGGACTGGGTCCGTAGTCCGAAGAGTGTCCTCACTACTACACAGAAGGCTTACATCTTTGATGCACCGCTCGATGTGCAAACCCTTACAACGTCGTTTGTGGATGTTGTGAACACCTGACAGACACATCCTGATGACTACTTGATAGTTTAGTGCACCATACTTCACGGCTTAGAATCGGGATTCCAATGACGTTTTGAACGCCATAAGACATATGAGATGTTCCAAGAGCTGAAATTGGGATTTCAGGCTCATGCCCGTGTTGAGAGGTATGAGACCTCTGACAAGTTCTTTTGCCAACAAGATGGAGGAGAATAGCTCAGCTAGTGAGCATGTGCTTAGAATGTCTGGGTGCTACAATCATTTAAATCAAGTGGGAGTTAAACTTCCAGATAAGATAGTGATTGATAGAGTTATCTAGCCACTATCACTAAGCTACTAGATCTTCGTGATGAACCATGACATGCAAGGGATGGCGTTGATCCTGGAGCTGTTCACGGTGCTTAAGACCGCAAAAGGTAGAAATGAAGAAGGAGCATCAAGTGTTGATGGTTTAACAAGACCACTGGTTTCAAGAAGGGCAAGGGCTAGAAGGGAAACTTCATGGATGGCAAACCAGTTGCCGCTCCAGTGAAGGAACCCAAGGTTGAACCCAAACCCGAGACTAAGTGCTTCTATTGTAAGGGGAACGGTCACTGGTAGCGGAATTACCCCAAATGCATGGTAGATAAGAAGGCTGGCAACTTCAACAAAGTATATACGTGTTATTCATGTGTACCTCACTAGTACTCCTGGTAGCACCTGGGTATTGGATACCGGTTCAGTTGCTATTATTGGTGACTTGAAGCAAAAGCTACGGACTAAACAGAGACTGGCTAAGGGCGAGGTGACGATGTGTGTTGGAAGTGTTTCCAAAGTTGATGAGATCACCATCGCACGCTCCATCTGCCTTCGAGATTAGTATTGAACCTAGATAAATGTTATCAGGTGTCTACGTTGAGCATGAATATGATTAGATCATGTTCATTGTAATACGGTTATTCATTTAAGTTAGAGAATAATGGTTATTCTGTTTACATGAATAATACCTTTCATGGTCATGCACCCTATGTGAATGGTTCATTGAATCTCGGTCGTGGTAATACGCATGTTCACGCCAAAAGATGTAGAGTTAATAATGATAGTACCACTTTCTTGTGGCACTGCCGCTTAGGTCATATTGGCGTAAGATGCATGAAGAAACTCCATGTCGATGGATGTTTGGAGTCACTTGATTTTGAATCGCTTGACACATGCGAGCCATGCCTCATGGGCAGGATGACTAAGACCCCATTTTCAGGTACAATGAAACGGGCAAGTGACTTGTTGGAAATCATACATGCTGATGCGTGTGATCCAATGAGAATTGAAGCGTGCGGTGGATATCGCTATTTTCTCATCTCCACTGACGATTTGAGTAGACATAGGTATATTTACTTAATGAAGCACAAGTCTGAAATGTTTGAAAAGTTCAAGCGATTCCAGAGTGAAGTTAAGAATCATCATAACAAGAAGATCATGTTCCTACGATCTGATCACAGGGGGATTTTCTGAGTTATGAGTTTGGCAATCACTTAAGACATTGTGGAATTGTTTCGTAGTTGAAGCCACCTGGAACACCACAGCGTAATGGTGTGTCCGGACGTCATAATCAAACCTTATGAGATATGGTGCAATCTATGATGTTGCTTACCGATCTACCGCTATTATTTTGAGGTTATGCATTAGAGACAGCTGCATTCACTTTAGATAGGACACCATATAAGTCCGTTGAGACGACGTTGTATGAACATTGGTTTGGAAAGAAACCAAAGTTGTTGTTTCTTAATGTTTGGGGCGGCGATACTTAAGGCTTCAGCCGGAAAGGCTCGAACCCAAAAACGGACAAATACATCTTCATAGGATACCCAAAGGTAACAGTTGGGTATACCTTCTACCTTAGATCTGAGGGCAAATTGTTTGTCGCTAAGAAAGGGTCCTTTCTTGAGAAGGAGTTTCTCTCTAAAGAATTGAGTGGGAGGAAGATAGAACTTGATGAGGTTGTCGAACCTTTACTTCAACCAGAGAGTGATGCAACACAGAAAGATGGTTTCTGTGGCGCCTGATGAAGCTATGTACCTAGTGTAGGGGCATGGACCTGTCCAAACTGACCTACCCAAGGACATCTCCAGAAGAAATCATCTTTCAATCGACTTGGAGGTGTTCCACTTGACAGACTCGAAGATACTCGACCAAGAAGCAACCACTCGACCAAGACACAAGCCACTCGACAGTCAGAGACCTAAAGGCACTCCGCATGCTAACGGTCGGGTATTAAGTAGCTTTTATGGTCATCATAGCACTTTATTACTAGCGCTACCAGTAACGCGCTGCCTTAATGTACATTGAACCCTTTGTAACTAGGCTGGCTGGGGTCCTGGCGCACTCTATATAAGCCACCCCTCCTCCGAGACAAGGGTTCGCACCCCGGTAATTCATACACGCATAATCCAGTCGACCGCCTCCAGGCTCCGAGACGTAGGGCTATTACTTCCTCCGAGAAGGGCCTGAACTCGTAAACCTTGCGTGCTTACAACTTCTCCATAGCTAAGATCTTGCCTCTCCATACTTACCCCCCTACACTACTGTCAGACTTAGAACCACGACAGTTGGCGCCCACCATGGGGCAGGTGTTTTAGCATTTTGTTGGAGGAGTTGCGATCTTTTCCGACCCGAATCATCATGGTTTTCGGCGGAGTTTTGATGGAGGGCCGCGAGATCCGTCTCGGCGCGCTCACGTTCATCGCCTACGACTCCGCTTGGCTTCAGGAGGCTCCGCTCGACACTGTCCGCGGGGCAACGCACTTTAGCGCGTGCGTCCGCGCCGTTCTCCTGCGGCAACCGTCGACCCCCTACCGGTCGGCTCCTGTGTTGTCCTCCCTCCCTGTTTCCCGTCGGCGCAAGCGCTCCGGTCGGTCGAGACTTCAGCGGTGGGTGAGACACGCGGTGGCACGCCAGTCGGCCACACCTCAAGTCGCAGCGATCGAGCCCGACGAATACCTCTATGGCCTGTTCGACCTGTCGACTGGCTCCGCAGAGGCCGCATTCGAGTGCTCCAGCAGTGATCCGGCGGCGGAGGTTCTGATGGTCGATGGACCGCCCAGTCCTCCCGGTTTTCCCCGCACCGACGGAGGCGCGGGTGGAGGCGACCCGTCGCGTCCCCATGAGGAATATCTTCCCGAGCCTCGCACGTCGCTGCAGAGAGAAGAACTTCGCCACCGGAACATGGAGGCACTGCACACTCCTATCGTTGGAGAAACCCCCGAGGCTTGTGCCTTGGAAGACGCGCGCTTGGCAAACTTGGCCGAGCGCACTCGACTGGAGAACCTCCAGCGAGCACTCGACGAGCGTGCGCGACAACGGGTTCCCAAATCCAGTCGACGTCAGCTCTTCCCGCCCCTGCAGGTATATCGAACTCCGATTCAGAATTTAGCGGCTGCAACCCGTATAGCAGAGTCGATTCAGCCATCCCAGTCAGAGGCTGGCAGAGGCTTGCTGCAGATCAGAGCGTTACTCCGGGCAGCAGGAGACCAGAATTCCGTTGTTTCTCAGTCGCGGAACAGGATTCACAGCAGATCCGTTGCCGCAGACACAGTCCAGTCGGCTCATAGCCCAAGATCGCCCCCGAGGCGTGAGGGACGTGGGGACCGGCGTAATCAGTATGGGAACCATGAGCAATATGATCACCGATTCGATCGTGATGATCGACGTCGAGTGCCCACCCCTCCCCCGAGGAGCGGGTCGTATGCGCCTCGACAACAGGATGACAGGCGCCCTCGTAGTGTTGGGCAAAGGATTCCAGTCGACTCTAGGGAGCCAGGCTTTGATGCGAGATCCATTCTCGTTCAAGGTTTGGTCGACAGGAACAGAGCTCACCGGGAAGGTCACGACAGAGATGCTCCTGCCAGCAGCAGAGCACATGTTTCGGGGCCAGAGTGCTTTAGTAGAGCCATCAGGGCCGTTGTGATTCCTCCCAACTTCAGGTTGGCGATTGGAGTCAGCAAGTTCACTGGCGAGTCCAAGCCCGATACTTGGCTTGAAGACTACCGAGTGGCCATCCAGATTGGCGGTGGCAATGATGAAGTGGCCATGAAGCACCTGCCTCTCATGTTGGAGGGCTCGGCCAGAGCATGGATAAACCAGTTAGCACCCAGTAGCATTTACACTTGGGAAGATCTCGCCCGAGTGTTTGTCACCACATTTGAAGGAACATGCAAGCGGCCGGCAGGGCTGACGGAACTGCGGTCTTGCATGCAGAAGCCGAATGAAACCTTGAGGGATTACATCCAGAGATGGATCACGTTGCATCACATGGTAGAGAATGTGCCTGACCACCAAGCAGTCTGTGCCTTCAAAGAAGGCGTCAAGTACAGAGAACTGAATCTGAAATTCGGTCGGACCGGAGATATGTCTCTGAACCGGATGATGGAGATTGTCACCAAGTACGCTAATGGTGAAGATGAGGATCGACTCAGGAGTGGCAAGCTCAAATCAGTCGCCCAAGAAACCGGAGGAAATCCCAATCAGAAACAGAAGCGGAAAGCCGAGCCGGCTGCTCCTGGGGAAGCCTTAGCTGTAACCCAAGGAAAGTATAAAGGGAAACCTAAAGGACCTTGGAACCCCAAGAAAGTTAAAGACCAGGACGGAAATGATGTGTTGGATTTGCCATGTCTCGTCCACACCAAGAAAGATGAAGAGGGTAATTTCATTTACCCGAAACATACCACTCGACAGTGTCGACTCTTGATCCAGCAGTTCCAGGGCAAGCAGCCCAAAGATAAGGAAAAGGAGTCGGACAAAGTTGAGGACAAGGAATATAGTGACGACGGATACCCTCAGGTCAATTCCACTCTGATGATTTTTGTTGATGTTGAAAGCAAAAGTCGACTGAAAGTTATCAACCGAGAGGTGAATATGGTCACTTCGGCGACACCCAGTTATCTGAAGTGGTCTCAGACTGCCATAACATTCGACTGGTCCGATCACCCAACGCACATCGCCACCCCTAGGAGGCAAGCTTTGGTGGTCGACCCAGTTGTTGAAGGCACTCGACTGACCAAAGTCTTGATGGATGGTGGCAGCGGTTTGAACATATTATATGCTGAGACGTTGAAAGGGATGGGCATTCCGATGTCCAGACTCAGTGCCAGCAACATGAGTTTCCATGGAGTCATTCCAGGGAAGAAGGCTGAATCACTCGGCTAGATTGCTCTTGATGTGGTTTTTGGTGATTCCAAGAATTACCACAAAGAAAAGTTGACATTTGAAGTTGTAGACTTCCAGAGTGCCTACCACGCTATTTTGGGCAGGCCGGCTTATGCACGCTTCATGGCCCAACCATGTTATGTGTATCTCAAATTGAAGATGCCTGGCCCCAAAGGTGTGATCACTATTACGGGCAATCAAAAGAAAGCGGAAGAATGTTTTTAGAAAGGTTCGAAGATCGCCGATGCTCAGATGGAAGTGATGGAGTTACAGGAATACCAGAAGACTGCAAACCCGAGTGATTTGTTGCGAGCCAAGAAGCCCGCTACAGAATCAGCTTTTCAGTTGACTGGCGATACGAAGACAGCTCACATCCACCCGACCGACCCCAGCGCTGCTCCAACTCATATCTCGACAACACTCGACTCCAAATAGGAAGAAGCGCTCATCCAGTTCCTCCATGAGAACTGGGACATTTTCGCATGGAAGCCTTCTGACATGCCGGGTGTTCCCAGGGAGCTGGCTGAGCACCGCCTAAGAGTCGAATCAAAAGTAAAACCTATCAAGGAACATCTCTGACGGTCCGCCATCCAGAAGAGAAAGGCCATTGGTGAGGAGGTGGCTCGGCTCTTAGCAGCAGAGTTCATCCGAGAAATCTACCACTCCGAGTGGCTCGCCAACGTTGTTATTGTCCCCAAGAAGGACAAGTCACTTCATATGTGCATTGACTTTAAACATATCAATCGCGCCTTCCCGAAAGATCATTTTCCTCTCCCCCGCATCGACCAGATAGTCGACTCGACTGCGGGATGTGAGCGACTGTCTTTCTTAGACGCCTATTCCGGGTACCATCAGATCCGTCTGTATGGACCTGACGAGATCAAAACAGCTTTCATCACTCCATTCGGGTGCTTCTGTTATGTTACCATGCCGTTCGGCCTCAAGAATGCCGGAGCCACATTCATGAGGATGATTCAGAAGTGTTTGCTCACTCAAATCAGTCGGAATGTGGAAGCATACATGGATGATATTGTGGTCAAGTCACGGAAGGGTTCCGACCTGCTGACTGACCTTGCTGAAACCTTTGCCAACCTCAGGAGGTATGATATCAAGCTTAATCCATCAAAGTGCACATTCGAAGTTCCTGGCGGAAAATTACTCGGTTTTCTCATTTCTGAATGGGGAATCGACGCCAATCCAGAAAAAGTCGGTACTATACTCCGAATGAAAAGTCCTGTGCGAGTGCACGACGTCCAGAAGCTTACTGGTTGCTTGGCCGCCCTAAGTCGATTCATATCTCGTCTCGGTGAAAAGGCATTGCCTCTTTACCGATTGATGAAGAAGTCCGACAAGTTCGAGTGGACTCCTGAAGCTGATGCAGCGCTTGCAGAGCTCAAAGCTCTGCTCTCCACCTAGTCGGTGCTTGCTGCCCCAATCAGCAAGGAGCCTTTGCTGCATTACATTGCAGCCACAGGACAAGTCGTCAGTACGGTACTTACGGTCGAGCGGGAAGAAGAAGGAAAAACCTTAAAAGTTCAGCGCCTAGTATATTATATTTCTGAAGTCTTGACCCCATCGAAGCAAAGATATCCTCATTATCAGAAGCTTGTATATGGGATTTATATGACCACAAAGAAAGTTGCTCACTACTTCTCTGATCATTCCATTACAGTCGTTAACGATGCTCCATTGTCAAAGATCCTGCATAACAGGGATGCAACCGGTCGAGTGGCAAAATGGGCGATTGAACTCCTTCCTCTAGATATCAAGTTTGAGGCAAAGAAAGCTATCAAGTCCCAGGCAATCACAGATTTCGTCGCCGAGTGGACTGAACAGCAACTACCGACTCAGGTTCACTCAGAGCATTGGACCATGTTCTTCGACGGTTCCAAGATGCTGAATGGTTCCGGTGCCGGAGTGGTGTTGGTCTCCCCCAGAGGAGATAAACTCAGATATGTTCTTCAAATCCACTTTGATTCCTCCAATAACGAGGCAAAATACGAAGCACTTTTATACGGGTTGCGCATGGCCATTTCACTCGGCGTCCATCGCCTCATGGTCTATGGCGACTCAGATTTGGTGGTTAATCAGGTGATGAAGGAATGGGATGTCAGAAGTCCAGCCATGACTGGTTATTGCAATGCAGTAAGAAAGCTGGAGAAGAAATTCGAGGGGTTAGAGCTTCATCACATACCCTGACTGAAAAATCAAGCAGCCGATGATCTGGCAAAAATAGGTTCTAAAAGAGAAGCCATTCCCAGCAATGTGTTTTTGGAACACATCCACACACGATCAGTTCAGGAGGATCCCTTCACTGAAGAGGTCCCGCAGCCAAAAAGTGCGACGGATCCGACTTAAGTTGAAGTTCCAGCTGTGGTCGACCTGATCATGGAAGTCTTGGTCATCACTCCCGTCTGGGCAGTATCGTACATCGCATACATCCTAAGGAAAGAACTCCCAGAGGACAAAGAAGAGGCTCGACAGATCGTCCATCGATCCAAGGCCTTTATAGTCATAAAGGGACAGTTATATAGAGAAAGAGCGACTAGGGTCAGCCAGAAGTGTATTAGACCAGAAGAAGGTCAGATGATCCTTGATGATATCCACTCGGGGACCTGTGGTCATCGTGCGTCCTCTCGGACCATTGTGGCTAAAGCATATCGAGCGGGATTCTACTGGCCAAGAGCCAATGAGATGGCAAAAGAGATAGTCGACAAATGTGAAGGATGTCAGTATTACTCCAATATGTCGCACAAACCCGCGTCAGCCCTGAAAACCATTCCACTCGTCTGGCCCTTCGTTGTTTGGGGGCTGGACATGGTTGGACCACTGAGAATGGGCAGGAGCGGCTTCACTCATGTGCTGGTAGCAGTTGACAAGTTCACCAAATGGATTGAAGCCAAGCCTATCAAGAATCTTGATGCACTGCTATCAGTTTAATTAGAGAGTTGATATTTAGATATGGAGTTCCGCACAGCATCATCACTGACAATGGGTCAAACTTCGATTCCGGCAAATTCAGGGCCTTTTGCGCCTCTCAGGGCACTCGGGTCGACTATGCTTCGGTCGCTCACCCCCAGTCGAATGGGCAAGCAGAAAGGGCAAACGGCCTAATTCTCAAAGGACTGAAACCCCGATTGATGCGCGATCTCAAGCATGCAGCAGGTGCATGGGTCGACGAGCTTCCATCAGTCCTTTGGGGATTGAGGACAACCCCGAACCGGTCGACCGGAAGAACCCCATTCTTTCTGGTCTACGGAGCTGAGGCAGTCTTGCCGAGTGACCTGCTTCACAATGCTCCCCGAGTCGAGCTCTACTCTGAATATGAAGCAGAACAAGCCCGGCAGTACGCAGTCGACCTCCTGGAAGAAGAAAGAGAAATTGCCATGATCCGATCGACCATCTATCAGCAAGACTTGCATCGATTCCATGCCAGAAACGTGAAGAGTCGAGCCTTCCAAGAAGGAGACTTAGTCCTCCGAGTGGATCAACAGAAACCACACAAACTCGCTCCTACTTGGGAAGGCCCCTTCATAGTCACCAGAGTCCTCCACAATGGAGCATACCACCTCTACAATGTCGATCGCCAGATTGATGAGCCGCGAGCCTGGAATGCGGAGCTCCTCCGCCCCTTTTATACTTGAATTCTCACTCGGATGAGATGTAATAAGAAAAAACTCTTGTAGTTTATTTATCAAAGACAAGAGCGTTATAATTTTCCCAGTGATTATTATTGTTTTTGTTTGCGTGAGAAATCCCCCAGTGGGTGGCTTAGCTGCAAATCCGCTTCGCCTAAGTTTGTAAAAATAATTTCCTACCGAGTGGTGAGCCAGCCTCCCACTCGGGGGCTTAGCTGCGAATCTGTTTCGCCTAAGTATTTAAAAAATCCTACCGAGTGGAGAGCAACCCTCCCACTCGGGGGCTTAGCTGCAGTCCAGTACTCGCCTAAGTTCTCTCACTTAGAGACTTAGCTGCAGTCCGGCACTCGCCTAAGTTTGAAAAAATCCTACCAAGTGGAGAGCAATCCTCGCACTCGGGGGCTTAGTTGCAGTCCAGTACTCGCCTAAGCTATCTCACTTAGAGACTTAGCTGCAGTACGGCACTCGCCTAAGTTTGAAAAAATCCTACCGAGTGGAGAGCAATCCTCCCACTCAGGGGCTTAGCTGCAGTCCAGTACTCG
>NC_041382.1:17861611-17885203 GCF_002162155.2 Triticum dicoccoides
ACTCGCCTAAGTTTGAAAAAATCCTACCGAGTGGAGAGCAGCCCTCCCACTCGGGGGCTTAGCTGCAGTCCAGTACTTGCCTAAGTTCTCTCACTTGAGGACTTAGCTGCAGTCAGGCACTCGCCTAAGTTTGAAAAAATCCTACCGAGTGGAGAGCAGTCCTCCCATTCGGGGGCTTAGCTGCAGTCCAGTACTTGCCTAAGTTCTCTCACTTGAGGACTTAGCTGCAGTCAGGCACTCGCCTAAGTACAAAACACATCCCACTCTGCAGTAACGAGGTGCAGGTCGACTGCCACCTCCTCCTTGGGGAGCTTCGCCACAAATACAACATGCACTCCATCCTGCTCTGCAGTAACAAGGTGCAGGTCGACGGCCACCTCCTCCTTGGGGAGCTTCGCCACAAATACAACGTGCACTCCATCCTGCTCCGTAGTAACAAGGTCGATTGCCACCTCCTCCTTGGGGAGCTTCGCCACAAATACAACAAGCGCTCCATCGCCGATCCGCAAGGACGACGAGGTGCAGGTCGACTGCTACCTTCTCCTTCGGAGCTGCGCCACAAATACAAAAACGTTGTCTCGAATGAAGAACTATTTCCACTCGACGGGGGATTCATAAATATATTCAATGATAAATCAAGTTCAGATAAATCCTAAAGGTTCCGGACCACAGATCAAAGTGCTCAGGCATTCAGCCCGAAAGAGTTTAACGGTTACAAAAACCACTCGGCATTCCGAGGCAAATTTAAGGTGAGGCATAAAAGTTTGTTCACTCCGCAGGAGGAGGGCTGGCAGGCTCGACGAACTCATCCAGGTCGACGCCGTCGGCGATCCGAGTGGCTGCAGTGATGAAAGTCTCCATAAAAGTTCGGAAGTCATGCTTCTGGGTGTTGGCGACCTTGATTGCTGCCAGTTTGTCTTGTCGCACCTCCTTGCAGTGGACACGAACCAAAGATAGAGCCACATCAGCACCAGACCGAGCATAAGACTTCTTCCACTCCTGCACTCGGTCAGGGATTTCGTTAAGACGAGTCATCACGGACTCAAGATCATTTTGGAGCGCGGCCTCTGGCCAAAGTGTCGGGTCGATCCGTGACATGGCGACCTTCAGTCGAGCCAAGTAGTCAACGACACCGTCGATGCAGGATTCCAGTCGGAGCAGATTCATGGCAGTTTCATCTTTCACGGGAGAATTGATTGGATCCAAACCACGTTCGATCCGCCCAGTCTCCTCCTTGAAGTTCTGGCAAAATTATGCATCACGATCCAAGAATAATTCAATTTACATATGCCGAGTCGACACAAAAAAAATTAGTCAGAACAAAATGTGCACCTTCAAGCTTGATGAACAACTTCTTGGCAAGGCTCCTCAGATAGCTCTCCAGATCGTCCCTCCTGCAAGCGATGCCTTCCATCTTCTCGCCCAGGTTGAGGTTCTCCTTCTTCCAGCGCGAGCACTCCTTGTTGGCTTCATTCAGAGCAGATTTCAGCCTGGTATTCTCTTCTTCCAACTGGCCGACGGAAGCCAGCTTCTGTTCAGCCAGAGCGGTTCTGTCGTCAGCTTCCTTGCGAGTAGCAGCCAAATCCTGATCCTTCTTTGTTAGAGCTTCTCTTAGTTTTTCTGCGAAGAAACAATGCTTGGTTCAAAAAGAGCGGAAGGGTACTCAAGCCTAAGACAGACCAGTCGACAAACTCGTCTTACCAGTGGCACCGTCCTTGACTTTTTGTAGTTCTGTCTTGGCCAGCTCCAAGTCAAGGTTCAGTTGGATCTGCTGTCTCTCCAAGTCAGCAAAGCGAGCTCCAAGATCAGACGATTTCTGAAATCAAAGAGGAGAAGTTATTTTACAGCGAAAAACGACAAGGACAATAAGTACTAAGACTATGGTCGACTGTCCGCAGTCCACCATAGTCTCGGGGACTACACCCAGTGGGTGCACTTTGCGTGCCCCCACCGGTTCTGATCCCACTCGACCAACCCGTCGGAGTCGAGTGTAGGGAGTAAAAAAAGGGAGAGAAAATAGAACTCAGACCACAGTCGACTGCCAGCAGTCGACCGTGGTCTCGGGGACTACACCCAGTGGGTGCACTTTGTGTGCCCCCACTGGTTCTGATCCCACTCGACCAGACCGAGTGGAAGAGACAAACTACAAAGACTACAGTCGACTGCCAGCAGTCCATCATAGTCTCAGGGACTACACCCAGTGGGTGCACTCAACGTGCCCCCACTAGTTCAAAAATTCAATCGACGCACCCAGTGGGTGTACAGATGCAAAGATTTTCAGAAAGAGTCTTCAGGTAGCATATCCTAATAGAACAAGCAGCGACCAGCTAACCTGAACGTTGCTCTGGAGAGCCGAGCTGGCATCGTAGGCGGCCTGGCTGGCGTCCCGCACCGTCTTCATCTGCTCCATCATAATGCCTGCCTGGCGTATGGCTTCCTTGGCAGCATTCACTTCATCCTCTGGGACGTGATGGGTCGCAAAAACCGAAGGCGGGTCGACAGGGACCTGAGCAGTCGACGAAGAAGGCAAGGCACTCGACAAGGGCATGACGAAGGTAACAGAACCCCGATTGGCATCACCAGCGTCCTGAATGACTGGCTCCGTCCTCGGCGTCGATTGTGGCACCTCGCTTGCAGAAACTTGCCTATTTCTCCTCGTTAAAGGCCTCTCGAGCTCTTCATCATCATCAGGGAGGTCAATAACGTTAGGGGCTGTTCAAAGTTCAATCGACAAAATCACATCACCCAATGGTACACATTGCAGTTGAATCGACCAAAATAAAGACAGAATGGCAGAAATCATACCCAGATTAGAAGTGACCGCATCCTCCATCACCTCATCATCGTCCCTGTAAGCTGAGGTCCCGGAAGTAGCAGCGCTGCCAGTTCCCAAGTCCGTCCGGTTAAAACAAGAAAAACAAGCAGCACATGGTGTCGAGTGAAGATAAAAAGAGAACTCACGCAGAAGCGACGGGGATGTCAATCTTAATCTTCGGCAACGCCTTCCGAGCGGCTCTGCGACTTTGGGATTCTTTGGCGCTTTCTCAGTTGGAGTTGGCGAAGAGGTCCAAGGACGCTTTGAAGACTGACCAGCTTGAGCAATCGCCTTTTCACAGCGCTCGGCCGTTCTTGGTCAAGTTTGGACCGCCTCTCCCTGCGAGGAGGCGACTCGACTTCTTCTTCGTCACTCGGGTCGTCGCTTTCTTCGTCCCCTCCACCATCAGACTCCCACTCGCCACTGTCGCCGCCGCTCGCCTCTCCTTCCGGGTCCTGCTCCTGTTCTCCGTTGGGCATTGAATACATTTCAATAATGGCCTGAAAGAAAGCAGGGAGAACAAAGTAAGTCGACTCAGCATAGGCAGCCGCACGAGTGGATTCAAATTACAAAACAAAAACTCAGAATCGGACCTTATCTGGTACATGAGACTGGTCAAATGGAGGAACTCTCCTGGCTCCCCTAGGGTTGTCCTTGTTTCCGGTCATGCCCGACAGCCACTTCTCCAGTGTGTCGTCATCGACCTCCTCCTGGTGAATCCGAGTGGAGTCTTCAAGACCCGAATACATCCACATCGGGTGGTCTCGGGCTTGAAGAGGCTGGATGCGCCGCTGAAGGAAGACCTCTAAGAGATCCATACCGGTGACCCCGTCACGGATAAGCTGGACCACTCGCTCGACCAGCACCCTCACCTGCGCTTTCTCCTCCGGGAGCACCTTCAAAGGGTATGGTTTCCTCACTCCGTCCATGGTAAAGGTAGGGAGGCCAGTCGACTGCCCTGGCGTCGACTGGTCTTTATAGTAAAACCAGGTCGACTGCCATCCGCGGACTGAGTCGGGAAGAATCATGGCCGGAAAAGAAATTTTCCCTCTCATCTGGATACCAAGACCCCCACACATCTGGATCACTTGAGTCCTCTTGTCACTCAGATTAGCCTTTTTCACTGTCTCGGAGCGACAAGTGAAAATATGCTTGAAAAGACCCAAGTGAGGCCGGCAACCCAGGAAGTTCTCACACAAAGAAATGAAAGCGACGAGATAAACGATTGTGTTGGGAGTAAAATGGTGGAGTTGTGCCCCAAAGAAGTTCAGAAATCCTCAAAAGAAAGCGTGAGGAGGCAAGGAAAATCCACGGTCGACGTGGGTGGCAAGAAGAACGCGCTCACCCTCCTGGGGTTGCGGCTCGGATTCCTTCCCCGGAAGCTGCGCCGAGTCATAGGGGATCAGCCCTCCTTCGGAAAGGGCGTCGAGGTCTTCTTGGGTGTGCTTCGAGTGGATCCAGTCGCCCTGGATCCAGCCCTTCGGCAGGCCGGTTCGCGAGGAGGATCCGCCCCGGCTGGTCGCCTTCCCCTTCGACCTCGTCGTCGCCTTCTTTGCCCGCTCCAGAGCTGCCGTCTTCTCCTTCCCCATCGTCGCCGGTGAGACGCGTACAGAACGGTGGCGCGAGGGTGAGAGCGAGCGCAGCGGAGGAGCATGAAGAGGAGAAGAGATAATGGGGACGCACTGTTCGGGAGACCCCGGTCCAACGCCTTATATGTGGCCGCTTCCGAGTGGCTGACTGGTAGGCCCGGGCGGTTCTGTCAAATCCCGTAACAATCGCGTGCGCGATACGTGACAAAAAAGGTGGTGCGGAGATCGAGGCAGATCCGCTCTATCCCATCCGATTACTGCGGCCTCCCCCGTCCCGCGCGCTTCCCAAAATTCGGATCCCACGAAACCTGCGAGCAGCGGAACAACTTGTCAGACCAAAGATCTCCTCCGCACCGTCACTCGGAGCCTTTCAAGTAAAGAAACTCACTCGACAAAAACCTAAGAATGGATCAAGGCGACTGGAAAGGAAGTCGCTGCCTTCGCTCAGGTTCATTGATCCGGAACAAGAAATGCTCACGGCATGAAAAATGAGTCAGAGAAGTGCTCAATCCCTTTCCCACTCAAACCTCGATCCATTCGGGGGCTAATGATGAAGCTATGTACCTAGGGTAGGGGCATGGACCTGTCCAAACTGACCTACCCAAGGACATCTCCAGAAGAAATCATCTTTCAATCGACTTGGAGGTGTTCCACTCGACAGACTCAAAGATACTCGACCAAGAAGCAACCACTCGAGCAAGACCAAGCCACTCGATAGTCAGAGACCTAAAGTCACTCCGCATGCTAATGGTCGGGTATTAAGTAGCTTTTATGGTCATCATAGCACTTTATTACTAGCGTTAGCAGTAACACCCTGCCTTAATGTACATTGAACCCTTTGTAACGTAGGCTGGCTGGGGTCCTGGCACACTCTATATAAGCCACCCCTCCTCCGAGACAAGGGTTCGCACCCCGGTAATTCATACACGCATAATCCATTCGACCGCCTCCGGGCTCCGAGTCGTAGGGCTGTTACTTCCTCCGAGAAGGGCTTGAACTCGTAAACCTTGCGTGCTTACAACTTCTCCATAGCTAAGATCTTGCCTCTCCATACTTACCCCCCTACACTACTGTCAGACTTAGAACCACGACAGCGCCTACGTCTATTGAAGAGGAAGTTAATGATAGTGATCATGAAGCTTCGGATCAAGTTGCTATCGAATCTCATAGGTCAACAAGGATATGTACTACTCCTGAGTGGTACGGTAATCCTGTCTTAGATATCATGTTGTTGGACAACAATGAACCTACGAACTATGGAGAAGCAATGGTGGGCCCGTATTCCAACAAATGGTTAGAAGCCATGAAATCCGAGATAGGATCCATGTATCAGAACAAAGCATGGACTTTGGTGGACTTGCCCAATGATCGGCAAGTCATTGAGATAAATGAATCTTTAAGAAGAAGACGGACGTGGACGGTAATGTTACCGTCTATGAAACTCGACTTGTGGCAAAGAGTATTTTCACAAGTTCAAGGAGTTGACTACGATGAGATTTTCTCACCCGTAGCGATGTTTAAGTCCGTCGGAATCATGTTAGCATTAGCTGTATTTTTCGATTATGAAATCTGACAGATGGATGTCAAAACAAGTTTTCTTACCAGTTTTCAAAGAAAAAGTTGTATGTGATACAATAAAAGGTTTTGTCGATCCTAAGAATGCTAAAAGGTATGCTGGCTCCAGCAATCCTTATATGGACTAGAGCAAGAATCTCGGAGTCGGAATATATGCTTTGATGGAGTGATCAAAGCTTTTAGGTTTATACAATGTTTGCTAGAAACTTGTATTTACAAGAAAGTGAGTGGGAGCACTACAACATTTATGATAAGTATATGTGGATGACATACTGTTGATTCGAAATAATGTAGAATTTCTGAAAAGCATAAACGGTTGTTTGAAGAGTGATTTTCAAAGGAAGACCTGGATAAAGATGCTTACATATTGGGCATCAAGATCTATAGAGATAGATCAAGACGCCTAATGATACTTTCAAAGAACGCACACCTTGACATGTTTTTGAAGGAGTTCAAAATAGATCAGTCAAAGAAGGGATTCTTACCTGAGTTGTAAGGTGTGAAGTTGAGTAAGACTCAAAGATTGACCACGGCAGAAGAAAGAGGAAGGACGAAGGTCGTCCCCTATGCTTTTGTCATAGGCTCTATACGGTATGCCATGCTGAGTACCGCACCAGATGTGTGCCTTGCCACATGTCTGGCAAGAGGGTATCTTAATACCTAGTTCAATCTCATTTACCGGCAAGTCTCTTTACTCGTTCTGTAATACATCATCCCGCAACTAACTTATTAGTTGAAATGCTTGCAAGGCTTAAGTGATGTGCATTACCGAGAGGGCCCAGAGATACCTCTCCGACAATCGGAGTGACAAATCCTAATCTCGAAATACGCCAACCCAACAAGTACCTTCGGAGACACCTGTAGAGCACCTTTATAATCACCCAATTACGTTGTGACGTTTGGTAGCACACAAAGTTGTTGGAAAAATTCCCTACAGGCAATAATAAATTGGTTATTATTATATTTCCTTGTTCATGATAATCGTTTATTATCCATGCTAGAATTGTATTGATAGGAAACTCAGATACATGTGTGGATACATAGAAAACACCATGTCCCTAGTAAGCCTCTAGTTGACTAGCTCGTTGATCAATAGATGGTTACGGTTTCCTGACCATGGACATAGGATGTCATTGATAACGGGATCACATCATTAGGAGAATGATGTGATGGACAAGACCCAATCCTAAGCCTAGCACAAGATCATGTAGTTCGTATGCTAAAGCTTTTCTAATGTCAAGTATCATTTCCTTAGACCATGAGATTGTGCAACTCCCGGATACCGTAGGAGTGCTTTGGGTGTGCCAAACGTCACAATGTAACTGGGTGGCTATAAAGGTGCACTACGGGTATCTCCAAAAGTGTCTGTTGGGTTGGCACGAATCGAGACTGGGATTTGTCACTCCGTGTAATGGAGAGGTATCTCTGGGCCCACTCGGTACGACATCATCATAATGTGCACAATGTGACCAAGGAGTTGATCATGGGATGATGTGTTACGGAACGAGTAAAGAGACTTGCCGGTAACGAGATTGAACAAGGTATCGGGATACCGACGATCGAATCTCGGGAAAGTATCGTACCGATAGACAAAGGGAATTGTATACGGGATTAATTGAATCCTTGACATCATGGTTCATCCGATGAGATCATCGTGGAGCATGTCGGAGCCAACATGGGTATCCAGATCCCGTTGTTGGTTATTGACTGGAGAGTTGTCTCGGCCATGTCTGCATGACTCCCGAGCCCGTAGGGTCTACACACTTAAGGTTCAATGACGCTAGGGTTATAGGGAATAGATGTACGTGGTTACCGAATGTTGTTCGTGTTGGGGAACGTAGTAATTTCAAAATTTTCCTACGCACACGCAAGATCATGGTGATGCATAACAACGAGAGGGGAGAGTGTTGTCCACGTACCCTCGTAGACCGAAAGCGGAAGCGTTATAACAACGCGGTTGATGTAGTCGTACGTCTTCACGGCCCGACCGATCAAGCACCGAAACTACGGCACCTCCGAGTTCTAGCACACGTTCAGCTCGATGACGATCCCCGGACTCCGATCCAGCAAAGTGTCGGGGAAGAGTTCCGTCATCACGACGGTGTGGTGACGATCATGATGGTCTATCGTCGCAGGGCTTCACCTAAGCACCGCTACAATATTATCGAGGATTATGGTGGAGGGGGCACCACACACGGCTAAGAGATATCAAGGATCAATTGTTGTGTCTAGAGGTGCCCCCCTGCACCCGTATATAAAGGAGCAAGGGGGAGGGGCGGCCGGCCAGGAGGAGGCACGCCAGGGAGGAGTCCTACTCCTACCGGGAGTAGGACTCCCTCCTTTTCCTTGTCCAAGTAGGAGAGGGGGAAGGAAGGGAGAGAGGAGAGGAAGGAAAGGGGGGGCGCCGACCCTCCCTCCTTGTCCAATTCGGACTAGAGGGGGAGGGGGGCGCGGCCTGCGCTGGCCGCCCCTCCTCTTCTCCACTTTAGGCCCATGAGGCCCATTAACCCCCGGGGGGGTTCCGGTAACCCCCCGGTACTCCGGTTTTATCCGAAACTTCCCCGAAACACTTCCGGTGTCCGAATATAGTCGTCCAATATATCAATCTTTATGTCTCGACCATTTCGAGACTCCTCGTCATGTCCGTGATCATATCCGGGACTCCGAACTAACTTCGGTACATCAAAACTAATAAACTCATAATATAACTGTCATCGAAACATTAAGCGTGCGGACCCTACGTGTTCGAGAACAATGTAGACATGACCGATACACGTCTCCGGTCAATAACCAATAGTGGAAACTGGATGCTCATATTGGCTCCCACATATTCTACGAAGATCTTTTATCGGTCAGACCGCATAACAACATACGTTGTTCCCTTTGTCATCGGTATGTTACTTGCCCGAGATTCGATCGTCGGTATCTCAATACCTAGTTCAATCTCGTTGCCGGCAAGTCTCTTTACTCGTTCCGTAATACATCATCTTGCAACTAACTCATTAGTTGCATTGCTTGCAAGGCTTAGGTGATGTGCATTACCGAGAGGGCCCAGAGATACCTCTCCGACAATCGGAGTGACAAATCCTAATCTCGAAATACGCCAACCCAACATGTACCTTTGGAGACACCTGTAGAGCACCTTTATAATCACCCAATTACGTTGTGACGTTTGGTAGCACACAAAGTGTTCCTCCGGCAAACGGGAGTTGCATAATCTCATAGTCATAGGAACATGTATAAGTCATGAAGAAAGCAATAGCAACATAATAAACAATCGGGTGCTAAGCTAATGGAATGGGTCATGCCAATCACATCATTCTCCTAATAATGTGATCCCGTTAATCAAATGACAACATATGTTTATGGTTAGGAAACATAACCATCTTTGATTAATGAGCTAGTAAAGTAGAGGCATACTAGTGACGTTTAGTTTGTCTATGTATTCACACAAGTATTATGTTTCCGGATAATACAATTCTAGCGTGAATAATAAACATTTATCATGATATAAGGAAATAAAATAATAACATTATTATTGCCTCTAGGGCATATTTCCTTCAGTCTCCCACTTGCCCTAGAGTCAATAATCTAGATTACACAGTAATGATTCTAACACCCGTGGAGCTTTGGTGCTGATCATGTTTTGCTCGTGGAAGAGGCTTAGTCAATGGGTCTGCAACATTCAGATCCGTATGTATCTTGCAAATCTCTATGTCTCCCACCTGGACTAGATCCCGGATGGAATTGAAGCGTCTCTTGATGTGCATGGTTCTCTTGTGAAATCTGGATTCCTTTGCCAAGGCAATTGCACCAGTATTGTCACAAAAGATTTTCATTGGACCCGATGCACTAGGTATGACACCTAGATCGGATATGAACTCCTTCATCCAGACTCCTTCGTTTGCTACTTCCGAAGCAGCTATGTACTCCGCTTCACATGTAGATCCCGCCACAACGCTTTGTTTAGAACTGCACCAACTGATAGCTCCACCGTTTAATGTAAACACGTATCCGATTTGCGATTTAGAATCGTCCGGATCAGTGTCAAAGCTTGCATCAACGTAACATTGTTGGAATATGCCCTAGAGGCAATAATAAATTGGTTATTATTATATTTCCTTGTTCATGATAATCGTTTATTATCCATGCTAGAATTGTATTGATAGGAAACTTAGATACATGTGTGGATACATAGACAACACCATGTCCCTAGTAAGCCTCTAGTTGACTAGCTCGTTGATCAATAGATGGTTACGGTTTCCTGACCATGGACATTGGATGTCATTGATAACGGGATCACATCATTAGGAGAATGATGTGATGGACAAGACCCAATCCTAAGCCTAGCACAAGATCGTGTAGTTCGTTTGCTAAAGCTTTTCTAATGTCAAGTATCATTTCCTTAGACCATGAGATTGTGCAACTCCCGGATACCGTAGGAGTGCTTTGGGTGTGCCAAACGTCACAACGTAACTGGGTGGCTATAAAGGTACACTACAGGTATCTCCAAAAGTGTCTGTTGGGTTGGCACGAATCGAGACTGGGATTTGTCACTCCGTGTAAACGGAGAGGTATCTCTGGGCCCACTCGGTAGGACATCATCATAATGTGCACAATGTGATCAAGGAGTTGATCACAGGATGATGTGTTACAGAACGAGTAAATAGAGACTTGCCGGTAATGAGACTGAACAAGGTATCGCGATACCGACGATCGAATCTCGGGCAAGTATCGTACCGATAGACAAAGGGAATTGTATATGGGATTGATTGAATCCTCGACATCGTGGTTCATCCGATGAGATCATCGTGGAACATGTGGGAGCCAACATGGGTATCCAGATCCCGCTGTTGGTTATTGGCCGGAGAGTTGTCTCGGCCATGTCTGCATGACTCCCGAACCCGTAGGGTCTACACACTTAAAGTTCGATGACGCTAGGGTTATAGGGAATAGATATACGTGGTTACCGAATGTTGTTTGGAGTCCCGGATGAGATCCCGGACGTCACGAGGAGTTCCGGAATGGTCCGGAGGTAAAGATTTATATATGGGAAGTGCTGTTTTGGTCGCCGGAAAAGTTTCGGGTTTTATCGGTAATGTACCGGGACAACCGGGAGGGTCCCGGTGGTCCACCAAGTGGGGCCACCAGCCCCGAAGGGCTGCATGGGCCAAGTGTGGGAGGGGACCAGCCCCAGGTGGGCTGGTGCGCCCCCCCCCCCCCACAAGGGCCCAAGGCGCAAGGGAGAGTGGAAGGGGGCAAACCCTAGGCTCAGATGGGCCTAAGGCCCACCTAGTGGTGCGCCCCCCTCTCTCCCCCCTTGGCCGCCCCCCTAGATGGGATCTAGGGCTGGCCGCCACCCCTAGGGGTGGAAACCCAGGTGGGGGCGCAGCCCCTTCCCTCCCCCTATATATACTTGAGGTTTTGGGCTGCCATGGACGATTCAATCTCCTTCTTGGCGCAGCCCTACCCCTCTCCCTCCTCCTCTCTTGCGGTGCTTGGCGAAGCCCTGCTGGAGTACCACGCTCCTCCACCACCACCACGCCGTCGTGCTGCTGCTGGATGGGGTCTTCCCCAACCTCTCCTTCTCCCCTTGCTGGATCAAGGCGTAGGAGACGTCACCGGGCTGTACGTGTGTTGAACACGAAGGTGCCGTCCGTTTGGCACTAGGATCATCGGTGATTTGGATCACGACGAGTACGACTCCATCAACCCCGTTCACTTGAACGCTTCCGCTTAGCGATCTACAAGGGTATGTAGATGCACTCTCCTTCCCCTCGTTGCTAGATTACTCCATAGATTGATCTTGGTGATGCGTAGAAAATTTTGAATTTCTGCTACGTTCCCCAACAATGGCATCATGAGCTAGGTCTATGTGTAGTTTCTATGCACGAGTAGAACACAAAGTAGTTGTGGGCGTCGATATTGTCAATTTACTTGCCGTTACTATTCTTATCTTGATTCGGCGGCATCATGGGATGAAGTGGCCCGGACCGACCTTACACGTACTCTTATGTGAGACTGGTTCCACCGACTGACATGCACTAGTTGCATAAGGTGGCTAGCGGGTGTCTGTCTCTCCCACTTTAGTCGGATCGGATTCGATGTAAAGGGTCCTTATGAAGGGTAAATAGAAATTGGCATATCACGTTGTGGTTTTTTGCGTAGGTAAGAAACGTTCTTGCTAGAAACCTATAGCAGCCACGTAAAAAACTTGCAACAACAATTAGAGAACGTCTAACTTGTTTTTGTAGCATATGCCTTGTGATGTGATATGGCCAAAAAGGATGTGATGAATGATATATGTGATGTATGAGATTGATCATGTTCTTGTAATAGGAATCACGACTTGCATGTCGATGAGTATGACAACCGGCAGGAGCCATAAGAGTTGTCTTTATTTATTTATGACCTGCGTGTCAACATAAACGTCATGTAATTACTTTACTTTATTGCTAAAGCGTTAGCCATAGTAGTAGAAGTAATAGATGACGAGACAACTTCAAGAAGACACGATGATGGAGATCATGGTCATGCCGGTGACAACGATGATCATGGAGCCCCGAAGATGGAGATCAAAAGGAGCAAAATGATATTGGCCATATCATGTCACTATTTGATTGCATGTGATGTTTATCATGTTTTACATCTTATTTGCTTAGAACGACGGTAGCTTAAATAAGATGATCCCTCACTAAAATTTCAAGAAAAGTGTTCCCCCTAACTGTGCACCGTTGCGAAGGTTCGTTGTTTCGAAGCACCACGTGATGATCGGGTGTGATAGATTCTAACATTTGAATACAATGGGTGTAAGCCAGATTTACACAGCAAAAACACTTAGGTTGACTTGACGAGCCTAGCATGTACAGACATGGCCTCGGAACGCGGAAGACCGAAAGGTCGAGCATGAGTCGTATAGAAGATACGATCAACATGAAGATGTTCACCGATGTTGACTAGTCCGTCTCACGTGATGATCGGACACGGCCTAGTTGACTCGGATCATGTTTCACTTAGATGACTAGAGGGATGTCTATCTGAGTGGGAGTTCATTAAATGAACTCAATTATCATGAACATAGTCTAAATTGTCTTTGCAAATATGTTGTAGATAAATAGCTCACGTTGTAGCTCCCTGTTTCAATACGTTCCTAGAGAAAGATTAAGTTTAAAGATATTGTAAGCAATGATGCGGACTGGGTCCGTAGTCCAAGGAGTGTCCTCACTACTACACAGAAGGCTTATGTCTTTGATGCACTGCTCGATGTGCAAACCCCTAAAACGTCATCTGGATGTTGTGAACACCTGACAGACACGTCCTGATGACAACTTGATAGTTTAGTGCACCATACTTTACGGCTTAGAATCGGGATTCCAATGACGTTTTAAACGCCATAGAACATATGAGATGTTCCTAGAGCTGAAATTGGGATTTCAGGCTCATGCCCGTGTTGAGAGGTGTGAGACCTCTGACAAGTTCTTTAGCCAACAAGATGGAGGAGAATAGCTCAGCTAGTGAGCATGTGCTCAGAATATCTGGGTGCTACAATCACTTAAATCAAGTGGGAGTTAAACTTCCAGATAAGATAGTGATTGATAGAGTTCTCTAGCCACTATCACTAAGCTACTAGATCTTCGTGATGAACTATGACATGCAAGGGATGGAGTTGATCCCGGAGCTGTTCGCGGTGCTTAAGACCGTAAAGGGTAGAAATCAAGAAGGAGCATCAAGTGTTGATGGTTTAACAAGACCACTGGTTTCAAGAAGGGCAAGGGCTAGAAGGGAAACTTCATGGATGGCAAACCAGTTGCCGCTTCAGTGAAGGAACCCAAGGTTGAACCCGAACCCGAGACTAAGTGCTTCTATTGTAAGGGGAACGGTCACTGGTAGTGGAATTACCCCAAATGCATGGTAGATAAGAAGGTTGGCAACTTCAACAAAGTATATACGTGTTATTAATGTGTACCTCACTAGTACTCCTGGTAGCACCTGGGTATTGGATACCGGTTCAGTTGCTATTATTGGTGACTTGAAGCAAAAGCTACGGACTAAACAGAGACTGGCTAAGGGCGAGGTGACGATGTGTGTTGGAAGTGTTTCCAAAGTTGATGAGATCACCATCGCACGCTCCATCTGCCTTCGAGATTAGTATTGAACCTAGATAAATGTTATCAGGTGTCTACATTGAGCATGAATATGATTAGATCATGTTCATTGCAATACGGTTATTCATTTAAGTTAGAGAATAATGGTTATTCTGTTTACATGAATAATACCTTCTATGGTCATGCACCCTATGTGAATGGTTCATTGAATCTCGGTCGTGGTAATACACATGTTCACGCCAAAAGATGTAGAGTTAATAATGATAGTACCACTTTCTCGTGGCACTGCCGCTTAGGTCATATTGGCGTAAGATGCATGAAGAAACTCCATGTGATGGATGTTTGGAGTCACTTGATTTTGAATCACTTGACACATGCGAGCCATGCCTCATGGGCAGGATGACTAAGACCCCATTTTCAGGTACAATGAAACGGGCAAGTGACTTGTTGGAAATCATACATGCTGATGCGTGTGATCCAATGAGAATTGAAGCATGCGGTGGATATCGCTATTTTCTCATCTTCACTGACGATTTGAGTAGATATAGGTATATTTACTTAATGAAGCACAAGTCTGAAACGTTTGAAAAGTTCAAGCGATTTCAGAGTGAAGTTAAGAATCATCATAACAAAAAGATCATGTTCCTACGATCTGATCAAAAGGGGATTTTCTGAGTTATGAGTTTGGCAATCACTTAAGACATTGTGGAATTGTTTCACAGTTGAAGCCACCTGGAACACCAGAAGGTAATGGTGTGTCCAGACGTCGTAATCGAACCCTATGAGATATGGTGCGATCTATGATGTCTCATACCAATCTACCGTTTTCATTTTGAGGTTATGCGTTAGAGAAAACTGCATTCACTTTAGATAGGACACCATCTAAGTCCGTTGAGACAACGTCGTATGAACATTGGTTTGGCAAGAAACCAAAGTTGTCGTTTCTTAATGTTTGGGGCTGCGATGCTTAAGGCTTCAGCCGGAGAAGCTCGAACCCAAAGTGGACAAACACATCTTCATAGGATACCCAAAGGTGACAGTAGGGTATACCTTCTATCTCAGATCCGAGGGCAAATTGTTTGTCGCTAAGTACGGGTCCTTTCTTGAGAAGGAGTTTCTCTCGAAAGAATTGAGTGGGAGGAAGATAGAACTTGATGAGGTTGTCGAACCTTTATTTCAACCAGAGAATGATGCAACACAGAAAGATGTTTTCTGTGGCACCTACGTCTGTTGAATAGGAAGTTAATGATAGTGATCATGAAGCTTCGGATCAAGTTGCTATCAAACCTCGTAGGTCGATAAGGATATGTACTACTCCTAAGTGGTACGGTAATCATGTCTTAGACATCATGTTGTTAGACAACAATGAACCTACGATCTATGGAGAAGCGATGGTGGGCCCATATTCCGACAAATGGTTAGAAGCCATGAAATCCGAGATAGGATCCATATATCAGAACAAAGTATGGACTTTGGTGGACTTGCCCGATGATCGGCAAGCCATTGAGATAAATGGGTCTTTAAGAAGAAGACGGACGTGGGTGGTAATGTTACCGTCTATGAAGCTCGACTTTTGGGAAAGAGTCTTTTCACAAGTTCAAGGAGTTGACTACGATGAGAATTTCTCACCCGTAGCGATGCTTAAGTCCGTCGGAATCATGTTAGCAGTAGCTGTATTTTTCGATTATGAAATCTTACAGATGGATGTCAAAACAAGTTTTCTTACCAAGTTTTCTTAAGAAAAGTTGTATGTGATACAATAAAAGGTTTTGTCGATCCTAAGGATGCTAAAAGGTATGCTGGCTCTAGCAATCCTTCTATGGACTAGAGCAAGCATCTCGGAATCGGAATATATGTTTTGATGGAGTGATCAAAGCTTTTAGGTTTATACAATGTTTGCTAGAAACTTGTATTTACAAGAAAGTGAGTGGGAGCACTACAACATTTCTGATAAGTATATGTGGATGACATATTGTTGATCCGAAATGATGTAGAATTTCTGGAAAGCATAAACGGTTGTTTGAAGGGTGATTTTCAAAGGAAGACCTGGATAAAGCTGCTTACACATTGGGCATCAAGATCTATAGAGATAGATCAAGACGCCTGATGGTACTTTCAAAGAACGCACATCTTGACATGTTTTTAAGGAGTTCAAAATAGATCAGTCAAAGAAGGGGTTCTTACCTGAGTTGTAAGGTGTGAAGTTGAGTAAGACTCAAAGATTGACCACGGCAAAAGAAAGAGGAAGGACGAAGGTCGTCCCCTATGCTTTTGTCATAGGCTCTATACGGTATGCCATGCTGAGTACCGCACCTGATGTGTGCCTTGCCACATATCTGGCAAGAGGGTACAAAGGTGATCTAGGAGTAGATCACCACATAGCAGTCAAAATTATCCTTAGAGGAATAAGGAAAAGTTTTCTCGGTTATGGAGGTGATAAAGAGTTCGACATAAAGAGTTACGTCGATGCAAGCTTAACACCTATCCGGATAGCTCTGAGTAGAGATACCGGATACGTATAATGGAGCAATAATTTGGAATAGCTCCAAGTGGAATGTGGTAGCAGCATCTATGATATAAAGTTTTGCGAAATACATAGGGATCTGAATATGGCAAGACCCGTTGACTACAACCTCTCTCACAAGCATAACATGATCAAACCCAGAACTCAGTGAGTGTTAATCACGTAGTGATGTGAACTAGATTATTGAGTCTAGTAAACTCTTTGGATATTGGTCACATGGCAATGTGACCTGTCAGTGTTAATCACATGGCGATGTGAACTAGATTATTGACTCTAGTGCAAGTGGGAGACTGTTGGAAATATGCCCTAGAGGCAATAATAAATTGGTTATTATTATATTTCCTTGTTCATGATAATCGTTTATTATCCATGCTAGAATTTTATTGATAAGAAACTCAGATACATGTGTGGATACATAGACAACACCATGTCCCTAGTAAGCCTCTAGATGACTAGCTCGTTGGTTAATAGATGGTTACGGTTTCCTGACTATGGACATTGGATGTCGTTGATAACGGGATCACATCATTAGGAGAATGATGTGATGGACAAGACCCAATCCTAAGCCTAGCACAAGATCGTGTAGTTCGTTTGCTAAAGCTTTTCTAATGTCAAGTATCATTTCCTTAGACCATGAGATTGCGCAACTCCCGGATACCGTAGGAGTGCTTTGGGTGTGCCAAACGTCACAACGTAACTGGGTGGCTATAAAGGTACACTACAGGTATCTCCGAAAGTGTCTGTTGGGTTGGCACGAATCAAGACTGGGATTTGTCACTCCGTGTAAACGGAGAGGTATCTCTGGGCCCACTCGATAGGACATCATCATAATGTGCACAATGTGATCAAGGAGTTGATCACGGGATGATGTGTTACAGAACGAGTAAATAGAGACTTGCCGGTAACGAGATTGAACAAGGTATCGGGATACCGACGATCGAATCTCGGGCAAGTATCGTACCGATAGACAAAGGGAATTGTATACGGGATTCAAGGCCCAAGGGCCCAAGGCCCAAGGGAGAGTGGAAGGGGGCAAACCCTAGGCTCAGATGGGCCTAAGGCCCACCTAGTGGTGCGCCCCCCTCTCTCCCCCCTTGGCCGCCCCCCCTAGATGGGATCTAGGGCTGGCCGCCACCCCTAGGGGTGGAAACCCAGGTGGGGGCGCAGCCCCTTCCCTCCCCCTATATATACTTGAGGTTTTGGGCTGCCATAGACGATTCAATCTCCTTCTTGGCGCAGCCCTACCCCTCTCCCTCCTCGTCTCTTGCGGTGCTTGGCGAAGCCCTGCTGGAGTACCACGCTCCTCCACCACCACCACGCCATCGTGCTGCTGCTGGATGGAGTCTTCCCCAACCTCTCCTTCTCCCCTTGCTGGATCAAGGCGTAGGAGACGTCACCGGGCTGTACGTGTGTTGAACACGGAGGTGCCGTCCGTTCGGCACTAGGATCATCGGTGATTTGGATCACGACGAGTACGACTCCATCAACCCCGCTCACTTGAACGCGTCCGCTTAGCGATCAACAAGGGTATGTAGATGCACTCTCCTTCCCCTCGTTGCTAGATTACTCCATAGATTGATCTTGGTGATGCGTAGAAAATTTTGAATTTCTGCTACGTTCCCCAACAACCATTTACGATGAGCTCTTTGTCACCTCCATATATGAGAAACATATCCTTAGTCCTTTTCAGGTATTTCATGATGTTCTTGACCGTTGTCCAGTGATCCACTCCTGGATTACTTTGGTACCTCCCTGCTAGACTTATAGCAAGACACACATCAGGTCTGGTACACAGCATTGCATACATGATAGAGCCTATGGCTGAAACATAGGGAACATCTTTCATTTTCTCTCTATCTTATGCATTGGTCGGGCATTGAGTCTTACTCAATTTCACACCTTGTAACACAGGCAAGAATCCTTTCTTTGCTTGATCCATTTTGAACTTCTTCAAAACTTTGTCAAGGTATGTGTTTTGTAAAAGTCCAATTAAGCGTCTTGATCTATCTCTATAGATTTTAATGCCCAATATATAAGCAGCTTCACCGAGGTCTTTCATTGAAAAACTCTTATTCAAGTATCCCTTTATGCTATCCAGAAATTCTATATCATTTCCTATTAGTAATATGTCATCTACATATAATATCAGAAATGCTACAGAGCTCCCACTCACTTTCTTGTAAATACAGGCTTCTCCAAAGGTCTGTACAAAACCAAATGCTTTGATCACACTATCAAAGCGTTTATTCCAACTCCGAGAGGCTTGCACCAGTCCATAAATGGATCGCTGGAGCTTGCACACTTTGTTAGCTCCCTTTGGATCGACAAAACCTTCCGGCTGCATCATATACAACTCTTCTTCCAGAAATCCATTCAGGAATGCAGTTTTGACGTCCATCTGCCAAATTTCATAATCATAAAATGCGGCAATTGCTAACATGATTTGGACAGACTTAAGCATCGCTACGGGTGAGAAGGTCTCATCGTAGTTAATCCCTTGAACTTGTTGAAAACCTTTTGCGACAAGTCAAGCTTTGTAGACAGTAATATTACTGTCAGCGTCAGTCTTCTTCTTGAAGATCCATTTATTCTCAATTGCTCGCTGATCATTGGGCAAGTCAACCAAAATCCATACTTTGTTCTCATACATGGATCCCATCTCAGATTTCATGGCTTCAAGCCATTTTGCGGAATCTGGGCTCACCATCGCTTCTTCATAGTCCGTAGGTTCATCATGATCTAGTAGCATGACTTCCAGAACAGGATTACCGTGCCACTCTGGTGCGGATCTTACTCTTGTTGATCTACGAGGTTCGGTAGTAACTTGTTCTGAAGTTTCATGATCATTATCATTAGCTTCCTCACTAATTGGTGTAGGTGTCACAGAAAACGGTTTCTGCGATGTACTACTTTCCAATAAGGGAGCAGGTACAGTTACCTCATCAAGTTCTACTTTCCTCCCACTCACTTCTTTTGAGAGAAACTCCTTCTCTACAAAGGATCCATTCTTAGCGACAAATGTCTTGCCTTCGGATCTGTGATAGAAGGTGTACCCAACAGTCTCCTTTGCGTATCCTATGAAGACACATTTCTCCGATTTGGGTTCGAGCTTATCAGGTTGAAGTTTTTTCACATAAGCATCGCAGCCCCAAATTTTTAGAAACGACAACTTTGATTTCTTGCCAAACCATAGTTCATAAGGTGTCGTCTCAACGGATTTTGATGGTGCCCTATCTAACCTGAATGCGACATCATAGATCGCACCATATCAAGTAAAGTACGATTACGACGTTCGGACACACCATTACGCTGTGGTGTTCCGGGTGGCGTGAGTTGCGAAACTATTTCGCGTTGTTTCAAATGTAAACCAAACTCGTAACTCAAATATTCTCCTCCACGATCAGATCGTAGAAACTTTATTTTCTTGTTACAATGATTTTCAACTTCACTCAGAAATTCTTTGAACTTTTCAAATGTTTCAGACTTATGTTTCATTAAGTAGATATACCCATATCTGCTTAACTCATCTGTGAAGGTGAGAAAATAATGATATCCGCCACGAGCTTCAACATTCATTGGACCACATACATCTATATGTATGATTTCCAACAAATCTGTTGCTCTCTCCATAGTACCGGAGAACGGTGTTTTAGTCATCTTGCCCATGAGGCACGGTTCACAAGTACCAAGTGATTCATAATCAAGTGATTCCAAAAGTCCATCAGTATGGAGTTTCTTCATGCATTTTACACCGATATGACCTAAACGGTAGTGCCACAAATAAGTTGCACTATCATTATCAACTCTACATCTTTTGGTTTCAACATTATGAATATGCGTATCGCTACTACCGAGCTTCATCAAAAATAGACCACTCTTCAAGGGTGCATGACCATAAAAGATATTACTCATATAAATAGAACAACCATTATTCTCTGATTTAAATGAATAACCGTCTCGCATCAAACAAGATCCAGATATAATGTTCATGCTCAACGCTGGCACCAAATAACAATTATTTAGGTCTAATACTAATCCCGATGGTAGATGTAGAGGTAGCGTGCCGACCGCGATCACATCGACTTTGGAACCATTTCCCACGCGCATCATCACCTCGTCCTTCGCCAGTGTTCGCTTAATCTGTAGTCCCTGTTTTGAGTTGCAAATATTAGCAAGAGAACCAGTATCAAATACCCAGGTGCTACTGCAAGCTCTAGTAAGGTACACATCAATAACATGTATATCACATATACCTTTGTTCACCTTGCCATCCTTCTTATCCGCCAAATACTTCGGGCAGTTCCGCTTCCAGTGACCAGTCTGCTTGCAGTAGAAGCACTCAGTTTCAGGCTTAGGTCCAGATTTGGGTTTCTTCTCTTGAGCAGCAACTTGCTTGCTGTTCTTCTTTAAGTTCCCCTTCTTCTTCCCTTTGCCCTTTTTCTTGAAACTAGTGGTCTTGTTGACCATCAACACTTGATGCTCCTTCTTGATTTCTACCTCCGCAGCTTTCAGCATTGCGAAGAGCTCGGGAATAGTCTTATTCATCCCTTGCATATTATAGTTCATCACGAAGCTCTTGTAGCTAGGTGGCAGGGATTGGAGAATTCTATCAATGATGCAATCATCTGGAAGATTAACTCCCAATTGAATCAAGTGATTATTATACCCAGGCATTTTGAGTATATGCTCACTGACAGAACTGTTCTCCTCCATCTTGCAGCTATAGAACTTATTGGAGACTTCATATCTCTCAATCCGGGCATTTGCTTGAAATATTAACTTCAACTCCTGGAACATCTCATATGCTCCATGACGTTCAAAACGTCGTTGAAGTCCCGATTCTAAGCCGTAAAGCATGGCACACTGAACTATCGAGTAGTCATCAGCTTTGCTCTGACAGACGTTCATAACATCTGGTGTTGCTCCAGCAGCAGGCCTGGCACCCAGCGGTGCTTCCAGGACGTAATTCTTCTATGCAGCAATGAGGATAATCCTCAAGTTACGGACCCAGTCCGTGTAATTGCTACCATCATCTTTCAACTTTGCTTTCTCAAGCAACGCATTAAAATTCAACGGAACAACAGCACGGGCCATCTATCTACAATCAAACATAAACAAGCAAGATACTATCAGGTACTAAGTTCATGATAAATTTAAGTTCAATTAATCATATTACTTAAGAACTCCCACTTAGAAAGACATCCCTCTAATCTTCTAAGTGATTACGTGATCCAAATCAACTAAACCATAACCGATCATCACGTGAAATGGAGTAGTTTTCAATGGTGAACATTGCTATGTTGATCATATCTACTATATGATTCACGCTCGATCTTTCGGTCTCAGTGTTCCGAGGCCATATCTGCATATGCTAGGCTCGTCAAGTTTAACCTGAGTATTCTGCGTGTGCAAAAACTGGCTTGCACCCGTTGTAGATGGACGTAGAGCTTATCACACCCGATCATCATGTGGTGTCTGGGCACGACGAACTTTGGCAACGGTGCATACTCAGGGAGAACACTTTTATCTTGAAATTTAGTGAGAGGTCATCTTATAATGCTACCGTCAATCAAAGCAAGATAAGATGCATAAAAGATAAACATCACATGCAATCAATATAAGTGATATGATATGGCCATCATCATCTTGTGCTTGTGATCTCCATCTCCGAAGTACCGTCATGATCACCATCGTCACCGGCGCGACACCTTGATCTCCATCGTTGCATCGTTGTCGTATCGCCAATCTTATGCTTCCATGACTATCGCTACCGTTTAGTGATAAAGTAGAGCATTACAGCGTGATTGCATTGCATACAATAAAGCGACAACCATATGGCTCCTGCCAGTTGCCGATAACTCGGTTACAAAACATGATCATCTCATACAATAAAATTTAGCATCATATCTTGACCATATCACATCACAACATGCCCTGCAAAAACAAGTTAGACGTCCTCTACTTTGTTTGTTGCAAGTTTTACGTGGCTGCTACGGGCTTAAGTAAGAACCAATCTTACCTACGCATCAAAACCACAACGATAGTTTGTCAAGTTGGTGTTGTTTTAACCTTCGCAAGGACCGGGCGTAGCCACACTTGGTTCAACTAAAGTTGGAGAAACTGACACCCGCCAGCCACTTGTGTGCAAAGCACGTCGGTAGAACCAGTCTCGCGTAAGCGTACGCGTAATGTCGGTCCGGGCCGCTTCATCCAACAATACCGCCGAACCAAAGTGCTAGTAAGCAGTATGACTTATATTGCCCACAACTCACTTCTGTTCTACTCGTGCATATAACATCAACACATAAAACCTAGGCTCGGATGCCACTGTTGGGGAACATAGTAATTTCAAAATTTTCTTACGCACACGTAAGATCATGGTGATGCATAGCAACGAGAGGGGAGAGTGTTGTCCATGTACCCTCGTAGACCGAAAGCGGAAGCGTTATAACAACGCGGTTGATGTAGTCATACGTCTTCACGGCCCGACCGATCAAGCACCCAAACTATGGCACCTCCGAGTTCTAGCACACGTTCAGCTCGATGACGATCCCCGGATTCCGATCCAGCAAAGTGTCGGGGAAGAGTTCCGTCAGCACGACGGTGTGGTGACGATCTTGATGTTCTACCGTTGCAGGGCTTCGCCTAAGCACCGCTACAATATTATCGAGGATTATGGTGGAGGGGGGCACCGCACACTGCCCCCTGCCCCCGTATATAAAGGAGCAAGGGGGAGGGGCGGCCAGCCAGGAGGAGGCGCGCCAGGGAGGAGTCCTACTCCTACTGGGAGTAGGACTCCCTCCTTTTCCTTGTCCAAGTAGGAGAGGGGGAAGGAAGGGAGAGAGGAGAGGAAGGAAAGGGGGCGCCGCCCCTCCCTCCTTGTCCAATTCGGACTAGAGGGGGAGGGGCGCGCGGCCTGCCCTGGCCGCCCCTCCTCTTCTCCACTTTAGGCCCATGAGGCCCATTAACCCCCAGGGGGGTTCC
>NC_041382.1:17885816-17889583 GCF_002162155.2 Triticum dicoccoides
TACTCCGGTTTTATCCGAAACTTCCCCGAACACTTCCGGTGTCCGAATATAGTCGTCCAATATATCAATCTTTATGTCTCGACCATTTCGAAACTCCTCGTCATGTTCGTGATCATATTCGGGACTCCGAACTAACTTCGGTACATCGAAACTAATAAACTCATAATATAACTATCATCGAAACCTTAAGCGTGTGGACCCTACGGGTTCGAGAACAATGTAGACATGACCGAGACACGTCTCCGGTCAATAACCAATAGCGGAACCTGGATGCTCATATTGGCTCCCACATATTCTACGAAGATCTTTTATCGGTCAGACCGCATAACAACATACGTTGTTCCCTTTGTCATCGGTATGTTACTTGCCCGAGATTCGATCGTCGGTATCTCAATACCTAGTTCAATCTCGTTGCCGGCAAGTATCTTTACTCATTCCGTAATACATCATCTTGCAACTAACTCATTAGTTGCATTGCTTGCAAGGCTTAGGTGATGTGCATTACCGAGAGGGCCCAGAGATACCTCTTCGACAATCAGAGTGACAAATCCTAATCTCGAAATACGCCAACCCAACATGTACCTTTGGAGACACCTGTAGAGCACCTTTATAATCACCCAGTTACGTTGTGACGTTTGGTAGCACACAAAGTGTTCCTCCGGCAAACGGGAGTTGCATAATCTCATAGTCATAGGGACATGTATATGTCATGAAGAAAGCAATAGCAACATACTAAACAATCGGGTGCTAAGCTAATGGAATGGGTCATGTCAATCACATCATTCTCCTAATAATGTGATCCCGTTAATCAAATGACAACACATGTCTATGGTTAGGAAACATAACCATCTTTGATTAATGAGCTAGTCAAGTAGAGGCATACTATTGACGTTTAGTTTGTCTATGTATTCACACAAGTATTATGTTTCCGGATAATACAATTCTAGCATGAATAATAAACATTTACCATGATATAAGGAAATAAAATAATAACATTATTATTGCCTCTAGGGCATATTTCCTTCAGTTCGGAGTCCCGGATGAGATCCCGGACGTCACGAGGAGTTCCGGAATGGTCCGGAGGTAAAGATTTATATATGAAAAGTCATCATACGGTCACCGGAATAATTCGGGGGGTTACCGGTATTGTACCGGGACCACCGAAGGGGTTCCGGGGGTCCATCGGGAGGGTCCACCTGCCCCAGAGGGCCCTATGGGTTGTGTGTGGAGAGGGACCAGCCCCTTAGTGGGCTGGGCGCCTCCCCCCCTAGGACCCATGCGCCTAGGGTTTGGGGGAACCCTAAAGGGGGCGCCCCCCTTGTCTTGGGGGCAAGGCAACCCCCCTGGCCGCCGCCCCCTCCTCAGATTGGATCTGAAGGGGCCGGCCCCCCTCTCTCTTGCCCCTATATATATGTGGGGGGTGGGAGGGCAGCCGCACCCAAGTTCTGGCGCAGCCCTCCCCCTATCCCAAGTCCTCCTTTTCTCCCGCGGTGCTTGGCGAAGCCCTGCAGGATTGCCATGCTCCTTCTTCACCACCACGCCGTCGTGCTGCTGCTGGACGGAGTCTTCCCCAATCTCTCCTTCTCCCCTTGCTGGATCAAGGCATGGGAGACGTCACCGGGCTGCACGTGTGTTGAACGCGGAGGCGCCGTTGTTCGGCGCTTAGATCGAAATCAACCGCGATCTGAATCGCAGCGAGTAGGACTCCTTCATCCGCGTTCTTGCAACGCTTCCGCTTAGCGATCTACAAGGGTATGTAGATGCACTCCCCTTCCCCTCGTTGCAAGATTACTCCATAGATTGATCTTGGTGATGCGTAGAAAATTTAAAATTTCTAATACGATCCCCAACAAAAGTGTTCCTCCGGTAAACGGGAGTTGCATAATTTCATAGTCATAGGAACATGTATAAGTTATGAAGAAAAGCAATAGCAACAAACTAAACGATCAAGTGCTAAGCTAATGGAATGGGTCAAGTCAATCAGACCATTCTCCTAATGATGTGATCCCGTTAATCAAATGACAACTCATGTCTATGGCTAGGAAACATAACCATCTTCGATTAACGAGCTAGTCAAGTAGAGGCATACTAGTGACACTCTGTTTGTCTATGTATTCACACATGTATTATGTTTCCGGTTAATACAATTATAGCATGAATAATAAACATTTATCATGATATAAGGAAATAAATAATAACTTTATTATTGCCTCTAGGGCATATTTCCTTCAAGAACTATTTAACTCAAGTGCAAAATATTAGTATAACATACACACAAAAAGGAATATGTCTATATCATAATGAAAATTGTTCATTTTTTGTTGGTCATGTGCTATATTTTCTGAGAAGAAGAAAATTTGCTTTTATTTTTCTGCTCGACCCGCTAGCGCCCGTCACCAAAGTACAAGCACTTAGACTTGGACTTTTCTGCCGTGTGTGACACAAACTCCGTAGTTTTCTCCACTATATTAGTCAGAGATTGACAGTCTTTGTAAACGCTCCTAATATTTATGTTATTTCTTGTGTGGGAGCATGGAGAATTTTGAAAAGTTTGTTGATGTCATCATGCGGGGTGATGGGTGACGGAGGAGGTGGAGGCAATCTTGAACCATTGGGTTAGTGAAGTGGCCTTTCTTTGTCTCCCATCACAACACACGGGCATTTGCGCTACACAGAAAAGATCTTGATGAGATGTTTTTACAGATTTGATTCACTAAATTTAAAAACACATCGTATTTTCTTCCCTTGCAACGCACATATGTGTGAGTAACGGAGTAACGTCTACAACTGGGAGGAGTCTGGATGGAGACTGTATCTGAATGGCTGATCAACGCGCTGCCAAACTCCTTCGACGCACTGGTGCACCGTGCACCGACCACCGCGAATCAGTCTTCGGATCAGTCCTTGGGAGACTGGGCCAGCATATCGTCTTGAGATTGGCGAAGTCACCATAAGCGCCTCGTAGTCAATGAAAATGTCTTCTCCCATTAAACGTGAATCGCCGGATATCCTGAAATAAATCCAGGATAATGCGAGCACCAAGACTTGAACCCTAGTGAACTGGGAATACCAATGTTCTCCTAACAATCTAATCACAGTAAGTTCGCTCATGAACTACTTTATATCTGAATTGTTGACGTCAAAAACTAAGATACAAACTCAAGAGCAAAATATTACGTATAACACATGCAAAAAAAACTATGCCTAAATCACAATAAGAAGTGTTCATTTTTTTGTTGGTCATGTGTTATACTTTTCCGAGAAGAAAACAATTTTTTTGCTTTTCTTTTTTTGCTCGACCCGCTAGTGCCCGTCATCAAAGTACAAGCAGTCAAGACTTGGAGTTCCTGCTGTGTGTGACACAAACTCCGCAATTTTCTTCATTATATTAGCTAGAGATGGACGATCTTTTTAAGCGCTCCTAATATTTATGTTGTTTCTTATGTGGGAGCATGGATGATTTCAAGGAGTTTGTTAACGTCGTCATGTCTGGTGATGGGCAATGGAGGAGGTGGAGGAGGGGGTCTTGAGCCATTGGATCAGTGAAGTGGGGGTTTTTGACTCCCGCCACACACGAACATTTGTACCACATGGAAAAGATCTTGATGAGATGTTTTCTCATATTTGGTTTACTTAAATTTAAAAACACATCATATTTTCTCCCGTTACAAGGTACAGGCAATATGTGTGAGTAACGCCTGCAACTTGGACGACCCTGGACGGAGACATGAGGACAAATTTTGGAACATATTATCCACTTTTCAATT
>NC_041382.1:18194090-18203506 GCF_002162155.2 Triticum dicoccoides
GTGGACAGGGTGTGGCCCCCTGATGTGGATTCTTCTTCCAGTATTTTTTGTATATTCCAAAAATAATCTCTGTTGATTTTCAGGTCATTCTGAGAAGTTTTATTTCTGCACAAAAATAACACCATGGAAATTCTGGTGAAAATAGCGTCAGTCCGGTTAGTTCCATTCAAATCATGCAAGTTAGAGTCCAAAACAAGGGCAAAAGTGTTTGGAAAAGTAGATACGACGGAGACGTATCAGATTCCAATTACTTGGTCATTTGCGACCTGAGGGCTTGATATGGTTGGGCCTTTCAAGAGGTCCAAAGATAAGAAAATCCACCTTTTGGTGGCAGTTGATAAGTTTACTAAGTGGGTTGAAGCAGAGCCGGTTAGCAAGTGTGATGCAGCAATGGTGGTTCAATTTATCAAGAAGGTGATCTTCTGTTTTGGCTTTTCCCATAGCATTATAATAGATAATGGCGCTAATCTGTCTAAGGGTGCTATGAAATTTTTTTGTCAACAGGAGCATAGTCGACTTGATGTTGCCTCCGTGTCTCATCCCCAGTCTAATGGTCAAGCGAAACGAGCTAATCAAGAGATTCTGTGAGGCATCAAGCCCCGGCTTATGGTTCCTTTGCAAAGAACGCCGGGCTGTTAGGTAGAGGAGTTACCTTCAGTGTTATGGAGTATCAATACAACCCCCAACAGATCTACAGGTTACACACCTTTCTTCATGGTTTATGGAGCAAAGGCGGTTCTCCCTAGTGACATCCGTCACGATTCGTCCCGTGTGGTGGCTTATGTTGAAGCTGATAATGCGGCCCCTACGGTGGCATCTCCGCACCAAGGAAGCGGCAAGCAGCATAGGAAGACTCCAAGTCAGGGTGGCCGGCAGGGAGGAGATGCGATGGTGCAGCCACCGGGTGAGTAGGGGTTGGCCGGTTGGGGAGTGAGGACTCAGGAGGAAGATGGATTTCTCTTCTTTTTTTCTCGGTCCCTTGCTGCTCGCTAGGTGTTGTGGAGGCGAGGAACCAGCGTGGAAACCAGGTTGGACCCGTAGTTTGTAGCCCCTAATACCCAAACTGTTTGAGCCCATAACCAATTGTACCCAAACTGGTTTTTCACATACCAAATCAAACCGAACTGAAAAACTCTCTTGGCCCAAATAAACTGAACCAATTAAGCCCAGCATAAAAACCGAACCATCTCTCCTGGTTTTCTAAAAACCGTTGTCAGATTTAACTGGCGCGCCCCAAGGGCCTGATATGTCTCCAACGTATCTATAATTTTTTATTGTTCCATGCTATTATATTATCAACCTAGGATATTTTATATGCATTTATATGCTATTTTATATGATTTTTGGGACTAACCTATTAATCTAGAGCCTAGTGCCAGTTTCTGTTTTTTCGTTGTTTTTGAGTATCGTAGAAGAGGAAAACCAAACGAATTCCAATTGACCTGAAACTTGACGGAGCTTATTTTTGGACCAGAAGAAGGCCAGGACGTAAAAGAATTGGGCCAAAAGAGTCTCGGGCTGCCCACGAGGGTGGGGGGCGCGCCCACCCCCCTAGGAGCACCTCCCTGCCTCGTGGACAGCCCGGAGACCCCCCTAACTTGTTCCCGACTCCAACACCTCTTATATAACCCCAAACTTCCAGAAAGAAACCTAGATCGTGAGTTCTGCCGCCAGAAGCCTCCGTAGCCACCGAAAACCTATCTAGACCCATTCTGGTTCCCTGCCGGAGGGGGGAATCCCTCTCCGGTGGCCATCTTCATGATCCTGACGCTCTCCATGACGAGGAGGGAGTAGTTCTCCCTCGGGGTTGAGGGTATGTACAAGTAGTTATGTGTTTGATCTCTCTCTCTCTTTCTCGTGGTCTTGATTTGGAACGATCTTGATGTATCACAAGCTTTGCTATTATAGTTGGATCTTATGATGTTTCTCCCCATCTACTCTCTTGTGATGAATTGAGTTTAACCTTTGAAGTTATCTTATCGGATTGAGTCTTTAAGGATTTGAGAACACTTGATGTATGTCTTGCATGTGCTTGTCTGTGGTGACAATGGGATATCACGTGATCCACTTGATGTATGTTTTGGTGATCAACTTGCGAGTTCTATGACCTCGTGAACTTATGCATAGGGGTTGGCACACGTTTTAGTCTTGACTCTCTGGTAGAAACTTTGGGGCACTCTTTGAAGTTCTTTGTGTTGGTTGAATAGATGAATCTGAGATTGTGTGATGCATATCATATAATCATACCCACGGATACTTGAGGTGATATTGGAGTATCTAGGTGACATTAGGGTTTTGGTTGATTTGTGTCTTAAGGTGTTATTCTAGTATGAACTCTATGATAGATCGATTAGAAAGGATAACTTTGAGGTGGTTTCGTACCCTACCATAATCTCTTCGTTTGTTCTTGCTATTAGTAACTTTGGAGTGACTCTTTGTTGCATGTTGAGGGATAGTTATATGATCCAGTTATGTTATTATTGTTGAGAGAACTTGCACTAGTGAAAGTATGAACCCTAGGCCTTGTTTCCTAGTGTTGCAATACCGTTTGTGCTCACTTTTACCACTTGCTACCTTGCTGTTTTTATATTTCACTGGTAGAAAAAGGGCCTGATGTCCCGATTCGTAAGGGCCTTTTGTCCCAGTTCCTGAACCGGGACTAAAGGGTCGGTACTAATGCCCTGTCCCTTTAGTCCCGGTTCAATCCAGAACCGGGACTGATGGGCCTCCACGTGGCCTGTGCGCGGAGCCCAGGCAGGAGACCCTTTGGTCCCGGTTGGTGGCACCAACCGGGACCAATAGGCATCCACGCGTCAGCATTTCTGTGGCTGGGGTTTTTGTTTTTTTTAAAGGGGGGGCGTTTGGGGGTTTTGGGGGGTTAATTTAGGTGTTTCATATATTGTGTTAGCTAGCTATAATTAATAGAGAGAAGTGTCCTCTCTTATTTCCGTGCTTGGTCGATGCTATGTACTATACATACGTATAGAGAGGACTAGACATGCTAGCTAGATAGTAAGCAAACGAAGGAAACAGAAGATCGTCATGAACATATATGCATACAGAGAGAAGTGATATCGACCACCTCTCCTTCTCCGAGAGATTGGTCGAACAACAAGTTCTCGTATATCTATCCGACACTACCGGCTACATATATACAATAATTATCTCTTACAAATATAATCATACGGACTCATGGTCCACATAGTATTCTCCTTCTTCAGCGATCATGTGGTCAAGAAAGAATGCCGCCAATTCCTCTTGAATTGCTCGCATGCGAGATGGTGCTAGGAGTTCATCCCGCTTCCGAAACATCTAATTTGAAGAAGGGGGTCAATACATATATATATGAATGAATGAAACTCAACACAAATGATGGTAATAAAATAAAATTGTGAATGTTGTTATTTACGTACTTCATATTGTTCGTCAGTGTAGCCCCGCTCACAGGTCGTGTGGCGGATGGACTCGCAAACGTAGTATCCACAGAAATCATTCCCTTGTTCCTGCCACAACCACTTTACAAGAAATAGAGGTCAATCAAACTGATAAGCAAGAATGCCAAATGGTATTGATGAAACTAGCGCTTGAATCAATAGGAGATGCACGGAACATCCTACTATAGTACTTACTTTCGGGTGTCTAAATTGCAGCTTCTTCGGGAGTCCTGGAGCTTTTTAGGAGAATTTTTTCCAAACCCTGCCAGACAAAGAAAACAATTACTTGATATATCAGGAAATGAACAAAGTTGCTGATATGGTGGATAATGATCGATTTAACTTACTTCTCGAGCATTTGAGCCATGTCTGCATAGTCCTGGGGATCTTTTCGTCTTGAGTCTAAGACGGTTACTAGTCCCTGCTCAAGCTTAATCTCTAGGAGAATATAGTGGTAACTGCACACGCATGCATAACTCATCAATTACATTACTATAACCTTGACTAATATATAAGGGAAACCGAATACGCACAAGACAGTAACACTCACTTGAAGTTGTAAGGAAAGAGTATTATATCTTTGTTTTCATTTATTACCAACGATCGTAGCAAGTTGGCCTCAGTATCTGCGGCATGAAATTTAACCTAAGTTGCATCTATGAGATATGTGTTAATGAACCCAATATCACCGACTTGTCTTTTCTTCAATTCGGCGATCTTCAATCTGCATAATATATTGAGGATGATTATAAATACATGCAATGAAAGAGCTGAGCTATATAGAGAGACTTAATGACAAAAGTAGTACTACTTACAGACAGTAGCAGGCGACCGTTGTTTTATCGAGGGCCAATTGATTGCAAAACTGAAAGAACTCCTCGAATGGACCAGGCAACAGTTCAATTCCAATGAGGTCATGCTCCTTTTTAACTTTCACATACAAAGTGCTCCTCCCCCCAGAGTCTCTACAAATTTTCAAGTACCAATCATGCAATCTTCGCATCATCGTTGATAGAGATCTTTCATCTTTGACGAGAGGCTTTCCGTACTCGTATCTTTGTATCTGCACCTCCATGAAATCATAATGTACATCGTCGGGCAGGTAATCACCAAGATTGCTATAACCGGGCACCATCCTCGGATCATTAGCGACATTGTCGCTAGGCACCTTGAGCGGGGGGCACGATTGCTTCACTTGTTCGCCGAGCTGGGCAATTTGTTTCCCAGCTCGTCGTTCTTTTAGCCTTTGATCACTGACAGTACTTCCCGACCGCTCCGCTTCGGCAAATTCCTTTTCAATAATGCACTCATAGTTTCCTTTCAGCGGAGACTTGAGTGGTTTTGTCAGGGCAGCCAGAGTGCGCTTCGCTTTTCACCGGATCTACCTTCTCCTCCGGAGGTGGATGTTTCTTTGCTTTCACCCCTTCAAAGTAGTTTCTCACTTCTTCTCGTGCGATCTCGGCGTTCTCCTCCGGGGTCCTCTTGTATGGTAACTTCTCTGGAGTCTTCAAAGAAGGACCAAACCTGTATTTGCTCCTGCCTCTGGCTGTACTGCTAGACGCCGGCAGAGCAGATGGAGCGGTTGTCTTCTTTACTTGCTTACGAGGCCGAGGAGAAGGACTACGGTGCACTGGAGCAGCCAGAGCGGTGGCAGGTCTCTTCCGCCCTTGCTGACGAGGCGGAGAAGGAGGAGGCTGGTTACTCGGGCGCGTCAGCGCAGGCGGAGAAGGAGGCAGAGTGCCGCCACGCGCTGGAGAAGGAGCCGGTCGAGTGCCCTGATCGTCACTCGCCGGAGGAGGAGGCGATGGAGGAGGCGGAGTGCCCTGACTTGCCGGAGGAGGAGGAGGAGGCGGAGGCGTCCAGTTCGGAAGGTTGATGAGCTCCTTCCGCCATAGGCATGGAGTCTTCAGAGCAGACCCCAGCCTAGTCTCCCCTTCACCGGTAGGGTGGTCAAGCTGGAGGTCCTCAAATCCCTCCGTTATTTCATCCACCATCACCCTAGCATATCCTTCTGGAATCGGCCGGCAGTGAAAAGTTGCGCCGGGTTCAGTAGGATAAACAGAGCCAACAGCCGCCTTGACCTTCAAATTCATCCATTGCGTCATAAGGTGGCAATTTTGAGACTCCGTGGTAGCATCCACGGGATAGCTGGCAGGAGCCGTCAAGGCATGCTCCGGCTGAAGCAGCTCGATGGAAGCCACGCTGCTTCTCCGCTGAGATGGCGGCGTAGCTTCGGGGGAAGCTTCGGCAGTACGTTTGCTGTGATTTGCTTCTCGTTCCTCTATCGCTTGTACCCTTGCTTGCAGCGCCTACATTTGGGTCTGCTGCAATTTTTTCCTCTCATGGGATTTGTAACCGCCTGCGTCCGGAAACCCAACCTTCCATGGAATGGAGCCTGGCGTGCCTCGTGTCTGTCCAGGGTGCTCAGGATTCCCGAGGGCCATTGTGAGCTCGTCGTTCTCTCTGTCTGGAAAGAACGTTCCTTGCTGCGCTGCTTTGATATACTGCTGAAGCTTCCTGACTGGTATGTCCATTTGATCGTTCGTCCAAATGCACTTCCCTGTTACAGGGTCCAAGGTTCCGCCAGCCCCGAAGAACCAAGTCCGGCAACGGTCTGGCCAGTTAATTGTCTCTGGTTCGATCCCTTTATCAACCAGATCATTCTCAGTCTTGGCCCACTTAGCCCGGTCTACGAGGTAGCCACCTAACCCCGTGCGATGGTGATGCTTCTTCTTTGTAGCATTTTTCTTGTTTGTCGCCGACATCTTCTTACTCTTTTCCAATGTCTTGTGGGCCACAAATGCGGGCCAGTGATCTCTGATCTTCTCATATCTTCCCTTGAATTCTGGTGTCTCATTATTTTCATCAAACTTATTCAGCTCTTTCTTCCACCTCCTGAATAGTTCTGCCATCCTCTTAAGAGCAAAAGACTTGATTAATTGCTCTTTACCTGGCTTCTCTGGATTATCCTCTGGCGGTAGGGTGAAATTTGACTTCAGCTCACTCCAAAGATCATTTTTCTGCATATCATTGACATAAGACACCTCAGGGTCTTCTGTAGCCGGCTTAAACCATTGCTGGATGCTGATCGGGATCTTGTACCTAACCAAAACCCCGCACTGAGCAACAAATGCGCTCTTTGTCCGGAGGGGTTCAATCGGTTGGCCGTCGGGCGCGATTGCTATGATCTCAAACTTTTCATCCGAGCTCAACTTTTTCTTCGGGCCTCGTCTCTTTACCGAAGTTGTGCTCGATCTGGAGGGCTAGAAAAAGGAACAAAGACTTAATTAATATGTGTACATACCAAAACAATGAATGCATCAATTAGCTAGTCAGCAAAAGCTTAACTAATATATATACCTGGCCGGACTCGGTTCGGTCACCGGAGACGTCATCACGGTCTCCTTCTTGCACCGGCATTGGGTCACCGGAGCCGTCCTCACGGTCTCCTTCTTGCACCGGCATTAGGTCACCAGAGCCATCATAATCATAGCCAGCTGCTTCTAGACCATCGGTGTCCTTGAGAAACAACGAGCAGACGGCATCACTTCCTCGTGCGATTATGTCCCCCAACAACTCTTCTTGTACTTCGTCTCGGGCGATGTCCATAGTTTCTACAAATATTGACAACATGGCAATTATTATTCAAACATGACAGATGGATATATTAGTGGCAAACGTAGAACTAATATTAATTAGTGGCCTCGACGCTGCTTCTCTAGGGTTTGGGGAGGCCTCGATGCTGCTTCTCTAGGGTTTGGGGTGGCCTCGACACTGCTTCTCTAGGGTTTGGGGTGGCCTCGACAATGCTTCAAGGATAAAAAAAGAGGAAGAAGAAGAAAAAAAGAGGGTCGTCGAGGGTCACCGAGCGATAGAGGAAACCCTAAATAGCAAGTATCGTGGGTGTGAGATACATGTGGCCGTCGGTGTCGGACACTACATCCACGTCCCACAGGTGACGCGGGCGTCACACTGACGATACTTTCTATTTAGGGTTTCTCCTCTACCGCTCGGTGACCCTCGACGACCCTCGTTCCCGATAAAATAAAGAGGAAGAAGAAGAATAAAAGAGGAGAAGAAAGAATAGAGGAGAAGAACTCCTCTATTCTTTCTTCTCCTCTTTTTTTCTTCTTCCTCTTCTTTTTTTATCCTCTTCTTCCTCTCATGTTCGACGACCCTCGACCCCTCGGCGTCCCTAGACCCCCTCTCGACCCCCTCATGTCGAAGTTATTGGGTAGGGGGTATATCGACAACGACATACCCGATAGATACATACATACATATCACATGCATCCATACATATATGAACAAAATTAATATCTACTAATTAACAACCTAAATAAAAAAAACTAATACATATAGGAAGAAGAAGAAAAAAGAAGAGAAGAAAGAATAGAGGAGAAGACTTCCTCTTCTTCCTCTCCTCTTCTTCTCCCTCTTCTTCCCCTTCTTCCTCGCCTCTCTCATGAATGTCCGACGTTCTCGATCCCCCCCACGTGTCAAAGAAAAAAAAGAAGAAAAAAAAGAGGAGAAGAACAAAGGAATAGAGGAGAAGAAGAGAAAAATAGATATTCTATTTTCTCTTCTTCTCCTCTATTCCTTTCTTCTTCTCCTCTTCTTTTTCATCTTTTTTGTTCTTCTTATTTATTTCTCCTCGTATTCCTCTCCCCTCTTCTTCTCCTTTCTTCCTCTTCTTATTTCCTTTTTCCTCTCATTCTTTTTCTTCTTCTTCCTTCTTAAAAATACATGAAGTAGTATTGCTTGTTTTTTTAAAATAATGTTCAAATAGAAATTTTAGAAAAAAAAGGTAAATGTTTTGCCTAATTCATTGTTCATATGAATATGCAAACATTTGCATATTTACAATAATCAATATCACCATAAAAATCTATGAACAGAAAAAATACTATTTTTTTGTTAATCTATCTTTTGCATACATATACACACATACATATACTATACATATACACATAATCAGGACAAAACATATATGAATTTGCAAAAAAAATTAAAAACAGGGGGAAGAGGGGGGCGGTGCCGGCCCTGACCAAAGCGAGAGGCGATGGCGGCTCGGGGCGGCGATGGCGAGGCAGAGGCGGGGCAGCAATGGCATCGGTGTGGCGACACGGGGCGCCGACGGTGTAGGGGCGCGACGCGGGGCGGCGACGGCGTCGGGGTGGCGCGCGGCGACGGAGTCGGGGCAGCGCGGGGTGGCGACGGCGTTTGGGCGGCGCGGGTCGACGTCGGAGGCAGGGGCAATGACAGCGACGGCGAGGCGCAGAGGGGCAGCCTGTCGGCGTCGGGCGGGGAAGACGAATTGAATGGAAATTTTCACAAGTGCTAGTTATATAGCAAAGGCATTGGTCACGGTTCGTGTCAGCAACCGTGACCAATGCCCCCCTTTAGTCCCGGTTGGTGCCACCAACCGGGACCAAAGGCCTTGTGCGGCTGCTGCGTCGAAAGTTTAGTCCCACCTTGCTAGTTGAGAGGGGTGCGCAGTGGTTTATAAGCCCCACTGCCGCACCCCTCTCGAGCTCCTCTCCATTGCAGGCTTACGGGCCTAATTGTCACTGCTATGCCTATGGGCCTACTGGGCCTCCTGCGGGCCTGAATCCTGGCCCTTGGATGGGTTTCTAGTGGTATTCAGGCCGTGGGGGCCCAGTAGGTGGCATTTTTTGTTTTTTTGTTGCTTCATTTATTTTCTTTTGTTTTTTGCTTTATTTTTTAATTCTTTATGCTTTTAGTTTTAGAAAAATTATAAATTTTTTGTTAATGCCATTAGTTTTCAAATTTGAAAACACTTTTTTTGTTTTTTGTTTTCTTTGTTGCTTTATTTTTTTTTCTACTTACAACAAAATACTTATTGTTGCTGTTTTCTTCCAGTTTTTTTGTTTTGTTTTCTGCATTATTTATTTTCTTTTGTTTTTTGCTTTATTTTTTTTATTCTTTTTGCTTTTAGTTTTAGAAAAATTATAAACTTTC
>NC_041382.1:18204084-18260039 GCF_002162155.2 Triticum dicoccoides
ATTAGTTTTCAATTGAAAACACTTTCTGGTTTTTTTGTTTTCTTTGTTGCTTTATTTATTTTATTTTGTGATTAACTTAACTATAAAAATAGTTTTTTTCCTTTTTTTTGATTTGTTTTTTGCATTATTTATTTTCTTTTGTTTTTTGCTTTAATTTTTAATCCTGTTTGCTTTTAGGTTAGCAAAATTATAAACTTTCTGTTAGTGCCATTAGTTTTAGAAAAATTATAAACTTTCTGTTAGTGCCAATAGTTTTCAAATTTGAATAGTTAAAATTTGAATTCATTGAAAATTGTTTGAATCACAGGTTTGTGATTAACTTACTAAAAAAATGAGAATAGATGCGCTTATAGAGAAAATTCAACCTAAATTCCTAGTAAATTTCTATGAATTTCAGAGAAATTCACTATGAATTTAGGTTAAACTTTTCTCTATTGGGGCATCTATTTTCACTTTGAGGGGAGCTCAACAAGGCAGAGAGGGAAGGGCTTATAAACCAGTGTGAGCCCTCTTCGGTTGGCGCGATGGGACTAAACTCTGCTCGCAACGAGGACCAACCCTTTAGTCCCGGTTTGTGGCACAAACCGGGACTAATGGTCATGGGCCAGGGGCGAGGAGCAAAATTATAAACTTTCTGTTAGTGCCATTAGTTTTAGAAAGTTGAAAGTTGAAAGTTGGCATGGGCCAGGGACTAATGGTCATGGTATTACGAGGGCCGAACCATAAGACATGAAAGCATTTCAAATGAACTCTGAAAAAGTTGAAAGTTGGCGTGGTATCATAATTTCACCCACATAGCATGTGCATGTACAAAACGGACAATGGTAGCATGTTCGTGTGTTACAAAGTTGGCATGGTATCATCATAATAGTTGCGGGAGAAAGTCTTCACTTTTTCTTCGCTTGTGTCATTTTCTTATTGCATCGTAACCATGGATAATCTTCATTGTTTATCAGATGCTTGGCCTAGGTACACATTCTTCCTGCATTTGCCCAGGTACACATTCTTCCTGCATTTGTCCAGGTATATACTTTCAGTGTCATCTAAACAGTGCGTGCATGCGTGGTATCCTTTGTTTGTCTGTCCTGAAAGGTTACTAAGAGCGGGCCAATCGTTGATGGTCACAAATAGCAACGCCTTAAGGTTAAATTCCTCCTGTCTGTGCTCATCCCACGTACGTACACCGTTTCCATTCCACAGCTGTAAAAGTTCTTCAACTAATGGCCTTAGGTACACATCAATTTCGTTGCCGGGTTGCTTAGGGCCTTGGATGAGAACTAGCATCATAATGAACTTCCGCTTCATGCACATCCAAGGAGGAAGGTTATACATACATAGAGTCACGGGTCAGGTGCTGTGATTGCTGCTCTGCTCCCCGAAAGGATAAATGCCATCCGCGCTTAAAGCAAACCATACATTCCTTCGGTCCTTTGCAAACTCATCCCAACACTTTCTCTCGATTTTTCTCCACTGCGACCCGTCAGCGGGTGCTCTCAACTTCCCATCTTTCTTTTGGTTCTCACTGTGCCATCGCATCAACTTGGCATGCTCTTCGTTTCCGAACAGACGTTTCAACCGTGGTATTATAGGAGCATACCACATCACCTTCATAGGAACCCTCTTCCTAGGGGGCTCGCCGTCAACATCACCAGGGTCATCTCGTGTGATCTTATACCTTAATGCACCGCATACCGGGCATGCGTTCAGATCCTTGTATGCACCGCGGTAGAGGATGCAGTCATTAGGGCATGCATGTATCTTCTCCACCTCCAATCCTAGAGGGCATACGACCTTCTTTGCTGCGTATGTACTGTCGGGCAATTCGTTATCCTTTGGAAGCTTCTTCTTCAATATTTTCAGTAGCTTCTCAAATCCTTTGTCAGCCACAGCATTCTCTACCTTCCACTAAAGCAATTCCAGTACGGTACCGAGCTTTGTGTTGCCATCTTCGCAATTGGGGTATAACCATTTTTTGTGATCCTCTAACATGCGATCGAACTTCAGCTTCTCCTTTTGACTTTCACATTGCGTCCTTGCATCGACAATGACCCGGCGGAGATCATCATCATCGGGCACATCGTCTGGTTCCTCTTGATCTTCAACAGCTTCACCCGTTGCAGCATCATTGGGCACATCATCTGGTTCCTCTTGATCTTCACCAGCTCCCCCCATTGCAGCATCACCGTATTCAGGGGGCACATAGTTGTCATCGTACTCTTCTTCTTCGCCGTCTTCCATCATAACCCATATTTCTCCGTGCCTCGTCCAAACATTATAGTGTGGCATGAAACCCTTGTAAAGCAGGTGGGAGTGAAGGATTTTACGGTTAGAGTAAGACCTCGTATTCCCAAATTCAGTGCATGGACAACACATAAAACCATTCTTCTTGTTTGCCTCAGCCGCATCGAGAAACTCATGCATGCCCTTAATGTACTCGCAGGTGTGTCTGTCACCGTACATCCATTGCCGGTTCATCTGTGTGCATTATATATAATTAAGTGTCCAAATTAATATAAGTTCATTATCACATTAAAACCAAAGTGCATACATAGTTCTCATCTAACAACATATAGCTCTCCAGAGCATCTAATTAATTAAACCATACATTGAAATTATGTAAAACATTTCAATGCGAAAACAAATGCGATCATAATCGCAACCAAGGTAACAATTGATCCAACGGCATAATGATACCAAGCCTCGGTATGAATGGCATATTTTCTAATCTTTCTAATCTTCAAGCGCATTGCATCCATCTTGATCTTGTGATCATCGACGACATCCACAACATGCAACTCCAATATCATCTTCTCCTCCTCAATTTTTTTTCTTTTTTCCTTCAACAAATTGTTTTCTTCTTCAACTAAATTTAACCTCTCGACAATAGGGTCGGTTGGCATTTACGATTCACATACATCCTACATAAATAAAATCAATGTCACGTTGGTCGGCATAATTTTCATAAACAATAAATGAACCAATAGTTATAAAGATAATATATATACCACATCCGAATCATAGACAGGACGAGGGCCGACGGGGGCGGATACCAAAACCATCGCACTATATAAGATGCAATAATAAAAGTAAGAAAATAATACAAGTATCTATGTAAACATACAACTAAGAATATTTTTCCTTTCAGAAAGAAGATAAGAACAAGAGGCTCACCACGGTGGTGTCGGCGATGAACTCGACGCGGGTGATCGACGGTGGTGAAGACGGGGACGGGGCGTGACGGATCGCTAAACCTAGACAAATATTATGGAAAATGGAGCTTGGAGGTCGAGCTTGGAGAGGAGAAAGCTTAAGTAGTGTGGCTCGGGCATTCCATCGAACACCTTCTGTGCATAGGAGGTGAGCTAGAGCACTACCAAGCCCTCTCCCCCTTGGCCAGAGAAAAACAGAGCACTGGGGTACTCTGCTCGCAAGCGAGGGGTATATTTAGGCACCTCATTGGTCCCGGTTGGTGACATGATCCGGGACTAAAGGGGAGCCTTTGGTCCCGGTTCAAGCCACCAACCGGGACCAATGGTGGTGGGCCAGGAGCGAGGCCCATTGGTCCCGGTTCATCCCACCAAACGGGACCAAAAGGTCCAGATGAACCGGGACCAATGGCCCACGTGGCCCGGCTGGCCCCCTGGGCTCACGAACCGGGACCAATGCCCACATTGGTCCCGGTTCTGGACTGAACTGGGACTAATGGTGTCAGGACCCCGATTCCAAGTCACATCGATCTAGCCGGTAACACCTCATATCACTTTGCGGCCTCACGCATGGTATCCCACGGGTGTCGCCTTACCATGGCCCTGGACCGTTTGCGCCTTTTGGCTCACGTATATGATAGTGTCGCTAGCATCCATATGATAGAGAACCCAGGCCGACATGGCTAGTCATGAACCCAAAGCGGCACAGACCTATGGAGACAGGCATACATGAATCACATCGAGCATGTCGGTCATCAGCGATTGATTCCGGGCTGTAGCACTGGGCTAATAGGACTCCGGGGAACCCGGGCTGTAGCAGGCTAGGCAGGACTCCGGAAGTCACAGCGTGACATTTCCCCGGAGGGACAGACATAGGAACGAAGTGAAACACATGCCGGCCAGTCAAGTGTCCTGAACAGTAGTGCTAGGCTAGCAGGACTCCGGTGAACCGGGCTGTAGCGGACTACTATGGCTCGAGGAACACTAGACTACATTTCCCCATAAGAAAGGCTGCCAAGGATAAACAACTAGATTATCGGATCCCACTCATACCAAGCATTTCAATCATACACACAATATGCCGATATGAGTACATACAACATGGCATCACAACAAAACTCTACAACTCAAGTACTTTATTTAAAGGCTCCAGGGAGCCATACATAACATGTTCATACAGATAGGGGTCACATGACCCGACACTCAAGTCATACAAACATACAAGCACATGCGAAAGCAACTAGTCTGAGTACAGACTCTAGAAAGAAAGAAGGCTTCTCGAAGCCTGTCTATCTACATAGGGCCCTCCATGGCCAGGATCACCACCTGGGTGGCTAGTCACTCGTCGATGTCAAGGTCTACATAGAACCCATTGAAGGGGGCGGTGTTGTCGTCTAAAAACAGTAATTAAGCAAACATGAGTACAAGGGTACTCAGCAAGTCTTACATCAGAACCTACTATACATGCTTATTCTCAAGAAGGTGGTGGGGTTAATGCAGCAAGCCAGCTTTGACTCTTGGCTAAGCTATCCTACGGAACTTCACCAGTAAAATAGTTTTCGCACATGAGTCCACTACTCACCAACACAATACTCCACCGGGGATCCTCCCTCTTCATCCTACGAGAGGGCCATCCTCGGTACTCACACTTATCTTGAGTCTTTTATTAGTACCCATTAACTTGTCTATGAACTGTATAGGCAACCAAGTAGTCCTTTACCGCGGACGCGGCTATTCGAATAGTTTTATACCCTGCAGGGGTGTACTTCTTCATACAAGCTTTCACCACTTACCGCCGTTTACACGACATGTACTCGGCAACCTTCAAGCGGAAGCCCAGCGAGGGTGTCGGCCACGGCCTACCTAAACACTTAAGTCTCTAGTCCAGTTTTATCGCCTATCCAGGTTCCATCCGCAGGGAGTCCGGCCGAGGTTTCCACATACGGCCCCGAACAATGTGAACAGGGATCTCGAGACACCAAACGGGTGACTCGGTACACCGTGCCACGGTGTATCTACCGCAACATAGCCCACCCCTAGGGTCAGCGCTACGCACGGCCGCCAACACATAACCTACAAAGACCAGAAATTATTTGTAACTCCTGGACAGAGTACTAGGCTGGTTAAGAAGCCGAGAGGGTCAATTAAGGATCCCAATGCATGGTAGTAGCTGAATCTTAAATCACACATATAGATCTCAGTTCTTAGGGACAGCCTCAATGAAACAACCCACCATGTACTCCTACATGGCCTCTCATCGATACCTTTACCAAAACATCTTCAACACATCCCTCACATTACCGGCATAAGCATTTCACTCTGGCCCATCACCCAGATGAACCAGACCTGACACAACTCTAAGCATAGCAGGCATAGCAAGGTAGGAATCACATACATGGCTCAATCAACTCCTACACATGCTAGTGGGTTTCATCTAGTTACTGTGGCAATGACAGGTCATGCAGAGGATAAGGGTTCAACTACTGTAGCACACAGCAGTTTGAATCACGTTGTCTTAATGCAGTAAACAAGAGCAGAAGCGAGAACATGGGTTTGTATCGGAATGATCAATGGTTGCTTGCCTGATGGAGTGGTAGTGGGATACTGCCCTTCAGTTGGATACTCGTGAATATCCTCGGAGGCAGAACCTACCACGAAGAACACATCGGAACACAATCAACACATGACGATATGCAACAATACGATGCATGCTATGACATGGCAATATGAATGTGTCTTGGCCTAATGCAAGCTATAACAGAAAGAAATGAACTCATTTGAATCAAAGATTCAAATATTAGCTCATTAAACATGGCCTTAATAGTGCATTTCCTTATTCTGCTTAAACAGCAAGGTAAACTTGTTTTTTCATGCATGAAACCATTACAGATGGATAGATTGAATTTTTCTGATCATTTTTCATATATAAATCTTTGCATTTGGAGCTATGGTTGATTTTCTATGATTTTTAGAAGTTTTAACTATTTTCTGGAAATTCCTGAATAAAAATAAATCCAGAAAATGCATTACTGCGTCAGCATTGCGTCATGCTGACCTCAGCAGGTCAAAGGCGCCAGCCCAGGTCAAACCTGACTGGTGGGCCCCTTCTGTCAGCCTCTCAGCTAATTAACAGGATTAGATTAACACTAATTAGCTGTCAGTGGGGCCTGGGCCCATATGTCAGTGACTAATTTAATTAAAATTAACTAAAACTAATCTTAATTAGTTAGCAGAACGGCCCCACCTGTCATAGACTCAGGGTGATCTACCTGGGCCCACCCAGGAGTCAAACTGGGTCAAACTCGCCAGCGAGGCCCGAGACGGTGGCGCAGCTCCGAAAACGCCCACAAGGCACGGGCGAGGCCGTTCTTGGGCTCGTTGGAGAGCTCTTCCAGTCGCGCATCTAGTGGTGGTGGAGGCCGGGCCTATGGTGGCCGGAGACGATGACGGCGAGCTCCAAGGCGGCGACCGAAGTTCGGCCATGTGCGGGGAGTGGGCTACGGCATGCAAACACGGAAACTGAAGCGCTAGCGAGGCACTACGCGATGCGGCAAGCACGTTGCATAGCACGGGAGGACCAAATGGTCGTCGGAGCGATGCCGGCGACGAGCTCGAGGGGAGACGAGCTTCGGCCATGGTGGAACTATGGCCTAGAGGGTGCAAACGCGTGGGAAAGAATAGGGGAAAGGCGGCGGAGCTCACAGGGAGGTTGGTGAGCAGCTCAGTGGGCTCGGGGGCGACCGGAGCGAGGCGAATCGATGAACGGCGTCTGGCGGGTACCGAGGTTGAAGACGATCCGATGGCGGCGATGCAGGGCCTCCGGCGATGCGTGGCTCGGTGGGGAGGGCGAGGGCATCGCGGCGGAGCTTCTGGACAGGTCAGAGAGGCGAGGGGGTGACGGAGAGCGCGACTACGGCGGTGAGACGGCGACAAGCTTGTCGGCCATGGTGCGGGAGAGGGTGAGGGAGACGAGGGGAGAGTGAGCGAGGATGAGAGGGGGACGTGGGGGTCGCGTGGCACCCCTAGGCGTCTCCAGGCGTCGGCGGAAGCAGGAGGTGGCCGGCGTGTGGCCGCGGGCGCCGACCACGCGCTCTGTGTCCTTCTGGCGCGAGGAGGACGACGACTGGCAGAGCCAATAGGCTGGGCCGAGCCAGGTGGCTGGGCCAGCACAGGTAAGGCCCGGGTGGGCTTCCCTCTCTCTCTCTCTCTCTTTTTATTTGTTTCTGTTTTTCTAATTAACTGCAACAGTTGGGCTTTAAATAAAATACTAAAACATTTCCAAAAATCCTGAAAATAATTGTGGGCTCTGTTTAGATTATTTCCAACAGCAAACATTTATTTCCAGGATTATTTGAGCATTTAAATTATTTTATAGCATTTAAATGCCCAAATTCAAATACTTATGATTTAATTCAATGACCTTCTGTTGACCTAGAAAATTGTGCACCAATTTTGTCAGAGCTTTTAACCCAATACAAGGAGGGTGAACTTTTTAGAAGGGCATTTCAGGTTCATTGAAAATAATTTTAGTAAACCCTAGTTGTTTCCAGGGGGGTGTTGGGGGTTTCTGCTTTCCCCATTTCAAATTTAAGAGAAATTTAAACATGATGCACACTCTAATGCTTGAACTAGCTAGGGTGTGACAACTCACCCCCACTCAAAAGAATCTCGTCCCGAGATTTAGGATCCTCTGGGAAGAAGGTGGGGTACTCAAGTCGAAGACGATCCTTCCTTTCCCAAGTGGCTTCTTTCTCGGAATGGTGTGACCATTGAACCTTGAGAAACTTGATATTCTGACGTCGAGTGGTATGCTCGGCATGATCAAGGATACGAACAGGATATTCCCGATAGGAGAGGTTATCTTGTAGATCAAGCGTTTCGTGGTCCACTCCACGGATAGGATCTGCGAAGCAACGCCTGAGTTGTGAAACGTGGAAGACATTGTGAACTCTGGAAAGATGCGGAGGTAGTTCCAATTGGTAGGCAACTTCTCCTCGTTTGGCAAGAATGCGAAAGGGTCCATTGTAACGAGGGGCCAATTTGCCTTTGATACCGAAACGATGGGTTCCCTTTAACGGAGTAACCCGAAGGTAAGCCTTCTCGTCGACTTCATAAGTCATAGGCTTATGTTTACGATCATATTGACTCTTTTGACGAGATTGGGCTGTTTTCAATTTCTCACGAATAACGCGAACCTGCTCTTCTGCTTCCTGAATCATATCCGGGCCAAAGAGTTGTCTTTCCCCGGTTTCTGACCAGTTAAGAGGCGTTCGACATTTTCGTCCATAGAGAACTTCGAAAGGAGCCTTGCCCAAGCTGGCTTGATAACTATTGTTATAAGCAAACTCCGCGAATGGAAGGCATTTCTCCCAACTCATTTCGAACGAGATGACAGAAGCTCGGAGAATATCTTCCAGAATTTGATTGACTCGCTCTACTTGACCACTTGATTGAGGATGGAAGGCAGTACTAAAAGAGAGACGAGTTCCCATAGCATTTTGGAAACTTTCCCAAAATCGAGAGGTGAAGAGACTCCCACGGTCTGAGTTAGTTTCCAATGGAACACCATGAAGAGACACTATTCGGGAGATGTATAAATCGGCTAGCTGGCTAGCGGTGATACTCTCACGAACAGGTACAAAGTGGGCTACTTTGGAAAGACGGTCGATCACGACGAAGATGGCATTATTCCCTCTCTTGGTCCTGGGAAACCCAGTGATGAAATCCATACTGATTTTATCCCATTTCCATTCGGGAATAGCCAAAGGTTGAAGAGTGCCAGCAGGCCGTTGATGCTCTGCTTTAACACGACAACAAACGTCGCAATTAGCAATGTATTGAGCGATTTCTCTCTTCATCCTAGTCCACCAAAACCTCTGGCGTAGGTCTTGATACATTTTAGTACTACCGGGATGAATGGTGAGAGGGGATTCATGAGCTTCCTTAAGGATCAACTGGCGCAGATGTTGTTTCTTGGGAACCACCAAACGGTTCTCGAAGAAGACAGCACCTCGCTCATCCATGGAGAAACATTTAGCAACTCCGCTAGCGATGTTTTGCTTAATCCGAGATATGCCCCTATCATACCGCTGGGCGGTTATGATTTGATCCATAAGGGTAGGTTTCGCCAGCAGGGTGGATAGGAATCCTCGAGGAACAATGTGAAGGTTAAGCCTACGGAATTCCTCATGGAGAGGTGGTTGACTCTGTTGTAACATTGGGTTTTTACAATAGGATTTACGGCTTAGTGCATCAACCATGACATTGGCTTTGCCCGGGGTGTAAGTTATTCCTAAGTCGTAATCCGAGATCAACTCAACCCAACGTCTTTGCCTGAGATTCAAGTCTGGTTGGGTGAACATATATTTCAAACTTTGGTGATCGGTGAAGATCTCGCAACGATTATCGAGGAGGTAATGTCGCCTGGTTTTAAGTGCATGGACTACAGCTACAAGCTCTAGATCATGTGTGGGATAATTTTCCTCATGTGGGTGTAATTTCCGTGAAGCATAGGCAATTACCTGACGATCCTGCATGAGTATGCAACCTAGTCCTTGTCGTGAGGCATCGCAATAGATAATAAAGTCCTTGGAGAAATCTAGTGGTACCAGTACGGGAGCAGATGTCAGGCGTCTTTTCAGTTCCTGAAAGCTGAACTCGCACTGTGGAGTCCACTCGAACTTTTTATCTTTCTTGAGGAGTTCAGTTAGAGGTTTAGCAACCTTGGAGAAATTCTCGACGAAGCGGCGGCAATAGCTCGCTAAGCCAAGGAAACTCCGAACTTGCTTGACCATCTCAGGTGGAGTCCAATCAAGGACGGCTTGAACTCGCTCAGGATTGACAGCAATACCCTTGCCAGAGATTACATGGCCTAGATAGGTCACTTCTGGCAACCAAAATTCACACTTCGAGAATTTGGCATAAAGGCGATGCTCTCGAAGTTTCATCAATACCAGCCTTAGAGGTTCGGCATGTTCCTCTTCATTCTTGGAGTAGATGAGTATGTCATCGAGGTATACCACGACGAATTTATCCAAGTACTCCATGAAAACCGAGTTCATTAACCGAGAGAAGGTAGCTGGGGCATTGGTTAAACCGAAGGACATGACGGTGTACTAGTATTGGCCATAACGAGTAACAAAGGCCGTTTTGGGAATGTCCCAGTTTCTGATTTTGATTTGATGGTAGCCCAACCTCAAATCCATCTTGGAAAAAACTGAGGATCCAGCAAGCTCATCATACAGATCGTTAATCCTGGGAAGCGGGTATTTGTTCTTGATGGTGACCAGGTTGACAGGGCGGTAGTCCACAACCATTCGATCTGTTCCATCCTTCTTCTTGACGAAGAGGACGGGGCAAGCCCAAGGAGAGGAACTAGGACGGATGAAACCCTTTTTCAAGGACTCATCGAGTTGGTTCTTAAGCTCGGCTAGTTCTAAGGGTGCCATCTTGTAGGGTCTTCTAGAAATTGGCACGGTTCCTGGAACAAGGTCTATCACAAACTCGACATCCCTGTCAGGTGGAACACCTGGTAGTTCTTCTAGAAAGACATCCGGAAAGTCTCGGACTATCAGAACATCCTCAAGGTCTGGAAGGGTGTTGGCATTTAGGGAGTAAAGCTGGCGCTTGGCCACTCGAGTTAAGACATTGACTGTCTTGCCCGATGGGTGAGTAAGCTGAACGGTTCTAGTGGCACAATCAATCTTAGCGTAATGAGCTGACATCCAGTCCATACCCAAGATGATGTTTATGTCCGTGGACTTGAGAGCTATCAAGGATGCAAGGAAGACAAGTCTATCGACAAGAATTTCGTTCCCATGACTTACTCTAGAAGTTTGCCATTTGAAACCCGGAGTTTGAATTACCATGGAAGTGGGCATGTCACAGAATGTCGTGTTATGCAATCGAGCATAGCTCTCGGATATGAATGAATGAGATGCTCCAGTATCGAAAAGAACAGATGTCGGATGGCAGTTAACAAGGAGCGTACCAAGGACGACGTTAGGATCCTCATGAGCCTCCTCGGCTGAAACATAGTTGACATGGCCACGTGCAGTGGTGGCCGGCTTGGCGTAGAATGTTTTTCCCGCGGGCTTACCACGGACAACGGACTTTCCAGTTTGATTGGGGTTGTTGTTCTGGGGACACTCTCGGCTATAGTGACCCGGCTCTCCACACTTAAAGCATGTCACCACATTGGGGCGGGGAGCAGCATAAGCAGCGGGGCCACCATAGGGCTTGGGCAGTGCAAATTGCTGGTTGGGACGAGGCGCCTCAAAGGATGGCCTCGGGATGAACCTGGGTGGAAGTGTCGTCCTTGGGATCCACACCCGGCGCTTCTGAGCTCCAGAGCCAGATGAAGAGCCAAAGTCACGGGAGTGCTTGCGTGAAGCGTCATAATCAGTCTGGCCTGTCTCAGCACTGATGGCTTTATTGACCAACTTCTGAAAAGAGGTGCACTCGTGCAGACGAAGATCGTGGTGAAGCTCAGGGCTAAGTCCCTTGCGGAACCTTGCTTGCTTCTTAGCATCAGTAGATACCTCTTCGGGAGCATAGCGTGCCAGATTTCCAAATTCACGACTATAAGCATCCACAGTCAGTCTTCCTTGGGTGAAGTTGCAGAACTCCTCCCTCTTGCGATCCATGAGACCTTCCGGAATGTGATGCTCGCGGAAAGCCTCACTGAACTCAGCCCAAGTAGTAACTTGGCCGACCGGGCGCATAGCTTCGAAGTTTTCCCACCAAAGGCTAGCAGGGCCATCGAGGTGATAGGAAGCATAGGTAACCTTGTCGGCTTCAGCTACGTTGGCAGAACGTAGCTTGTGAGTGATGCTGCGAAGCCAGTCATCCGCGTCGAGGGGTTCGACGAAATGGTTAAACTTTGGTGAGTACAGCTTGATAAAGTCATTGATTGACACCAAGTCATTTCGTGGGTGGCGTGCAGTGTTCTGCTCAATCCGCTCTAGCAGGCGGTTAGTCTCACGCTTGTTTCTTTCTGCCTCCAGCATTACTTCGGCCAGAGAAGGCGGGTGAGGCAGATTTTCACCTCTAGCTGCACTAGCTTCCCCCTGCTCCGAGGCAGCAGGGTTGCTGCGAGTATTGACCATCCTAGGAGAAAACAAGACAATGGTTTAGATAAGGATGGCTCAAACTTAGCAAGGAGTGCAGAATGTAATGGATAACGCGGAATGCAGAGATGTTCATCCGTATGTCATGGTAATATAAAACTGCCATATATATACCAACGGTCATACACATCATACATAGTTTAGTACAAGCCCAAGCTACAGTACAACTATGATGAAAGACGTTACATCTCATCGGAGGCATTCCAAGCTCCTATACAGTATTTGTCTACACCTCTGGATTTGATTACACACAAAGTCATATTCCACAAGTCTCGCAGGACAATGGAGATACAACTACTACAATACTAGTGGTACTACTACTAACTCAGACAGCTCCGTAGTAGTCCTAATAGAAGTCACCTCCATAGCCTGGAAGTTCAACGTGACCATCCGGGAACAGACGGTCCTGAGGAGCCTGTGGACCATAGGGGCTAGGATGAGGTCTTGGACCAACAAACGGTGGCCTGTGGGGACCACGGGGTGGGGTGATGCCTCCCACATCACACCAATCCACCATGTCTGGCAGAGCTGATCTCACAGGATACAGATCCCTTGTATCCATACATCCAGCTTGCACCGCAGGTGCAAACCGAGTCAATGTGGCCCAATGATCAACACGGGTATTGAAAAGCTCCAGCCTCAAGGCCCGATTCTCTCGGTCCTTATCTTTGAGCATCTCGGCAGTGGTACGAGTTAATGAGTCCTCCTGAGTGGAGTCAGCATAGATAGCCTGAAGATACCCTTGCGCTCCCGGAAATGAAGCTGGCATGTAACGGAAGTCGGTGTTCCGAAGCAGGCCAGTCCGGACTCGCAAGATGGTCATCATGGAATAGGCAGCATCCTGCACAGCCATCTCAATAGTAACCCCGAGTCCATAGGAATAGTGAAGGGGCTCGGTAGATCCAGGATAAGAAGGAAATATCCTGACGGTGCAGAGATATTGGCTTTGATTAAAGTCGCGGAACTGCTCTTCGATGGTGTATTCGGGATACCAACGGTAGCCCGTCTCGATCATTACCCGGACTAACATAGCAGTATGACCGGGACACGTCGAGGCACCGGGTCAGGCGAACCACTTGGTTTTGAACACGGTTGGCCATCTGAAAGCACAACCACAATGCAAAGACATCAGAATTTCTAGGAAAAATTGGACAACATAACAGTTGTAAATGGTCAGAAAAAGATTTGAGACATCCACAACAGTTTGCAATACCACTCAGCAACATCATATCAAGATTCTGATCCAATTAGCAACATACTAAAATAGTAGAAACTGAACTGGGGCTTGTAGCATCAGTCCTATAAGCTACTACGGATTAGTAACACGTGAACTTGATAGAAGGAGAGAGCCTAGTCCTTAACCCACGTTGAATGAGAAGAGAATGACTCAGATCAGAGGCATAGGGTAAAGGAGTAAAAGAGCCTTACGTTCCCTCCCACAATCAATTCCCTACATATAACTAAAGCATTTCTAGACTCGACATCGACCAGTTTGGCTCAACGAACCTACAGGCAGTCCAGCTCTGATACCAACGCTGTAAGGACCCCGATTCCAAGTCACATCGATCTAGCTGGTAACACCTCATATCACTTTGCGGCCTCACGCACGGTATCCCACGGGTGTCGCCTTACCATGGCCCGGGACCGTTTGCGCCTTTTGGCTCACGTATATGATAGTGTCGCTAGCATCCATATGACAGAGAACCCAGGCCAACATGGCTAGTCATGAACCCAAAGCGGCACAAACCTATGGAGACAGGCATACATGAATCACATCGAGCATGTCGGTCATCAGTGATTGATTCCGGGCTGTAGCACTGGGCTAACAGGACTCCGGGGAACCCGGGCTGTAGTAGGCTAGGCAGGACTCCGGAAGTCACAGCGTGACATTTCCCCGGAGGGATAGACATAGGAACGAAGTGAAACACATGCCGGCCAGTCAAGTGTCCTGAACAGTAGGGCTAGGCTAGCAGGACTCCGGTGAACCGGGCTGTAGCGGACTACTATGGCTCGAGGAACACTAGACTACATTTCCCCATAAGAAAGGCTGCCAAGGATAAACAACTAGATTGTCGGATCCCACTCATACCAAGCATTTCAATCATACACACAATATGCCGATATGAGTACATACAACATGGCATCACAACAAAACTCTACAACTCAAGTACTTTATTTAAAGGCTCCAGGGAGCCATACATAACATGTTCATACAGAGAGGGGTCACATGACCCGACACTCAAGTCATACAAACATACAAGCACATGCGGAAGCAACTAGTCTGAGTACAGACTCTAGAAAGAAAGAAGGCTTCTCGAAGCCTGTCTATCTACATAGGGCCCTACTTGGCCAGGATCACCACCTGGGTGGCTAGTCACTCGTCGACGTCAAGGTCTACGTAGAACCCATCGAAGGGGGCAGTGTTGTCGTCTGAAAACAATAATTAAGCAAACATGAGTACAAAGGTACTCAGCAAGTCTTACATCAGAACCTACTATACATGCTTATTCTCAAGAAGGTGGTGGGGTTAATGCAGCAAGCCAGCTTTGACTCTTGGCTAAGCTATCCTACAGAACTTCAGCAGTAAAATAGTTTTCGCACACGATTCCACTACTCACCAACACAATACTCCACCGGGGATCCTCCCTCGTCATCCTACGAGAGGGCCATCCTCGGTGCTCACACTTATCTTGAGTCTTTTATTAGTACCCATTAACTTGTCTATGAACTGTATAGGCATCCAAGTAGTCCTTTACCGTGGACGTGGCTATTCGAATAGTTTTATACCCTGCAGGGGTGTACTTCTTCATACACGCTTTCACCACTTACCATCGTTTACACGACATGTACTCGGAAACCTTCAAGCGGAAGCCCAGCGAGGTTGTCGGCCACGGCCTACCTAAACACTTAAGTCTCTAGTCCAGGTTTATCGCCTATCCAGGTTCCACCCGCAGGGAGTCCGGCCGAGGTTTCCACATACAGCCCCGAACGATGTGAACAGGGATCCCGAGACACCAAACGGGTGACTCGGTACACCGTGCCACGGCGTATCTACCGCAACATAGCCCACCCCTAGGGTCAGCGCTACGCACGGCCGCCAACACATAACCTACAAAGACCAGAAACTATTTGTAACTCCTGGACATAGTACTAGGGTGGTTAAGAAGCCGAGAGGGTCAATTAAGGATCCCAATGCATGGTAGTAGCTGAATCTTAAATCACACATACAGATCTCAGTTCTTAGGGATGGCCTCAATGAAACAACCCACCATGTACTCCTACATGGCCTCTCATTGATACCTTTACCAAAACATGTTCAACACATCCCTCACATTACCGGCATAAGCATTTCACTCTGGCCCATCACCCAGATGAACCAGACCTGACACAACTCTAAGCATAGCAGGCATAGCAAGGTAGGAATCACATACATGGATCAATCAACTCCTACACATGCTAGTGGGTTTCATCTAGTTACTGTGGCAATGACAGGTCATGCAGAGGATAAGGGTTCAACTACCGTAGCACACAGCAGTTTGAATCGCATTGTCTTAATGCAGTAAACAAGAGCAGAAGCGAGAACATGGGTTTGTATCGGAATGATCAATGGTTGCTTGCCTGATGGAGTGGTAGTGGGATACTGCCCTTCAGTTGGATACTCGTGAATATCCTCGGAGGCAGAACCTACCACGAAGAACACATCGGAACACAATCAACACATGACGATATGCAACAATATGATGCATGCTATGACATGGCAATATGAATGTGTCTTGGCCTAATGCAAGCTATGACAGAAAGGAATGAACTCATTTGAATCAAAGATTCAAATATTAGCTCATTAAACATGGCCTTAATAGTGCATTTCCTTATTCTACTTAAACAGCAAGGTAAACTTGTCTTGTCATGCATGAAACCATTACAGATGGATAGATTGAATTTTTCTGATCAGTTTTCATATATAAATCTTTGCATTTGGAGCTATGGTTGATTTTTTATGATTTTTAGAAGTTTAACTATTTTCTGGAAATTCCTGAATAAAAATAAATCCAGAAAATGCATACTGCGTTAGCATTGCTTCATGCTCACCTCAGCAGGTCAAAGGCGCCAGCCCAGGTCAAACCTGACTGGTGGGCCCCTTCTATCAGCCTCTCAGCTAATTAACAGGATTAGATTAACACTAATTAGCTGTCAGTGGGGCCTGGGCCCACATGTCAGTGACTGATTTAATTAAAATTAATGAAAACTAATGCTAAATTAGTTTGCAGACCGGCCCCACCTATCATAGACTCAGGGGGGTCTACCTGGGCCCACCCAGGAGTCAAACTGGGTCAAACTTGCCGGCGACTCGACGCCGGCGAGGCCCGAGATGGTGGCGCAGCTCGGAAAACGCCCACAGGGCACGGGCGAGGCCGTTCTTGGGCTCGTTGGATAGCTCCTGCAGTCGCGCATCTAGTGGTGGTGGAGGCCGGGCCTACGGTGGCCGGAGACGACGACGGCGAGCTCCAAGGCGGCGGACGGAGTTCGGTCATGTGCGGGGAGTGGGCTGCGGCGTGCAAACATGGAAACTGAAGCGCTAGCGAGGCACTACGCGATGCGGCAAGCACGTTGCAGAGCACGGCAGGACCAAATGGTCGCCGGAGCGACGCCGGCGACGAGCTCGAGTGGAGACGAGCTTCGGCCATGGTGGAACTATGGCCTAGAGGGTGCAAACGTGTGGGAAAGAAGAGGGGAAAGGCGGCGGAGCTCACAGGGAGGTCGATGAGCAGCTCAGTGGTCTCGGGGGCGACCGGAGCGAGGCGAATCGATGAACGGCGTCCGGTGGGTACCGAGGTTGAAGACGATCTGATGGCGGCGATGCAGGGCCTCCGGCGATGCGTGCTCGGTGGGGAGGGCGAGGGCGTCGCGATGGAGCTTCTGGACAGGTCAGAAAGGCGAGGGGGTGACGGAGAGCGCGACTTCGGCGGTGAGACGGCGACAAGCTCGTCGGCCATGGTGCGGGAGAGGGTGTGGGAGACGAGGGGAGAGTGAGCGAGGATGAGAGGGGGACGTGGGGGTCGCGTGGCACCCCTAGGCATCTCCAGGCGTCGGCGGAAGCAGGAGGTGGCTGGCGTGTGGCCGCGGGCGCCGGCCATGCGCTCCGCGTCCTTCTGGCGCGAGGAGGACGACGACTGGCAGAGCCAGTAGGCTGGGCCGAGCCAGGTGGCTGGGCCAGCATAGGTAAGGCCCGGGTGGGCTTCCCTCTCTCTCTCTCTCTCTTTTTATTTGTTTTTGTTTTTCTAATTAACTGCAACTATTGGGCTTTAAATAAAATACTAAAATGTTTCCAAAAATCCTGAAAATAACTGTGGGCTCTGTTTAGATTATTTCCAACAGCAAACATTAATTTCCAGGATTATTTGAGCATTTAAATACTTATGATTTAATTCAATGACCTTCTGTTGACCTAGAAAATTGTGCACCAATTTTGCCAGAGGTTTTAACCCAAGACAAGGAGGGTGAACTTTTTAGAAGGGCATTTCAGGTTCACTGAAAATAATTTTAGTAAACCCTAGTTGTTTCTAGGGGGGTGTTGGGGGTTTCTGCTTTCCCCATTTCAAATTTAAGAGAAATTTAAACATGATGCACACTCTAATGCTTGAACTAGCTAGGGTGTGACAAATGGGCTGACCCGGCCTGGATCAAAGCCCTGTTTTCTACTAGTGTTTCCAGATTACAAAAACCTTTATCTACCATCCATATTGCACTTGTATCACCATCTCTTCGCCGAAGTAGTGCACCTATACAATTTACCATTGTATTGGGTGTGTTGGGGACACAAGAGACTCTTTGCTATTTGGTTGCAGGGTTGTTTGAGAGAGACCAAATTCATCCTACGCCTCCCATGGAATGATAAACCTTAGGTCATCCACTTGAGGGAAATTTGCTACTGTCCTACAAACCTCTGCACTTGGAGGCCCAACAACGTCTACAAGAAGAAGGTTGTGTAGTAGACATCAAGCTCTTTTCTGGCGCCCTTGCCAGGGAGGTTAGCACTTGAAGGTATATCTTTAGATCTTGCAATATAATATTTTAGTTTCTTATTTTATCACTAGTTTAGTTTATAAAATAAAATTATAAAAAAGTGGAATTGAGGATACCTCATATGCTTCATCTTTTTAATGTCTTTCGTGAAAATAAGGATTCCGATAATTGTGCCAAAGTGTTAGAAGAAGAATGTATTAAAATGTTTGGCACTAAATCTTTGGATGATGAGCCTGTTTGCAATGTTGTTAGTACGAATTCTTTGAATATCCATGGTGCTAATGATATGCAAAGCCACAAGCTTGGGGATGCTATGTTTGATGAAGATGATATTTTTTGTCCCCCAAGTTTTGATGAGCAAATTTATTATGATGAAAGCATCCCTCCTATCTATGATGATTATTGTGATGACATGTATGTTATAAAGAAAAATGATATCCATGAAACTTGTCATCATGATTTTAACTTTCAATTTGATTATGCCTCACATGATAGTTATTTTGTTGAGTTTGCTCCCACTATTATGAATGAGAAGAATCTTGCTTATGTGGAGAGTAGCAAATTTTCTATGCTTGTAGATAATGAAAAGAATTCTTTATGTGATGGTTATATTGTTGAATTCATTCATGATTCTACTGAAAATTATTATTAGGGAGGAATATATGCTTGTAGGAGTTGCAATAATAGCAAGTTTCCTCTCTATGTGCTTAAAGTTTCAAAGTTATGCTTGTTTTACCCTCCTATGCAAGTTGATTCTTGTTCCCACAAGTTGTTTGATCACAAAATCCCTATGCATAGGAAGTGGGTTAGACTTAAATGTGCTAGTCATATTCTTCATGATGCTCACTTTATGTTTCAATTCTTATCTTTTATGTGAGCATCATTGAAATCATAATGCCTAGCTAGGGGCGTTAAACAATAGCGCTTGTTGGGAGGCAACCCAAATTTATTTTTGTTCTTTGCTTTTGTTCCTATTTAGTAATAAATAATTTATCTAGCCTCTGTTTAGATGTGGTTTTATGTTTTAATTAGTGTTTGTGCCAAGTAGAACCTTTGGGAAGACTTGGGGAAAGTCTTGGCGATCTTGCTGTAAAAAACAGAAACTTTAGCACTCACGAGATTTGCTGCTATGTTTTACAGGAGAGTGATATTTAGTTGATTCATTTTGCAGATGATTAATAGATAAACTCCTCACGTCCAGAAATTTATTTTAGAATTTTTGGGGTTCCAAAAGTATATGCTTAATACAGATTACTACAGACTGTTCTGTTTTTGACAGATTCTGTTTTCTATGTGTTGTTTGCTTATTTTGATGAATCTATGAGTAGTATCGGAGGGTATGAACCATATATATAAGTTGGAATACAGTAGATATTACACCAATATGAATTTAGAATGAGTTCACAACAGTACCTAAGTGCTGATTTATTTTCTTATACTAACGGAGCTTACGAGTTTTCTGTTAAGTTTTGTGTTGTGAAGTTTTCAAGTTTTGGGTAAAGATTTGATGGACTATGGAATAAGGAGTGGAAAGAGCCTAAGCTTGGGGATTCCCAAGGCACCCCAAGGTAATATTCAAGGACAACCAAGAGCCTAATCTTGGGGATGCCCCGGAAGGCATCCCCTCTTTCATCTTCGTTCATCAGTAACTTTACTTGGAGCTATATTTTTATTCACCACATGATATGTGTTTTGCTTGGAGCGTCATTTTATTCTATTTAGTTTTGCTTGCTCTTTGAATAATATCCCAAGATCTGATATTCTTAAATATTAGAGAGTCTTCACATAGTTGCATAATTATTCGACTACTCATTGATCTTCACTTATATCTTTCGGAGTAGTTTATCTTTTGCTCTAGTGCATCACTTATATCTTTCTAGAGCACAGTGGTGGTTTTATTTTATAGAAATAGATGAACTCTCATGCTTCACTGATATTATTTTGAGAGTCCTAAATAGCATGTTAATTTGCTTTGGTTATGAATTTAGTCCTAATATGATGGGCATCCAACAGGGATATAATAAAAACTTTCATATAAAGTGAATTGAACACTATGAGAAGTTTGATACTTGATAATTGTTTTGAGATATAAAGGGGGTAATATTAGAGTCATGCTAGTTGAGTAATTGTGAAATTGATAAATACTTGTGTTGAGGTTGGCAAGTCCCGTAGCATGCACGTATGGTAAACGTTGTGTGACAAATTTGAAGCATGGGGTGTTCTTTGATTTCTTTCCTTATGAGTGGCGGTCGGGGACGAGCGATGGTCTTTTCCTACCAATCTACCCCCTAGGGGAATGCATAGTAGTACTTTGCTAATAAACTTTTGCAATAAGTATATGAGTTCTTTATGACTAATGTTGAGTCCATGGATTACACACACTCTCACCCTTCCATCATTGCTAGCCTCTTCGGTACCGTGCATTGCCCTTTCTCACCTTGAGAGTTGGTGCAAACTTCGCCGATGCATCCAAACCCCGTGATATGATACGCTCTATCACACATAAGCCTCCTTGTATCTTCCTCAAAACAGCCAGCATACCTACCTATTATGGCATTTCCATAGCCATTCTGAGATATATTGCCATGCAACTTTCCACCGTTACATTTATTATGACACAAATCATCATTTTCATATTCCCTTGCATGATCATGTAGTTGACATCGTATTTGTGGCAAAGCCACCATGCTTAATTTTTCATACATGTCACTCTTGATTCATCGCATATACCGGTACACCGCCGGAGGCATTCATATAGAGTCATATCATGTTCTAATTATTGAGTTGTAATTCTTGAGTTGTAAGTAAATAAAAGTGTGATGATCATTATTATTAGAGAATTGTCCCAGTGAGGAAAGGATGATGGATACTATGATTCCCCCACAAGTCAGGATGAGACTACAAAAAAAAAGAGAAAGAGAAAAAAGAGGCCAAAAAAGGAAGACCCAAAAAAAATGAGAGAAAAAGAGAGAAGGGGCAATGCTACTATCCTTTTACCACACTTGTGCTTCAAAGTAGCACCATGATCTTCATGGTAGAGAGTCTCCTATGTTGTCACTTTCATATACTAGTGGGAATCTTTCATTATAGAACTTGGCTTGTATATTGCAATGATGGGCTTCCTCAAAATGCCCTAGGTCTTCGTGAGCAAGCAAGTTGGATGCACACCCACTTAGTTTCTTATTGAGCTTTCATATATTTATAGCTCTAGCGCATTCGTTGCATGGCAATCCCTACTCCTTGCATTGACATCAATCGGTGGGCATCTCCATAGCCCATTGATTAGCCGCGTCAATGTGAGACTTTCTCCTTTTTGTATTGCATGAGGGTTGAAAAGGCTAAAGCGCGTTAAAAAGTATGAACCAATTGCTCGGCTTGTCATCGGGGTTGTGCATGATGGGAGCATTTTGTGTGAAAGCATGGCCAAACTATATGATTTTGTAGGGATAAGCTTTCTTTGGCTATGTTATTTTGATAAGACATAATTGCTTGGTTAGTATGCTTGAAGTATTTTATGTCAATATTAAACTTTTGTCTTGAATCTTATCGATCTGAATATTCTTGCCACAATAAAGAAGATTATACTGATGATTATGTTAGGTAGCATTCCACATCAAAAAATTCTGTTTTTATCATTTACCTACTCGAGGATGAGCAGGAACTAAGCTTGGGGATGCTTGATATGTCTCCAACGTATCTATAATTTTTTATTGTTCCATGCTATTATATTATCAACCTTGGATGTTTTATATGCATTTATATGCTATTTTATATGATTTTTGGGACTAACCTATTAACCTAGACCCCAGTGCCGGTTTCTATTTTTTCGTTGTTTTTGAGTATCGCAGAAAAGGAAAACCAAACGGAGTCCAATTGACCTGAAACTTGAAGGAGCTTATTTTTGGACCAAAAGAAGGCCAGGAAGTAAAAGAATTGGTCCAGAAGAGTCTCGGGCTGTCTGAGGGAGTCCTGGACTAAGGGGTCCTCCAGCGTCCGGCCTGTTATCCATGGGCCAGACTGATGGGCTGTGAAGACATGAAGGCCGAAGACTGTACCTGTGTCCGGATTGGACTCTCCTTGGCGTGGAAGGCAAGCTTGGCAACCGATTATGAAGATTCCTTCTTATGTAACCGACTCTATGTAAACCCTAGATCCCCCCGGTGTCTATATAAACCAGAGGGGTTAGTCTAGAAAGGATATATTCATGACCATTGTCATACAGGCTAGAGTTCTAGGGTTTAGCCCTTACGATCTCGTGGTAGATCAACTCTTGTAACACTCATATTCATCAAGATCAATCAAGCAGGACATAGGGTATTACCTCCATTTAGAGGGCCCGAACCTGGGTAAACATCGTGTCCCCCATCTCCTGTTACCATCGATCCTAGATGCATAGTTCGGGACCCCTACCCGAGATCTGCCAGTTTTGACAGCGATGGTGCTTTCATTGAGAGTTCCACTGTACCATCGACGAAAGGTTCGATGGCCCCTTCAATCGTCCATAGTGACACTGTCCAAGGAGAAACCTTCCTCCCCGGACAGATTTTTGTGTTCGGCGGCTTCGTACTACGGGCGAACTCGCTTGGCCATCTGGAGCAGATCACTGGCTACGCCCCTGGCCACCAGGTAAGATTTGGAAGCTTGAACTACGTCACAGATATCTGTGGAGACTTGATCTTCAATGGATTTGAGACCGCAGTGATCGCTCCCCCTCCCTCCGAGGAACATTACTTAAATATGTCATCGGATCACATCCAGGAGATGGTCCTTGTTGCTGCAACGGCCTCAGAATCGGAGCAGATCGTGCCATCCGAAGCCACAGAGTCCGCGGCGTTGGAGTCGCACACGGACTCGGCACCTCGCAATATCTGTGTCAATCGAACTCCGGATTAGGCTCCGGCTATAAGTCCCGGACCGGGTACGCTTGCGGACACCGAGCTGGATCGGTTATCGATTTTTGAATTTAGCACCACAAACATCTTCTAGCACTCACCTTTAGGTGATGTGCTAAACTCTTTAAAGAACTTGTCCTTGGATAAGGACTCATAGCCGAACTATGTTCGGTTCGAGCCAGAGGCTGATGATGGAAATTTCATTTCCCACCCGCCACCCACTTCATAGCCACTGTCGTTGACTTAACCGACGTGCTCGATACTGGCTCCGAAGACATCGACGGTTTGGACGACGATGCCGACCAGGAGCAAGGCCAAAACCTGCCATTTACTGGACGTTGGACAACCACCTCTTCATATGATGTGTACATGGTCGACACGCCTAAAAAAGCTAGCGACGATGGCAAAGGAGATCCAGTTGCGAATAAACCTTCTGAGACACAGTCCAAGCGACGACGCCCTAAACGCCGTTCTAAGACTCGTCGCTCAAATGATGGCAACACTGGCACCGGAGAGAATAGTACTCCGGGCGACGCGGAAAACAATGAAGACCCTGTCGAGGCTGCATCCAAACAGGAGGAACAAGACAACGGGCAAGATAACCCTAATAAACAGGCCATGCCCAATGACCCAGACGATGATAGTTATCGTCTAGTCTCCGAGGATGACGACAGCCTCGGCAATGAGGAGTTCATCATGCCTGACGCACCCCTCGAGCAAGAGCGCTTCAAGCGCCAGCTAATAGCCACTTCAAGAAGCCTGAAGAAGTAGCAGCAGCAGCTTCAAGCTGACCAAGACCTACTCGTTGATAGGTGGACTGATGTCCTGACAGCCGAAGAATACGGCCTCAAGCGCCCTACCAAGAGTTACCCAAAGCACAGACTGCTACCTCAGTTCGATGAGGAGGCACCAGATCCCATACCTCCCTCACACAATGCGGACCGACCACCACGCGGTCAGGATAGTTCGGCGGACCGACCACCCCGCGGTCGGGATAAAGCGGCAACTCAGGACGAACAACAGCCCGCCCCACCACCTTGTAAAAATAGGGACAGAACAACTCGGGACCATACATACGACCTTCGGCAGGAGCTAGACAGTAGAGCAGAACACACCAGATCAATCTATGGATCGTGAGAATGCTTCCCGACTCGGGATGACGGCTACCTATTCGGGCGTGACAAAACTAGTCACACCCTGGCCGATAACCGTAAACGGACTCCATCGGAGGTTCGCTGTGATGCGGCCCGATATAGAGGCGCCGCACACCCTCTCTGCTTCACAGATGAGGTGCTGGATCATGAATTCCACGAGGGGTTCAAGCCCATCAATATTGAATCATACGACGGAACAACCGACCCCACAATATGGATTGAGGACTTTATTCTCCACATCCACATGGCCAGTGGAGACGACCTCCACGCCATCAAATACCTCCCACTAAAACACAAAGGGCCAGCTAGACACTAGCTGAATAGCTTGCCCGAGAGTTCCATCGGCAGCCGGGAGGACTTGGAAGAGGCCGTTCTTGACAACTTCCAAGGTACATATGTCCGGCCACCCAATGCCGATGACTTAAGCCACATAGTTCGACAACCTGGAGAATCAACCAAAAAATTCTGGACTAGGTTCGTAACCAAAAAGAACCAGATCGTTGACTGTCCGGATGCCGAAGCCCTAGCGGCCTTTAAACACAGCATCCGTAACGAATGGCTAGCACACCACCTTGGCCAAGAAAAGCCGAAGTCAATGCCAGCCCTTACGGCACTCATGACCCGCTTTTGCGCGGGTGAAGACAGCTGGCTAGCCCATAGTAAAAACACAGCCAGCGAGACAGGCCCCTCCGAGGCCAAGAACAGCTCCGGCGCAACAGACACAAACGCCGAAGCAATGGCGACAACACCGATGACACCACCGTGATGCCGGATTCAGCGGCTCCAAGTCCGGCCAGCGAAAGAAGCCCTACAAAGGGAACAGTGAGGGACCATCCATCCTAGATCGAATACTCGATCGTCCGTGCTAGATACGTGGTACCCTAGATAAACAAGCCAATCACACCAACAGAAACTGTTGGGTTTTCAAACAGGTTGGCAAGTTAAATGCCGAAAACAAAGAAAAGGGATCACAAAGTGAGGACGAGGACGAAGAGCCCCGACAGCCGAACACTTGGGGGGGGGGGCAGAAGAAATTTCCCCCTCAAGTCAAAATGGTGAACATGATATATGCTACACACATCCCAAAAGGGAGCGTAAGCGAGCACTCAGGGACGTCTACGCGGTAGAGTCAGTCACCCCAAAATTCAATCTGTGGTCGCCATTTCTGATCACCTTTGATCGTCGAGATCACCCAACTAGTATCCGGCATGGCGGTTTAGCCGCACTGGTCCTCGACACAATCATCGATGGATTTCACCTAACATGAGTCCTAATGGACGGTAGTAGCAGCCTCAACCTGCTCTATCAGGATACAGTGCGGAAGATCGGCATTAATCCCTCACGAATCAAACCCACAAAGACTACCTTTAAAGGAGTCATACCAGGTGTTGAGGGCCCGCTGCACGGGTTCAATCACGATGGAGGTGGTCTTTGGTTCTCCAGACAACTTTCGAAGCGAGGAGTTAATCTTCTATATCATCCCCTTCCACAGCGGCTACCACTCACTGCTCGGACAAACCGCGTTTGCTAGATTCAACGCCGTGCCACACTATGCTTATCTCAAGCAGAAGATGCCCGGTCCGCGCGGCGTCATAACAGTCAACGGAAACACGGAACGCTCCCTCCGGACAAATGAGCACACCGCCGCCCTAGAAGTAGAGGTACAAAGCGGCCTTCTCAAGTAGCATCATAGTCTGGCTGCCGAGCCTCTGGACTCATTAAGAGGGTCTGGACTACATTGCAATAGGACAACGCGGCTCGTCAAGAGCTCGATTAGCAATTCGGCCTCCATCCCAATCCCGATGAGGTAGTGGCATTCATACCACGCGTCCATAACTACACACTCAAAATTCCATGGGCATCGACGGAGGCACAAGCTATCCCGGGATCCACGGTTCGGCTAGACCGACCCCGGACACACACATAACTTTACTATCTCCTTTTCCCTTGTTTCAGGTTTCTCCTATGGGGGCCTCCTTCGACGGCCTGATTAACAATCCCGTCAAAGGACAAACAAACCAGATTGACACGGAGCACAAGCGTACATGGGAAGCCCTAGAAGCTAACCGTTTTCAGGACCCATGTGCAGTCCGCCTTCGGGTATGGCATGTCAAATAGCCGGGTGCTTATTGCATTATTTTTTACCAATGCGCTTGGACGCATTAACCCAACTATAATGGAAACAGTTCATGATCCAAGTTCAAGGGCACCAGATCCTATCTCTGTTCTCCCTATGTTTTCCTTTATATATATCACTTATTTCCCACCAACCGTACACTCTGGTACGTTTCATATTTGCCAGGGGCTCCCCATCGCCCCACGATACGGCAACAAAGTCCGAACAATCCCTAAAGATAAGTTTGGCACCCCGAATTTAGCATTATATGCATTGGCTCCGAATCATGTCCTTGGTCAATAGTTGGGTTGCCCGGCTCCTGTGCTTGCTACCATACGTTCCGCTATATCGGCTAGGGTAGTGAAGGGAGAACTACTCTGATTGTGCCCTGGCCTTGACCAGATGAGCACCTCAGTAGAGAAAGCCAAAAACTGACTATCATGATATGGCGAGAGTCGGTCAGTTGTTCGAGGGTTACAAATCGTTGGAGATTTTTTCCGCATTATGCAAAAGATCGGCACTTCCCGATCACATGCTGACAGCACCCTGACTTGAACCAGGGGCTGCGACCATGCTTTATTATAATTCTCCTATGGCTAAGTGAGAGCGGTTAAGCCGTATAGTCCGATTGCCTTGTTCGTTGCGCTAAACAACTCCTTCATGGACCATATAATTGGATCAAGATTGTTTAGATTCCATACCGAACACCTCCGTACTACCTACATGAGGGCAGAAGTCGACGACTGGCCAACCCTCAGATTACATACAAAACGGTCGCACAGGAGGAAACAATTAAAGCATACCAAAATTACATCACAAAACAGGCTTTTTATAATACAAGGCAAAGGCAACATGAATACATTTATTCAAATACAACATCCTGCGAACATTGTGCTGCCGCAAGGCGAGACCCCTCTAGGACATCCGCAAAATACCGTTCGAGTGTGCGGTGCTCCTTGCCCTCCGGTGGCCCTCTGGTCACCTCGACGGCGTTCATCTTCGCCCACCACATCTTGCAACGGGCGAAGGCCATGCGTGCACCTTCAATGCAGGCCGAGCGCTTGACGACGTCCAACCGAGGACAGACATTCACCATCCGTCTCACGAGTCTGAAGTAGCTGCTTGGCATAGCTTCGGCTAGCCATGGCCGGATTATGAAATCCTTCATGGCTAGTTCGGCCACCCTATGCAACACCACCAGTTGTCTCAGCCGATCGGTGAAGGGCACGGGATGCTCTAGCGCCGCATACCGCGACCAGAATAGCTTCTCCGTAGAACCCCCTCCTTTGGCTCGATAGAACTCCGCGGTGTCAAATACTCTGCGGGGTAAATCCGCAAAAGCCCTTGGGGAACTCCGAACTTGGGTTAGTAAAACGTACTGCTTTTCCGCATACTTGCTTTGCATCTTAAATGCCTTACCTGCCGTGATCTTCTTGGCCTCCTGGATCTCCTGGAGGGTAGCCTGGGCCTCATTCCGTGCAGTCTCCGCGCTTTGACGAGCCTTGGCGAGTTCAGCCCCTTGAACCGACACATCATGCTCCAAGGCCTCGCATTTTTTCACCGCATCCTGGAGCTCCTACTAGACTTCTTTGACTGGGGCCTTGGACTTATTGCGGGCGGCTTGCTGCTACACAACCTTCTCCTCAGCCTCGCCCAAGGCCTTCTTCAGGGCCTCAACCTCGGTCGCGGCTCCTGCACATATCACGACACATCGGTCAATATGCAGCGCCTATCCTTCTTGAACACACAGCAAGTCGTCACTCACCTTGCTTCTCCTAGAGCCGAACCTTAACCTCACCGAGCTTGTTCTCGCTCCACTCCAGCCTCTGCCTCAGTTCAGAGACTTCGGCAGCATGCGAGGTTGCGGCCAACAGCGGCGCCTGCTTATTCATACATATTACGACTAGTCTCCCATAAGAAAAGATTGATACTCTGTCCGGTTCTTCTTGCTGAACACTAGACAGTGTCTCAGGGGCTACTGTCTACATGGGTTTTTTTCTTTTTATTACCTCGAAACCTGTCAACGAGCTGCTGCAGGCTTCATTCAATCCACTCTTGGCGGACTGAATCTTCTCGATCACCGCACCCATAAGGACACGGTGCTCATCCACGACGGAGGCTCCTCGAAGCGCCTCCATCAGGTTATCCGGCGCCCCTGGATGGACAGGGGCCACCGGTGGAAGCGGCACATCCCCCTCCTTCAAAGGGGGCTGCTTGCCCGACTCCGGAGGCATATGGGCCTCCGGAATCGTATTCGGCTGAGGGCCGAACTAGCTGCGGCCCTCTTCGCTAATCTCCATGGGGATTGGCTCCCCCATGTGATCGGTAGTGGAGGTATCTCCTTGTGGCGCCTCCCGGACATCATCCTGGGCTCCTCCACAGTTCGGAGTGGTCATCCGGGATAACACTTCAGTGTCGTCCCTGGCCCAGGTGGAATAAGCAGGCGGTGGCGACATGCTCGCTATCTCCGACGGAGCCAACGAATCTCCAAATGAGGATCGCTGGATAAGGTCGCGGGCTGGACTGCAATAGCACAATTAACTATGTCAAGATAACGAAGAGAAAGGGCTGGATGCGCGCATGAGTGAGCCCTGTCACTTATGATGCGGCATGGGGCTTAGTGCGGGGGCGTCTTTCCGGACTGCTATCAACGTCCCACGTGGTGTTGACCGCTGGGACGCTCTTCCCCTTCTTGTGCGTTTTCGCCTCCGGATGTGTCGAAGCCGCCCTCTTCTTCCTCTCCTCAGGGGGAGGGTTGTTTTCTTCCTCCTCCTCCTCTTCCTCGCCATTGTCCTTAGGGACAGAGGAATGAGCTTCGTCATCTTCAGATGTCACGTCCGAAGTGCCTTTGCGACGGGGGCCGCTCTTGGCCCCCTTGGCCTTCTTCTTCCACGCCTTATAAGACGCCGGCACCAGCATCTTCTCTAGACGTAGGATGACCGGTTCTTCAGGCAGCGGAGCCGGACATTGGATCTGCTTCGCCCTCTCCATCCAGTCCTGGAAATACAATGATAAGCTCAGACATCATCCTTGAAATGATTAAGTTGGGGATACATCGAAAAATAGCATACCTCGCTGGCAAGGTGTTTACAATCGTGACCACGGTCTGAATCCGTGGCCGGTGGTTTCTCGTTGCCCTTAAAGAGCAACTTCCATGCACCTTAGTGAGTAGTCTCGAAGAGCCTCACCAGGGTATGATGCTTCTCCAGGTTGAACTCCCACAGAGGACGGCTTCGGCGCTGGCACGGAAGGAACCGGCGAACCAGCATCACCTGGATCACATCAACGAGCTTGACCTTTTTGGTTGCCATTCTTTGAACGCGCGTCTGCAGCGCTATCACCTCATCAGGCACTACAAAAAAAGACACATCCATGACATTTTGGACCGAACAAAAAAAATTCTGTCATACATATGACCCTTCTATGACGATAATTGTGACAAAACCCGCTATCATCATAGATATGGTGGGCTCCTACTTCTATGAAGAAAATCATGAAAGAAAATAGGCTTTTCGTTCGGGGCGGGCCGGAGACGCAGCTGCATGACATTCTTTGGGCCGTCCATGACGGAAAAAACCATGGTAGAAGTGAGGGCGAGGAAAATTTCGGGGAGTTCCCGGTTACGGTGGGAGGTCGGGGGCCGAGCGATGCACGTTTCTCTTGTACATGTACGCGCGTGTGTGCGAGGCGGTTGCTCTAACTGAACCCGAGCGAGGCGTTTGGCTTTAACTGAACCCGAGCGATTGCACAGTAGGCTACGCGTTACTGAACCTGAGCGATCGATCGATGACTGTTAACTGAACCCGATCGAGCGATTCCTTCACTACTGCTACTAACTGAAGCCGATCGATGCTGCCTCTGGGATGAACGGTGAGCGTTGAGGGGGGTTTGGATGAATAGTGAGCGGTGGTGTTGCCTCTGGATGAACATGACCCTATGGTGTGGTGGAGGGCTGGATGAACTGTAGACGATGGAGGGGTGCCCGTGGAGGGGTGGTTGAACAGGACCCCGTGGTGTGGAGGGATGGATGAACAGTAGACGGTGTCGGGGAAACTGATCCACGAACACCTATGGGGCCGGCGGACCGAGCCCCTTTCGGTTCGGCGGGGGGCGGAGATCGCACGAAGAGCGGATCGAGGCGAAGCACACGAGCAGTTTACCCAGCTTCGGAGCTCTCCGGAGAGATAACACTCCTACTGCTGCTTGTCTAGTTGTATTATCTGGTGTTCTTGCTCTCGAGCGAGAGAGAGTGATGTGTTTTCTGGGCTACCAATGGATCAAAGCCGACTGTCTGAGGCTCCGAACCCCCAACCCCCTCTACGTTGCGCATGGGCCTCCTTTTATATGCTAAAGGGGTCACCGACAGGTGGCAACGCAGAGGAGGGTAAAAACGTAAAAAGCGAGGTAGTTGGTACAGTTGCTTGTACAGTGCATCCTACCTAACCCTGACGGTAGGGGACAAGGGCATTAAATGGCCGTCTAAGTCGCCTGAACAGTGCAGAAAAGGACCGTTAGGGGCGCCACCGTCCGCCACGATGGCGATCTTGTCAGCTTCGCATGCCACTACGCACGGCTGGCTGCATAGCCTCCCGCCACGCGCACCCGGAGAGGCCCCCAGAGCGACACGTTGGTGGATGCGCTGGAGCGTGGGCGCAGAGTGGCCGCTTGCCGCGGCAAGCGCCTTGCCGCTGTTGTTATCGTGTCGGGTCCAGAAGCTCGTCGCTCACCGGGCCCCGGGGTACCTTGTTTAGCCTTCCCGGCAAGCTTCTCTTGCCGGGGCCTTGCTGCCTTGCTGGAGCGCGTGGCGCGTCGCGGCAAGTTCCTTGGAGCGCCTTGGTTGGCCTTCCCGGCAAGCTCCTCTTGCCGGGGTCTTGTCTCCTTAGCTTAAATACATTGTTCTTGGATGGTTCCAAGGGAACCTTGGGGGATCTTGGCGTTCGCCCGGCAAGCCTTTGCCGCAGGGTGCTGCAACTGCCCGTGCACAAGTTTGGGGTACTAGGGTACCCCTATTCTAGTACACCGACAGGAGCCCCCGGGCCTGGGCCAGACACGGTGCCGAGCGCTGTTGGGCCAGGCCCAAGACAGGGCACGGGCAACGCGGGCTGGGCCATGCCAAATCTTGTTCTGTATCCACCGCGCTCTCCCATAACGGCACGCGTTGAATGCGGCATCGTGGGAGAGATCGTGGGTGGTTGTTTATTTGGAAGGCCAAAACGTCCGCCCCGTCCCTCTTTATAAGCAGAGGAAACAGGGGCAGTTCGTCCCCCCTTGCTGGTTGCTGCTACTCCTTCTTCACAAACTCCACCGCTCCCCCCTTCTTCTCGAAGCCGAGAGAGCAGCGCTCCGCCCCCATTGCCACCAGCATCACCACGCCGTCGACCTTCTCCACCACCTCCGCCATGGCCCCGAAAGCCGACAAGGGAAAGGGTGTGAAGTCGCGGAGGAGCTCAGGGGACAAAATCAAGAAGCTCTCCGGTCCCTGGCGCAGGAGCGGGAGCGAGTAGACGAGGAGCGCACGGCCTTTCTTCTCGAGAAGGCCGAGGCTGAAGAGAATCAAAGGCTGGCTACCGAGAGGCAGTCCGCGCGGGAAGGTGAACTAGTGCAGCGGAAGGCCCATCTCGACAGCTACGAGGAAGAGCTTGCCGAGCGCGAGCGAGCACTTGGCGGGGCGCTCAAGGAGGCAAAGGACGCCGCGGCAGCTGCAAAGGCCGCCAAGAAAGAGCTAGAGGAGAAGGTGGCGCGGCTGGAGGCCGACATTGGGAAGAGCGGCGAGGAGCTTGCCGCGCTCAAGCGTGAGCGCGAGAATGATGCTGCCGCCCACGGTGAGCTGCAAGGCCTTCTCCCTAAAAGGGGCAAGGAGCTCAGCACCGCCAAGGATTCCAAAGCAGACCTGGAGCTGAAGCTGGCCACGCTGACGCAGACGCTGGAGGCCGCCAAGGAGCGGGAGAAGACCTTGGCAGAGAAGGTCAAGGCTGACGCGGCGCTGCTGGAGAGCATTGCAGTTACCCAGAACTCGTTCAGAGACACAGTGGAGCACTGGACCGAAGGTCTGGTGAACACTGCCGCAGTCATCAACGAGGAGCTGGCACAGCTGGGGATGGGGGACTTTGGGTATCCTTCCGACGAGAGCCTTCAACCCAGCGTCAAGCTCAGCATATTCTTCAAGGGCGTGGCGACGGCACTCCAGCGGCTCCGGGAGAGGATCCCGAAGCAGCTGGCCGACGAGTCGTGCAAAATCTGCGCTGGGGTTCTCCAGAAGGTGCTGATGAAGGTGGCCTTCCGCAACCCAGGCCTCAGCTTCACCAACGTCCTCAGGTCCTTGCCGCCTGACGCCGATCTGGACGCACTCAAGGCCCTTGTCGCACCCATTGTGGACAAGGTGAGCGAGATCAAGAGAGTCGAGGGCGGGCGTGGAGATTAGGCCGCCCATTTCTTCTTTTCCCTTGTCGCTGCTAGTCATGTTATGAAAACAGTCTGTTAGAGCTGCGACAAGTTATCTTTGTAATATAACTTTATTTCTGTTATCAATTGCAATGTTATTTCCTCTACTAGATTCCTTCCCTTGTATGTTTTTACCCTACACTTCTAGGGAACTTGTCGGCGCAGGCGCCCGAGCCGCGAGCGCTGAGTGCGGGACTTCAGCAGCCTGCTGGCGGCGCTGCTTCCGACAAGAAACCTTGTCGCGACTAGATGCAGCACGCTTAAGCTGTTGAGCAGACTCGAAACAAAGTAAGGGCGCAACTAGCCACGAGTTGGTTCCTCCGCGCACAGGTTTTCCATACAAAGCAGGGTTGTTCGAGGAAGATAACTAAAAAATTTAAAAAAGTGATTGCTCAAACTTTGGCAACTTAGCTTTTCTGTCATTTGCTTCCCGGTAAGGCAAGTCCTTGTTTGAACAACGCCTGGCCCATACCACAATCTTCTCCTTCCCCCTGGCAAACTTGTGTGCGAGAGAACCTTCTTTTCCTTTTAATAGAAAAACAAAGAAGAGAAATTAATAATATGGAGCTCTTCGGCTCGTTACTGCTTACCGGATGTAGGTGCTGCACAAAGTGTCAGATAATTGCATGGAAGAAAGGAACTAACGCATGAAATTGACAAGCTGTGCGGAGCACATGGGGTTTTACTTATGCACGGGATCTGCGCCCGGCTTTGTACAAAGGATTACATGCAACAGCGGCAAGACTTGTACAAAAGGTGGTTGCCGGAACGGGTTCCGGCAACCGCGCCTTATGGGAAAAACTTACGAAGATGTTCTATGTTCCAGGAGTTGCTCACTAGAATGCCATCTTCGGTCTCAAGGCGGACAGCGCCAGGCCTTGTGACTTGTCTCACCCGATAAGGGCCTTCCCACTTCGGCGTCAACTTGTTGGAATTCTTGGCGGATTGAACACGCCAAAGAACAAGGTCGCCTTCCTCGAAGCTTCTGGCTTTAACTTTGTGGCTATGATAGCGGCGCAAAGCTTGCTGGTATCGAGCAGCTCGTACAGCAGCCTGAAGACGATCTTCCTCAAGGAGCAGCGCGTCGTCTTGCCGCAGCTGTTCTTGCTCAAGCTCATCATAAGCGAGCACTCGAGGTGATCCGTATACGAGTTCCGTGGGGAGAACTGCCTCTGCTCCATAGACTAGAGCGAAAGGTGTCTGGCCAGTGGCTCGATTTGGCATCGTTCTGATCGACCAAAGAACCACCGGCAGCTCCTCAATCGAGTTCCTTCCGCATCTGTGCAGCCTGTCGAAAGTTTTGGTCTTGAGTCCGCGCAGCACTTCAGCATTTGCCCTCTCTGCTTGACCGTTGCTTCTCGAATGAGCAACAGAAGCGAAGCAGACCTTGGCGCCAAGGTCTTGGACGTACTGCATGAAGGTGCGGCTCATGAATTGCGTGCCATTGTCGGTGATGATCCTGTTAGGGATCCCAAAACGGCAAACAATCGACCTGAAGAACTTGACTGCTGACTGTGCTGTCACCTTCCTCACTGGCTGCAGTTCCGGCCACTTTGTGAACTTGTCGATTGCGACGTACAAGTACTCAAAGCCCCCGACAGCTCGGAGGACGGGGCCGAGGATATCGAGCCCCTAGACCGAAAATGGCCAGGATAAAGGGATTTTCTGGAGAGCTTGAGCTGGCTGGTGTATCTGTTTGGAGTGGAACTGGCACACTTCACACTTGGTTACTTGTGCAGTTGCATCCTGGAGGGCTGTCGGCCAAAAGAAACCTTGCCGGAAAGCTTTGCCGGCAAGTGCTCTTGCGCCAATGTGGTGGCCACATATGCCTCCATGTATCTCCGCCAACAGCTTTTTTCCATCTTCCCGATGAATACACTTCAATTTCACACCGTTGAGTCTTCTTCTGTACAGTATGCTATCGAAAAACTGGTACATACTTGACTGCCAGGCTACTCTTTCCGCTTCTTCTTGTTCTTCGGGAAGTTCTCCTGTCTGAAGGAAATGGACAATCTGCTATGCCCATGCTGGAGCCTGTGGCTCGACAACAAGGACTAAAGGCACATCTTCTGCTGCGGGAACATCTGCTTCTACGGCAAGGACTTGCGGCCCTGCCGGAGCTTGATGTTCCCCGGCAAGCTTGCCAGAGCAAAACTTGTCGGGAGCGTCTGCTTCAACGGAACAAACCATTAGGCTTGCCAGAGCAGACTGCCCCTTAGCATCCTTGGTGTTGATCTTGGGGACTTTCTTGGCGGCGGCTTCGGGGAGCTCTGCCGGAAAGTAGTCACCAGAAACCAACTTCCTCTTTTTGCTTTGTCCAGTTGATGGTGTTACGGATGGTTGAGTCAACTTAAGCACAAAGATCCCTGGTTCCACAGGTAACTTTAGTGCGGCGCACTTTGACAGGCCATCAGCAATATCATTCTGAGCTCTTGGGATATGCTCCATTTGTAGGCCGTCAAAGTGCTCCTCTAGCTTCCTCACTTCATCGACATACGCTTCCATCAACGGACTCTGGTAGTTCTTGTTCACTGGTCGAACGACAAGCTGTGAGTCACCCCTGACAATGAGCTTCTTAATCCCAAGGTCTGCTGCGATTCTGAGACCGGCAAGCAATCCTTCATACTCTACAGTATTGTTGGTTGCTTGCTCTTTGGGAAAGTGCATCTGGACTACGTACTTGAGGTGCTCTCTGGTGGGTGCGACAAGCAGCACACCTGCACCGGCGCCTTGCAGCGAGAAGGCTCCATCGAAGTACATCAGCCACTCTTTGCTTGCCTCTTTGACAGGGATGCTCGTTTCTGGAATTTCTTCATCTGGGGTTGGCGTCCACTCTGCTATGAACTCTGCCAATGCTCTGCTTTGGATAGTTTAGGTGCTCTCAAACTTGAGGCCAAAGCTTGACAGTTCCAGTGCCCACTCGACAATCCTACCCGTTGCTTCTGCATTTTGCATTATCCTCTTCAGCGGAAAGCGAGTGACGACTGTAATCTCATGTGCTTGGAAGTAATGGCGCAGCTTTCTCGAGGCCATAAGGAGGCCGAAAAGCAACTTCTGCACACCAGAGTACCTTGATCTAGCCCCCTGCAGAAGAGAACTGACAAAGTAAACTGGGCGTTGCACCATTCTCCTTGGCATCTCATCATGTTCCTGCGCAAACCCATGTTTGTCGGGACCAGAGCTTGTCGACGAAACCCCCTGCTTGTCGCTGGATGGATCTGCCGTGGTTGCTGGCTCATCATCTGCCTCCCTCTCCACCACTAACACAGGACTAACCACTTGATTGGTTGCCGCTATATACAGCAGCAACTTCTCTTGCGGCTTAGGTGCGACAAGTGTTGGAGTGGAGGACAGGTATCTCTCCAAGTCCTACAGCGCAGCCTCCACTTCTGGAGTCCATTTCATTGGACCTGCCTTTTTCAGAATTTTGAAAAATGGCAGGGCGCGCTCAGCAGATCTAGAGATAAACCTGCTGAGAGCAGCCACGCAACCGGCAAGCCTTCGTACATCCTTGACGCACTTTGGTGCTTCGATCTGCTCAATGGCTTTGATCTTGTCGGGATTGGCTTCAATTCCCCGCTGAGACACGAAGAACCCGAGAAGCTTGCCGGAAGGGACTCCAAACACGCACTTCTCGGGGTTAAGCTTGAGGTTGATCTTGCGCATGTTTGCAAATGTCTCATCTAAATCTTGAATCAAGGTCGCTTTGTCCTTGCTCTTGACCACTATGTCATCCATGTAAGCTTCCACATTTCTGTGTATTTGTGGCTCAAAAGCATGGTGAACTACCCTTGCGAATGTTGAACCAGCATTCTTCAAACCGAAAGGCATCCGTACGAAGCAGTACGTGCCACACGGTGTGATAAATGCGGTTTTCTCTTCATCTTCTTTTGCCATGAAGATCTGATGATATCCTGAGTATGCATCAAGAAATGAAAGCAAATCACATCCGGCTGTGGAGTCAACAATCTGGTCAATACGCGGCAAGGGAAATGGGTCTTTGGGACAAGCTTTATTAACATCAGTGAAGTCAATACAAAGTCTCCATTTCCCGTTAGCTTTCCGCACAACAACAGGATTGGCCAACCACGTGGGTTGGAGTACTCCTCTGACAAGGCCTGCTGCTTCCAACTTCTTGATTTCTTCTACGATGAATTCTTGGCGCTCTACTACCTGCTTCCTGACTCTCTGCTTGACGGGCCGCGCATGAGGACAGACGGCAAGGTGATGCTCAATCACTTTCCTAGGAACACCGGGGATATCAGACGGTTGCCATGCAAACACGTCGATATTCGCCCGCAGGAAAGCAACGAGCGCGCTTTCCTATTTGGGGTCAAGAGTGGCGCTGATGGTGAAGGTACCACCAGTGCCATCCTCTTTGGCGGACACCTTCTTAGTCTCAGGTGGAGCTGCCATCGTCTTCTTGCACTTGCCGGTGGAGCTCGATGGTGCGTCCTCGACGGTAGCGCAGCACTCCGAAGAGGTGCGCTTGCCGGAGTGGGCATCAAAGCTCTTGCCGGACTTGGTCTTCTTCTTCCCCCCGGGAGCTTCGGCGGCAAGTGTCCTTCGTTCTGCTGCGGCTGCTGCTTCCCGGTAGATCTTGTCGGCACAGATAAGAGCATCCTTCTTGTCTCCAAGGACAGAGATGACACTTATTGGGCCTGGCATTTTCAGTACGTTGTACACATAGTGAGAGGCTGCCATGAACTTGGGGAGTGCCGGACGGCCAAGGATTCCATTGTAAGGTAATGGAAAGTCGGCAACGTCAAACATGACCCTCTCAGTCCTGAAGTTCAGCTCACTGCCAAATGTTACCGGCAATGTGATCTTTCCCTTTGGCTTGCTCCTTCCCGGGTTGATTCCTTGAAATGTGCCGGTCTCTTCGAGCTCGCTGTCAGGGATCTGGAGCTTCTGGAGCACCACGGAGGAGATCAAGTTCAAACCGGCCCCGCCGTCAACTAGCATCTTAGTGACCTTGAGGTTGCGGATTGTTGGTGAAACCAGCATCGGCAAGCACCCGAACGCAGTTATGCGATCCGGGTGGTCCTCAATATCAAAGATGATAGGCGTGCTGGACCATTTAAGAGGCCTGCGTGACTCGACAGGTGGTTCTGCTGCATTAACCTCCCGCATCCACTGCTTGAGCTGGCGGTGCGAGGCATGCAGAGAAGCACCACCGTCAACGCACAGGACCTCTGTAGCTTTCTGGAACTCCTGCTCATCGGTCTCCTCATCATCCATATCTTCATTGTCGCCGTCATCTTCATCCTTGTCGTGGCCGCGAGGAGGTCTGTCTCCTTGCCGCTGCTTGGCCTTGCCGCGGCGTCCTCCTCGGCCGGGACGTTTCTTGCCGGATCCACCAGCTCCTTCCTGGGCCTTCTCCTTGTCACGCCGCTCGTATTCAGCTTTCTGTTGCTCAACAAGCTGCTCGACCCTCTTGCAGTTCTGAAGATCATGGCCCTTGGTGCGGTGAATCTTGCAATACTGCTTGTTGGTGCCGTCCTGCTTGTTGGCGACCGCCACCTCCGCGGCAACCTCCTTGCCGGAGTCTCCAGCTTTGGCTTCCTTGGCGCCGCCACCGTTGCCGGGCTGCTCAACAACTAGCACTTCTTTGCCTTTCCTCCTTCTGTTGTTCCACCGCCGGTTTTTCCTTGTCGGGGCGGCATCTTCGCTGTCAGATCCTCCCGCTCCTATATTTTCTCCGGGGAGTCTCCTCCCTTCCTCAGCACGTGCACACTTGTCGGCCAGTGCATATAACTCACTGACGTCCCTGATCTTGCACATCGCCATTTCCTCCCACATTCTGCGGTTCCGCATGTTCTGATGGAACGCGCTGATCACCGTGGCAGGGTGGACATCTGGGATGTTGTGCTGCACACTACTAAATCTCTGAATGTATTGCGCAGGGGCTCTCCTTCCTTCTGGGCGAGCAGATGAAGATCACTCTCCTGGCCATGAGGCTTGTGTCCGCCTGTAAAGGCGCCGACAAACTGGTGGCACAGATCAGCCCAAGAGGATATGGAGTTGTCCGGCAAGTGCATGAGCCAGGATCTAACGTTGGGCTTGAGCACCAGCGGGAAGTAGTTGGCAAGGATCTTATCATCTCGTCCCCCGGCAGCTTGCACCGCGATGGTGTAGATGCCGAGGAACTCTGACGGATGCGTCTTGCCGTCGTACTTCTCCGGTACGTCTGGCTTGAAGTTCTTTGTACTGGGCCACTGGACTTGCCGCAGCTCACGAGTGAACGCAGGACAACCTACCGCATACGGCAGATCGCCTGGTTCCCCTGGCGCATGCATGTCAACAGAGGGCCCAGCGCGCTTGTCGGATTGACGTCGCGCTTCTCTTCGGCGCTCGATGCGGGTTCGAGCGTCTTCTTGTTGTCGATCATGAAGAACTTGGCGCTGATCGCGACGAGCTCGTGGATCCGACGATGCAGTGGAGTCGCTGTCGATGTGGATCCGGCGAGTCGGCGATCTTGGCCTTCGGGGCGGTGATTGCATGGTAGTTGCACCTTCGCCCGTTTTGTTGCCACCGGCTCGCGTCCGGCGGTCCTGTCGCGGCGGCGATGCGCTCAGCCGCCATGGAGCGTCGCCGTTGGCGTAGCTGATGAGACTCTGAATGGTGGCTCTCCATTCGTCGATCTTGTCTGACGTCGGAGGGTAATCTAGGAGAAGTTGAGCTCGCGCCAAAGCTTCTGCTGGAGTGGTGGGTGGCAGTGGCGGACGGCGCGAGGAGCGGGACGTGCTCGAACTTCTAACTATGTTAGAAGGAGCAGTATCCCGTCCAGGCGACCGCGCCCCGCTCGTGCCAGCATGCTGGCGTGCATGCTGGTCTTGAGCGGCCCGAGATCCACCAGCTTGGTCTTGGGCTGTCATGCGTATGGCACTGCTAGCGCCATGACGCTGTTGATCCTGCGCCTCCTGAGAGTGGCGTGGAACATGTACAGTCGCTGAGGTTTGTGCAGCCTTGTTCTTGGACCTGGCGGCATCATGAGCTTCCTCGTCGACGTCCTTTCTTCCGCCGGCGTCCATCCCACCACTCGTTTGCTCGAACGGTGGCGGAAGTGATGTGGATGGAGCGGCTGCCGCCGAAGTCTTCTTCTTCGGTGGCATGTTGATGAAGGGAATAAGGATCTAGCTCGTGTGAACACCGGATCTGGTTCACACAACCTCGACACCCCCTACCTGGCGCGCCAAAGATGTCGGGGATAACTGATCCACGAACACCTATGGGGCCGGTGGACCGGGCCCCTTTTGGTTCGGCGGGGGGCGGAGATCTCACGAAGAGCGGATCGAGGCGAAGCACACGAGCAGTCTACCCAGCTTCGGAGCTCTCCGGAGAGATAACACTCCTACTGCTGCTTGTCTAGTTGTATTATCTGGTGTTCTTGCTCTCGAGCGAGAGAGAGTGATGTGTTTTCTGGGCTACCAATGGATCAAAGCCGACTGTCTGAGGCTCCGAACCCCCAACCCCCTCTACGTTGCGCATGGGCCTCCTTTTATACGCTAAAGGGGTCACTGACAGGTGGCAACGCAGAGGAGGGTAAAAACGTAAAAAGCGAGGTAGTTGGTACAGTTACTTGTACAGTGCATCCTACCTAACCATGACGGCAGGGGACAAGGGCATTAAATGCCCGTCTAAGTCGCCTGAACAGTGCAAAAAAGGACCGTTAGGGGCGCCACCGTCCGCCACGATGGCGATCTTGTCAGCTTCGCATGCCACTACGCACGGCTGGCTGCATAGCCTCCCGCCACGTGCGCCCGGAGAGGCCCCCAGAGCGACACGTTGGTGGATGCGCTGGAGCGTGGGCGCAGAGTGGCCGCCTGCCGCGGAAAGCGCCTTGCCGCTGTTGTTATCTTGTCGGGTCCAGAAGCTCGTCGCTCACCGGGCCCCGGGGTACCTTGTTTAGCCTTCCCGGCAAGCTTCTCTTGCCGGGGCCTTGCTGCCTTGCCGGAGCGCGTGGCGTGTCGCAGCAAGTTCCTTGGAGCGCCTTGGTTGGCCTTCCCGGCAAGCTCCTCTTGCCGGGGTCTTGTCTCCTTAGCTTAAATACTTTGTTCTTGGATGGTTCCAAGGGAACCTTGGGGGATCTTGGCGTTCGCCCGGCAAGCCTTTGCCGCGGGGTGCTGCAACTGCCCGTGCACAAGTTCGGGGTACTAGGGTATCCCTATTCTAGTACACCGACAGACGGCGAAGGAGTGCCCGTGGAGGGTTGGTTGAACAGTAGCCGGTGGAGTAGCGCGCGGTGGAGGCTGGATGAACAGGAGCCTGTGGAGGCTGGAGGAGGTCGACGTTAGCCCGTGGAGGCTGGAGGAGTGAAAGTTCTAGTGATCGACTAGAGGGGGGGTGAATAGGCAATTTTTACAAAAGACTTCAAAACATGGAAGTTTCGAAGACAAACGATAGAAATAAACCTATTACCATGAAGCGAAAGGTAGACTACACTAAGCAAGCCATAGTCAAGTATTCAATGAAGTGAAAGCACAAAGACTAATAGCAGCCATGCAGTTTAGATCAGGATGGAAGATAGTATGAAGCCAATCAGAACAAGCAGTCACACAGTGAAGACAAATAACTAATGCAAACAGGCAATGACTTCACAAGGACTAATCAGCACATAAAGGGATGGGGAGGATGGAACAAGTGGCTCGTTGAAGACAATAATTTGTTGGACCAGTACTAGTTGCTGTGACAACTGTACGTCTGGTTAGGGAGGCTGAGATTCAACTCAGAAGACTGTGTCTTCACCTTATTCCCCTTGAGCTAAGGACACCCAGTCCTCGCCCAATCACTCTGGTAAGTCTTCAAGGTAGACTTGCAAACCTTCAAAGACTTCGTTCACCAGCGATCCACAATGACTCTTGGATGCTTAGAACGCGACGCCTAAACAGATGGAGGATTCAAAGTCCTCAAGTGTAATAGGTCTTCAGATCACACAGACAGGAAGACTTCAGTGATGCCTAACACTCTTTGGATCTGGGTGTTTAGGGCTTTGTCCTCGCATGGAATTCTCTCTCAAAGGCTTCGAGGTGGGTTGCTCTCAAATGACAAAAGCCGTATACTAACTCTGAGCAGCCAACCATTTATGGTTGTAGGGGGTGGGCTATTTATAGCCACTAGGCGACCCGACCTGATTTGTCTGAGATGACCCTGGGTCACTAAGGAACTGAGACGTCTTCCAACGGTCAGATTTCAAACACACACGACAGCTTTACTTGGGCTACAAGCAAAGCTGACTTATCCGGCTCTCGATAAGATTTGCTCTCATTATCTTCGCTCGAAGACATAGGATTTTGGTTAGGCATCACTTCAGTCATTCCGACTGGTTCTCTTGGACCCCACTTAACAGTACGGTGGTTCCTATGACTCAACAAAGAAGAAAAAGAACGACAAAACAACTAAGTCTTCGCGCTCCATAGTCTTCAGGCGATGTCTTCTTTTGTCATAGTCTTCAATGTGAATGTCTTCACATACCACCTTTGACTTCAATGTCTTCATACATTTTTAGGGGTCATCTCTACTAGGTAAACCGAATCAATGAGGGACTTCTACCTGTGTTATCCTGCAATTCTCACAAACACATTAGTCCCTCAACCAGGTTTGTCGTCAATACTCCAAAACCAACTAGGGGTGGCACTAGATGCACTTACAATCTCCCCCTTTTTGGTGATTGATGACAAACTGGTTGAAGTTTTCAATGGGGAATAAAATATGTGAAATTCTAAAGGATAGGGTATTGTCTTCATAAGTGGCAAAGGCTCCCCCTGAAGATGTGCATGTAAGTAATTGGCTCTTGGAATGCAAATGCACATGGCAGGTTGTACTTGTGGAGATCCTCTTCAACTTATGATGACAATTCATCATGCATGATTTGATGTAACGAAGATAATGACATGCATAATGAAAAATGGACGTCTGCAAAATGACCTAAGTGCGGAAGTTATCATCGCACATGCAGAATTTATCATCGCATCACAGAGTAGCAAATAAGTAGCAGACGACCATCGAGTTTAAGTGTTACAACTGAAAGAACCAAATGTATCGAAAAGCAAGAGTTGTAAGCACTTGGCAAAAGTAGCAAAAGGTAAAGCAACCACCCATATGGACCCGCTTGAAGACTATCAACTCATATGCTTCTCCCCCTTTTGTCAGTACGGACCAAAAAGGTTTGAAGACATAGAGCGCCTACTCGTTCCCATGAGGTGCAGGCGAGGCAGCAGGGTCATCGTTGAGGTTCGGTGGTGTAGAAGAACTTGGTGCAGTGTCGACATGCACTAAAGTTGGAGAGGGTGAAGTTGCATCATCTTGGTCATCGATGACTCTGGCATTCACTGTCGCAGCTGAGGATGAATAGTCAGAGTCTTCAAGTGAGGGAGTCCAATGCAAGTGAGCATTCCTTGGTGAAGTTGAGTCAAACTTGAATCTTTCGATGAAGCCATCGTCCTGCAGATCAGCTTCAATACTAAGCAGTGTCAAACTCTTCCACGACCTCCGACAGGTTTCATGAGTGACAAAGGCATTCTTGGGGGCAAGATTGCGAATGCGGTTGACATCCACCAAGAGGCTTTGCATCTGACGCTTGAGCCAGTTGTGATGTTTGTCCTGTTTTTGGTGTAGCGCGACGAGAAGCTCTCGGTCATTGAGAACACGAGACTGCTTCCGAGGCCTTCGAGCAATGGTGCTTCCAGTGGCGTCAGTTTGAGCGCGAGGGGCACGTGTGTTGCTAACCAAGGGATAAGCACACGAGACTGCCTGAACTCCTTCAATGGGCTGGGTGAAGCTTTGGTGATCAGCATTGTGAACATAAATGGGATCCTTAGCCGGCTCTAGGTAAATAGCTTCAACAGACAGATCAACCTCCGGCAAGAAGACAAGATGATTGCGCGCAGACGGCTGATAGTTGATGGCAGAGTGAAGCTTGATAAGGCGCATTACCCATGGAGCATAGAACTTCAAACCAAAAATGTCGGAGCCAGATGCAGCCAACTGCCTGATGAAGGAGTCTTGAGCATTGAAGCTGATGCCATTGAAGATATAGAAAACCAAAGTCTTCATTGCTCCTTCAAGCTTCGCTGCAGATGAATGTCCTTTGACGGGCCATAGAGTTTTTCTAATGATATTATAAATGGTGCGAGGTAGATACTCTAGGTCTTCAACAAAGAATTCAGATGGGTAGTCAGCGTCATGAGGCAAAGGCTTCATCATGCTCAACATTTGGTTCATGTAGGGTTCTGGCTTCTGAAAAATGCTCTCCAAAGCATTCTGGTGTTGTTGACAACCTGGCTCATAGTATTCACCAGGAGTGGGCAGGCCTGTTGTAGCCTCGAATGTGAAGAGTTGCATAGAACTGTAGCAGAAGCTCTTCATTCCAGTGTTCCTTATCTGTGACAAACTGCAGGAGTCCAGCGTCTCAGAAGCAATCCAACACGTCTTCAAGGCAGGGCAGGCCAGATATAGGTTCAGTGTCGAGACGCATATGTGGAAATATGCGCCCTTGATTGTATAAGACACGGGAATAGTAGTTGTGCTACTAATAGCTCCAGAACCGATCTGATGAAATGCGAGGTTTGGTGTAGGGATTCTTGGCGCTGTTGAAGAAGGTGTTATGTGCCACGAAGCCACTCACATTGAATACCCCAGGTGAAGTTGCAGTGCCTGGGAATCATGGAAGTCTTGGCTTGGGCTTCTGGAGGGGAGGTCTGTGCTCGACATGATAGTCAAACTGTGGACCCGCAACAGGTGGAGGAACCAGAATGGGCCATCAGACCATTACAGGTTGACCATGATCAAATGCCAGCTCAATTGTATGAGGTCTTGGAGGGGGTACAGGAGCATTGGCATTGTTGGTGACATGGGCTTCAGGGGCCACATTGGCTTCAGGTGCTATAGTATTGGCTTCGGGCACTGCAGTATCTTCAGGTGCATGCACTTCTGGCACCGCAGTAGCTTCAGGCGCCACATTAGCTTCAGCCATGGCAACGTCATTGGCTTCAGTGTTGATGTTGGTGGCCGCCTCAGGATTGTTAACCTCCACTTCCGGAGCTGGAGGGTCGGACACGTTCTCCTCGAGAACAACATCTTGGTGGGACAGGGGTGTAGCAACTCTTTTTGCTTCAACTCTTGGTTCTTCTTCTTCATCAGCTGATGCAGCCGGAATATCTTCAGCCGTTTTGGCTTCAGACTCTGACACGTGCACAGTGGGAGTGACCTGGGGCCTTGGTCCTTTGTGAAGCCTGCGTAATGTTGGCGACGCTTGCGAAGATGGAGTCTATTGGGCCTCAAAGTCATTGTCATCTTGCACGGGTGAGGTGACTTGTGGTTGGGGAGAACTTGGGGTGTCTTATCGTTGTGGGTGATCAGCCCACAATGCATCCTGAGCAGTTGGCGTCAAAGGACGACCAATGCAGATGAGTTCGTTGTGCGTTAGCACAGGCGATGATACCAACTGGTGCTCGATCTGAGGAAGGACTTCATCATCTTCAACATTGTCATGAGGACCAATGTCTTTAGCTGCGGTGGGGTCAACAGCAGGATTGTCTTCAACTTCAGGAGCCTCTGTGCAAGACGGCTCATGAACTATCACTTGGCGTTCTTGATGTTCAGACACAGGACGAGCCACTGAGATTGGCTCGACATCAAGGGGCTCTGTGGGAGCGGCCCGGTCTCTCTTCTTGGTTTTTCATTTCTTGATTGGGGGAGCATCATCAGTGGTGGCCTTGGTCTTGCGCTTCCTGGCTTTGGCTTCAGCTGCCCTTGTTTTCTTCAGTTCTGAAGCCACTGTGGGGACCTTAGGCTTCGAGCCTATCATACTGGTTGGGAAGACAATTGGATGTACTTCCTGCCTTGGTGCTTCGGTTTCTGCCACAACTGGCTTCTTCTTCTTCTTGGCCGCCATTCAGGGGTCGATGCCTGGTCGCCCCAAAGCCTTCCGATTTTCAGCTTCATTGTATCCCTGAACACATTTAGTAGCAAGATCCTTCATGTGCTCATGAGAACCTTTGGCTTCTTCGCGTTTCATTTGGAATGCTTCCTTGAGCTCATTTGGAAGTTCTGAATGTCTTCAACATTGAGCTTGGCCATATGCTTTTTGAACTGAGCCTTTTCATAATCTATCTTATGCTTCAGCTCAACAATTTTCTAAGCTAGAGCCAGCTCAGTAGCAATGGCTCCGTGGAAGGCGACGCTGAGGCCAATGGGAAGCTGAAGATCATCAAAGCTAACATTTGGGCTGTCAAACCACTCATCAATGAACTTGTTTAAGATTGCAACATCAAAGAGAGGAAGGTCATTGAAGATTTCTGCATCTTGCTTGCTCTTGATCAACTGCTCAAGAGCATCATCGCCAAGATCGTCGTCACTTGACAGATCAATGGCGTCATTCTCGTTGCGTAGAACAGCAGCAGGGGTCAGTGCTTGGCTGGTGGGTTGCATGGGCATCTTCACTTTGGAAGGCTTGGAGATGCGTGACAGATCTTCAGACTGCACACTGTGTTCAGGAGGTGCAATGGCCAGAGGCTTCGCCCGTGAAACCTTTGGTGCAGGGGAAGGCTTCGAAGCTTTAGGTTTCTTCAGCTTCTTTGGCTTCGGTGGTGCAGGCGCTTCGTCAGAATCAGTGTCGTCTGCAAGTTCATCCACGGATGTCCCTTGAACCATAATATGAGTGATGAGACCTTCTAGGTTGTAGAAGGGCCCAACAAGATTGGGTTCAGCTTCGCGCGTGCCATCGGCACGAGGAGCAGAGGGACCTGGATTGAAGTCTAATCCCCGCGACTTCTTGTTTTCTTTGGCCGAGTTCTGCGCAAACTGGAAGTTGCGCTTGAACAGATTGTCGTCATGACACCATAGCAATGAAGATGGGTCTGCATCTGCAGGCTATGGTCCACGGACCATGCAAGGATAGAAGCCTTGTTCAATGGCTTCAACTCTGGATCTGGGTTGAAGATTTTTGTACAAGATGTCTCCCCAGGGTCGCTTGATGGCATTCTTCTCAGCATATTCCTGGGTCACGAACCTGTACTTGAACCATTGCTCGGCCCAGTATCTTCGAATCCGTTGGATTCGTGTCTTGCGCTGACCATGGCTTTCTTCGGGGTCAGTTTTGTACAGTTCATAAAGATCTTCGGGCAGGTCCGTTGATGTACCCCCACGGCGCTGTCTGCCACCCTTCCTTGCAGATTTCTCTTTTGCCATGACGCTCAGACTGAAAGGCTTCAACACTGTCAAAGTCTTCCGTCTACTGGTCAGACAAGAACTGGCTTCAGGAGAATTTATATGATGCTGTAAGAACTCTGCAAATGAATTCATACTATGAGAACCAAGGGATTCTCCCACGGACATGTACCTGTGACAGCATTAAATGTGCGAGGGAAGGGGAAGAGGTCATATGCATTCTCAGAAGTTTTTGAAGATAAATCAGTTTAGAAGACATTGACCTCATAGTGTGAAGACATTCACTCATAGGTAGAGAGTTGGTTCCAGATTTGTACGAATCCACGAATAAGTACAAGTGAGGAATCTAACTACTTTGTGAAGCATAAGTGAATATACTAGGCATGTTATAAGATGCAGTATGAGATAGATCCAACTTGTGTGAACAGAAACAACTTGTGGTTGAAAAGGATGAATCTATCGGATCAAAAGGACTATAAAAAGGAGGTTTTATTTACCACACGAGGAACTGCTAGACGGAGTGGGAGAGGAGGCCGAGCATTTCGATCTTCCATTCCCTAACTTGGTGACAGAGGACACCTACGGCGATGGCGGAGAAGACGATGTCCGTGGCCGACGTGAGGACGGCATCGGTGAGGTCACGGTAGCTAAGCGCTTTGTCGCCGGCATCGTCGAGGGCTAGCGGTGGCGCTAGGGTTTGTGCGAGAGTGGAAGAAGAGATAATGACTGGGGTGAGGCGTGTATTTATAGGGACATGGATGGCACAATGTTATTACACAGGTGCCCCTGGCAGTTCACATCTAAAGGCCACGTGGCGATCATGCAACACATTGGAGGTTTTTCCACATTCCACGCATGCCTGGATTGTCGGGTGGTTGTTCCCACTTCTTCGGGTTTCAGGTTGAAGGATTTAGCATTGAAAACAAATTAATGTTTGTCTCTGTGTCTTCTGCTGACAAGGACGCAAAGAAGACATTTTGACAGTGTAAATAGAATGCATATTATTTGGATAGATAGACTTAAGATAGAAGCATAGAGGGGTTAGGGTCCGATCACATTCACTTAGTTCAAAAGATTCAACGTGAAGACATAGCTATAAGTGAATGCTGTAGAGGACAGAAACCAAATTGAAGATAAGCATCAGGCCATGTTAACATTGAAGACAAACAGAAAGCGGAGACTTTGCAAATGTAACGCCATGTGAAAAACACTTCTAAGGGAAGAACTTGGTGGTGGCATTACCCACCATAAAGGAAGTATTAGACCCAGACACGACACACAATTATCGTGGCGCTCCGAAGTCAAATTCCACGTTAATGTATTCACACTCAGAATGCAAGTCTTCATTGCTTGAAGACATACGTTACTTCATGGGTTGCACATCTAAGTCATCAACATGCATAAGTGTTAGGATGTGTGCCTGATCACATGACATTTGAGGATTCCAAGATATTTAGCTCACACCATAACTTGCAAAACCTCTTCTCATACAAGTGCTTTGTGAAGATATTTGCCAGTTGCTCTTCAGTGTTGACGTGTATCATATCAATATCTTCCTTCATGACATGATCTCTGAGGAAGTGATTACGAATTTCAATGTGCTTTGTCTTCGAGAGCTGAACTGGGTTGTTAGAAATCTTGATGGCGCTCTCATTGTCGCAGTAGAGTGCTACTTTCTTCAGATGAATGCCATAGTCTTTGAGTGTTTGCTTCATCCATAGAAGCTGCGCGCAGCAAGATCCAGCAGCAATGTATTCAGATTTAGCAGTGGAGAGAGATGCATAGTTCTGCTTCTTTGAAGACCAACATACAAGTGATCCTCCCAGAAAGTGACATGTGCCTGATGTAGACTTGCGATCAACCTTGTCACCAGCATAATCAGCATCCGAGAATCCAACTAGATCAAACTCTGAGCCCTTTGGATACCATAATCCTAGTGTTGGGGTGTGAGCCAAATATCGAAGAATTCGCTTCACAGCTAAGTGATGCGATTCCTTTGGTGCCGCTTGGAATCGGGCACACATGCAAACACTAAGCATGATATCTGGCCTAGATGCACATAAATAAAGCAAAGAACCAATCATGGAGCGGTATACCTTTTGATCGAACTCTTTACCATTGTCGTCAGGACCCAGATGGTGTTTAGCTGGCATTGGCGTCGTGTAGCCTTTGCAGTCTTGCATTCCAAACTTCTTCAGGCAATCTTTGAGGTATTTCTCTTGAGATATGAAGATTCCATTGCTTGCTGTCGTATTTGAAGACCAAGGAAGAACTTCAGCTCACCCATCATGAACATCTGATATTGCTCTTGCATCATATATCCAAACTCATCATTGTATTTCTGGTTAGTGTAGCCGAAGATAATGTCATCCACATATATTTGGCACACAAACAGTTCACCATCATATGTCTTCATGAAGAGAGTGGGATCCAGGGAACCAGGTTTGAAGCCTTTGCTCTTCAGGAAGTCCTTGAGTGTGTCATACCAAGCTCGAGGGGCTTGTTTAAGGCCATACAGTGCCTTGTTGAGCTTGTAAACCATGTCAGGATGTTTTGGATCTTCAAAGCCAGGCAGTTGTGCAACATACACTTCTTCTTCAATCTTGCCATTGAGAAAAGCGCTCTTCACATCCATTTGATACAGAAGAATGTTACGATGATTTGCATAGGCCAGCAGTATGCGTATAGCTTCAAGCCTAGCCACAGGAGCAAATGTTTAATCGAAGTCAATTCATTCAACTTGAGTGTATCCTTGAGCAATGAGACGAGCTTTGTTTCTGACAACTTGACCATGCTCATCTTGCTTGTTGCAATATATCCATTTAGTGCCTATGATATTGTGCTTACGAGGATCAGGATGCTTGACTAGTTCCCATACATTATTCAACTCAAATTGTTGAAGCTCTTCCTGCATAGCTTGAATCCATTCAGGTTCCATGAAGGCTTTGTCGGTGTCAAAACCGGCGGATCTCGGGTAGGGGGGGCCGAACTGTGCGTCTAGGCCGGATGGTAATAGGAGGCAAGGGACACGAAGTTTTACCCAGGTTCGGGCCCTCTTGATGGAGGTAAAACCCTACGTCCTGCTTGATTAATATTGATGATATGGGTGTAACAAGAGTAGATCTACCATGAGATCAGAGAGGCTAATCCCTAGAAGCTAGCCTATGGTATGATTGTATGTTGTGATTGTTGTCCTCCGGAATAAAACCCTTCGGTTTATATAGACACCGGAGAGGGTTAGGGTTACACAAGGTCGGTTACAAAGGAGGAGATACCCATATACGTATTGCCTAGCTTGCCTTCCATGCCAAGTAGAGTCTCATCCGGACACGAGACGAAGTCTTCAATCTTGTATCTTCACAGTCTAACAGTCCAGCCAATGGAGATAGTCCGGCTGTCTGGAGACCCCCTAATCCAGGACTCCCTCAGTAGCCCCTGAACCAGGCTTCAATGACGATGAGTCCGGCGCGCAGTTGTCTTCGGCATTGCAAGGTGGGTTCCTTGTCCGAATACATCACAGAAGAATTTGAATACGAGGATAGTGTCCGACCCTGCAAAATAAGTTCCATATTCCACCGTACAGAGAATAATGTTTTTGCAGATCTAAATCACTAGCTTGTTTTGGCAACATGACATTACATCATGGCCCGGTGATTATTCCAACCGTTTCTTTGAACCAGCCCCGCACATAATGTGAGGCAGTTTTTCGACACGTCCTGTCAAAGCAGAGATCGTGTCCTCTTATTACGGGATTCTCATCAATACGGGCGTGGGTAACCCAACCATGCCATTAATTACGGCGCTTGGGGGATAAGCGAGTTTTACCAGGCAAATGGGGACGCTTAATTTTGTCCGCCCATATAAAGGGATAAGGACTCATCTTTCTATCCACGCCTTCTTCCTCCTCTGCTCATCCGCTCCCGCACACTCGAGCTCTAGCGCCCAAGTCCTCACTTCCATCTCAACCTTCTCCAACCATGTCCGGAGTGGGAGGCAAGTGGATGGTCTCCTCCGTCACAGAGGGAGATGTGAAGAAACTGAGGAGAGCCGGATACCTGCCCGATGACATCGCGCACCTGCTCCCAGATGTGGGGCAACTCATCCCCACCCCAAGGCCCCATGAGAGGGTTGTACTCCTCACCCATTTCTTCTGCGGACTGGGATTCCCTCTCCATCCCTTTTTCCGGGGGCTCATGTTCTATTACGGCCTGGATTTCCATGATCTAGCCCCGAACTTCATCCTCAACATCTCGGTGTTTATCGTCGTGTGTGAGGCCTTTCTCCGCGTCAAGCCCCACTTCGGCCAATGGCTGAAGACCTTCAACGTCAAGCCAAAGGTGGTGGGCGGCCGCCAGGCGGAGTGCGGAGGCGCCATGGTGGGCAAGATGCCCAACATAACATGGCTCGAGGGCTCCTTTGTGGAAACCATAAAGGGGTGACAATCGGGGTTGTTCTATATCACCGAGCCGCGCGACCCTGCATGGGTAGCGGCCCCCAAGTTCCGATCTGGCACCCCCATGCGGCTCACCTCCTGGAAGGAGAAGGGCCTGTCCTGGGGTAATTCAAAAGAGCTGACTAGACTCCAGTCATGTATTCAAAATATGGTGGACAAGAAGCTCAAGCTCGTCAACATAGTCCAGGTTATGCTCATCCGCCGGATACTCCCATTCCAAGAACGGGAGTTCACCTTCTGGGAGTTCAATCTGGCGCAGCACCGAACTCTGAACAGGCTCTTCGACACGACACATGAAGATGCCTGGAGGGTGCTGTTTAAGAGCACCGAGGTCCCTCCCCCCATTACCGAGGATCGCGGATTCAGCGCGAAGTGCCAAGCCAGCGCGATAAGTTGTTTTACCTTTCACGGGATACTTATTTTTATATAGATTGACTCTATGCGGGATCTAAACTCCCGTGTTGTTAACAGGACTGGCAGAAGATGGCCGGACAAATTGACTATCCGGCTCCCTTGCTCGAAGGCCCTACAGATGCCCTTCTGGCGAAGATGTTGACTCCGGCCCCTTATAAGGTGCCGGAGAAGACCAAGAAGTCCACGGGAGCTCGAAAGAGTTCCCGACGCCAGGCGTCGTCGGACTCATCGTCCGATGACTCTGCGGCGCACTCTTCCCCCGAAGACGAGGAAGAGGAAGAAGAGGCTCCCCCACCGATTGGGGGAGACAAGAAAAGGAAGGCCGCCCCAACCAGGGAGGCCGGAGGGTCCAAGAAGGGAAAGACTCTCCTTCCGGACAGCTCCACCGCCGCCGACGAAAGTGAAGACGAGTGGTTTCCCAGGGTCAAGCCCCAGGGGAGATCGTAAGTATTCGGATACCAAAGTAACCTATAGGATTCCTTTGTCGCATTGCTTTCCCTAATCACAGAACACAATTACGCAGGCCGCCACGAGCCAATATCAAGGTATCATCGGACGACTCCCTGGGTTCGTCGGACAAGGATAGCGATCCAGTCCCGACTGCCACCTCCCCTCATCCTGCCAACGATGCCGAGGTGTTGTGTTAAGAGGCACCGGATCAAGGGGAGACAGTTCCGGAGGCGCCTCAAGGCGACCTTCCAGACTCCGGGAGCAGAGGGGACGGGGCCCTTGAGAGCTCCGAGTTTGGCCCTTAGCCGAACACCGCGCCGGAACCTCCAGCAGTTCCGGGCTCGAGCAGGCTGTCTCCTTCTAAGAGGGGTGAGACGCCTGTGCCGGTGACCTCTGTCCATCCAGAGGCGCCGGACAATATGTTGGAAGCGCTTCGCAGCGCTTCCATCGAGGAGGAGCACCGCACTATCATGAGTGCGGTGATCCAGAAGGTTCAGTCTGACAAGAGCGGATTGACTGAAGCCTGTACTAGCCTTCTAACAGGCTTCGAGGTAAGTGTTTTAAAATGTAGTAGAAGTTTTACTGCATAGACAGTAGCCCCTGATGCTTTGTTCGATGTTCACAAAGAAAAGCCGAACAGAGGATCAAATAATATCGCAGGAGTCTAATACAAGTTTGTCAATATGCATATGCAGGCTTCTCTGCTGGCGTCCGCCGCACTAACTGTGGAGGTCGTCGTACTGAAGTAGGACCTTGATGGGTCCAAGAAAGACCTCGGCCTTGTCAAGAGGCAGCTCGAGGAGAACAAGGGTAACTAATACCCCGTCTATAGATATATGTATATATAGGAAAGGACGCGATTGCAGAATGACAGGATCATTGTATGTTTTGCCAGGGGCCACGGCCGAGGTGGCGACCCTGAAGCAAGCGCTGACCAAGGCGAAGAGACAGCAGCCAAGGACCGCACCGGGCAAGAGAGGCACGAGGCTCGGGTGGGCGAGGTGCAGCAAGAGCTCCAGGCTCTCGTGATGAAGCACAAGGCGTTGGAGCTTGACTTGAAGACGCGAGAGTCTGAGCTTGCCGCGGCCCATGAGAGCGTGAAGAGTGCCAAGGACGGGGCCCAGAAGGCCCTTCAGGAGATCGACGCGATGAAGAACATAGCGGCAGGTAAGGCTTTCTATATGCAAAGCAAGCATGTAAAAGTAAATTATCGATTACTTACCCGGATCCGGAGCTCTTCAGGAGGATTCGCAGATTTGCCCCGCGGTGTGTCTGATGCCGCACAATTTTACCAGGCCGAGGATGGGAGCTCGACGGAGAAGTTGTTCTGGTCTCAGTATGCTGAGGCCGAACATCCGGTGCCAACAAGCGACCAGTCGAAGCAGATGGTCGAGCTACATAAGGCGGTCGATCAGGCCATGAAGGGCTTCATAGTCCGGTTGTGGCGTGGCGATGCCCTTCTGAACAGTTTCTTCAGCCTAGTGAGGCGGCTTGTGGATGCCTGCCCACGGCTTGAGGTCGTCAAGCGATCCGTCTGCATTGAAGGTGCATGCCGGGCTTTCGCCCGTGTAAAAACGCAGTGGGTCAAGCTAGACGCCGTGAGGCTGATAAAGGAGGGGCCGCCGGAGGGCAAGGAGCACCGCCACCCCGAGATGTACTACGAGGGTGTTTTGCCGGGCGCCCGTCTTATCACTGATGAGTGTTCACAAAATGTAATATTTGAATGAGACTTGCTTGTTTTGTCCTGTATGTATGAAAACTTGTGTCATATTCGCTATGCAACGCTTGTGTGAATTTAAAATATTACCTTCTATTTGGCTGTTTATCCAATCTGAGAGATGGCTAGTCCTCGGCTTCTGCCCCCATGCCACGAGTGCTGGGGTGTTCGGGATAAACCTGAGCACTCTTGTTCCCATGTTTGGGTCCTTCGAGGGAGGTGCTCAGCACAACGAACAAGGCAACCGGACTAATAATGCTTTATCACTCTCACTTAGCCATAGAATTCTATAATTTTAAATTTCGGCGAAGCCCCTGGTATTCGGAAGACCAAATTTGGGGCGCGGTACACGCCTGTAAGCCGGACGGAGCCGGCCCCTCACCCTAAGTGGCATAAGTCGTTAGGGACTCGAAAAAACCTCGCCGAACAGCGACTCGTCTCTCGCCTTATCATGACAGTCATTTTTAGCTTTCTCTACTGAGGTGCTCACTACTAGGGAAAACCTTATACACAGAATCTTAGCAGCAGCGCGGCATAAAAACATGTGCTGCTGCTAAGTAGTAGCAGCGCGGCTACGGAAAGCTCGCTACTGGTGCAAACTTAGCAGTAGCGCGTGACGCTTAAACCGCGCTGCTACAAAAATCCACCGATAGTACACAACGACATAAGTTTACTAGTAGCGCGGCGCCAGGGAGCGCGCTGCTGCTAATGCCATAGTAGCAGCGCGCTTTTTTGTCACCTCGCTGCTGCTAATTTTGAAATTGTGCACAGGGTTGGCCCGTTTAGCAGTAGCGCGTGACAGGAAAGCGCGCTGTTGCTACGCTCTTAGCTGCAGCGCGCTTTCTCTCCCGCGCTACTGCTAAGACGCAGCACCCACCACCTTTTCCACCTCCCCTCCCCATCTCCTCTCCTCCCTTTCCCCTACCTCCCACATCCTCCCTCTCTCACTCTTCTTCTTCCTCAATACTTCTCCCCCCATTACTCTCCCTCTTGTACCTACCTTTCTCTCTCTTCATTACTCCTAGCTATAACTAAACCACCTCCATTAATTCATCTCCTTTCTCTTTTTCCACCCCCTCCACTAGTTGAAGTTGTCTCCTCCCAAATTAGCTAGCTAGGTAGATGTAGCATTTAGTTAAGTGACCTATTTGCCCCCTAACTAGATCTTTCTTTGTCAAGAAGAGCTTTGTGCACTTTTGACCTCCCTACATCATCATCTCCACCGTGTGCTCGATCTCGAGATAGAGGCGTGATTAATATTTCATGCTTTTGCAAAATGTAAATATATGTTCCTATTTTGTATACACACTTAATTAGCCATTATTATGCATGGGTCCAATGATGTAATCTATATATGTTCCTATTTTGTATACACACTTAGCCGTTATTATGCAAGGGTCCAATGATGTAATATATATGTTCCTATTATGCTGAGGAAAAGAAAAAAGGGAAACTGGTTATAGCAGTAGCGCTTTAGTGAAAAAGAGCTACAGCTAGACAAGGTAGCAGTAGCGGTTTCTGCAGAAAATCGCTATAGCTGCACGTAATAGTAGTAGCGCGTTTCGTGTAAACGCGCTACTGCTAGGTCCACTTAACCGAAAATTTTCCCTCTCCCTTCTTCATCCCGCCTCTTTTCCGCCAAATCCCCACTCTCTCTTCCCCGGCCCCGTCGCAGTACCGCGCCCGCCCCCGACCTGGGTGCGCTCGCCCCCGACCCCGGCGCGCTCGCCCCCGACCCCGCCGCCCCCGACCCCGCCGCGCTCGCCCCCGACCCCGCCGCCCTCGACCCAG
>NC_041382.1:18260552-18283081 GCF_002162155.2 Triticum dicoccoides
CTCGCTCCCGGCGCCGGCGCTCGCCCCCGACCCGTCGGCCCTCGCCTCCCTCCTCTGCTTCCTCCTGTCCCAACCTCGGCCGTCGTCGGGCCTGCCTCCTCGCCCTGCACCCTCTGTAAACCACCCCCCCTCTCTCTCTGCTAGCTAGGGTTAATTTACTTAGGTTTTAGTTGTGGTAATTAGGTTATCTATTTAGTTATGAATTTAGATAGGTTTCAAAAATTGCTGAATTTATATGCAAATTTGAACTGGACATGTGATATGTGGATATGTCATGTTTTGGACATGTCATGTTTTGGTAAATGATCCGAGTTGCCTATGTTATGCCGGAATGTTGATTCATTTCCATTCCGGTGAATTTCAGGCGCTCCATATGTCCATTTTTTAGCAAAGGTCATGCCGAAATTTCCCGTGAATAAAGGCATGATTTGTGCTACATAGTTGGCATATCGAGTGCTGGCACATAGATTTCTTTTTATCTCATTTCTCATTTATTCATACTTTTAGAAATAAATGAGGACACTTAATCATAGGAAACATGTCGAACAACGAAGAAACTGGGCCTTCTGACCAAGATGCAGACGAGATGGATTATGAGGGTGAACAAGACTACCTCGACTTTTTGACTGCTAAGCAAGGTTTGCAGGTCCAGCTCGATGATGGTACTAACGCCAAAACCGACACCAACGGCACCGACACCGATGGTGGCGCCGAGACCGGTGGGGAAGGTACCACCGGGGAAGATACCGGCGCCGATGCCGGCACCAAAAAGAGGCATAAGAAGCAGAGGATACGAAAACCTAACAAACTAGGGATTGGACGACTTGTGGTCACAAAGATGGCACCTGGCAAGTGTGAGCCGTTAGAGCCGGAAGAACCTTGCAAGTGCTATGCGAACCAAGTAGGATGCATCCTACGGGAATGCGCGAGCATCAATGATGATGACTTAAGGAGTAAAGAACATTTGACGCGGTTGCTCCTAACGAAGTTGCACAAGAGATTCAAGTTCCCCGATCGGGATGATAACATAGAACAACCATGGGATGATCCGAAGATGAAAAAGATTAACAATCACGCCATGGGCATGTTCAGCAATGATTTGGCCTCCTGGAAATCGAGGGTGAAATGAGCTATTGAGGCTGAGGAACCCCTGTCCAAGATTCTGGAGGAAAATCCGACACTTACGGAAGAGGAGTTCGAAAAGTTCAAGGACACTTGCGCTACCGAGGACGCCAAGGCTAAGGCTGCGAAATTCAAGAGCCTTCAGCAAAGGAACACGGGGAAGCATCACCTCAGAAGCCGTGGCTACCTCAGTAAAAGGCCCATATGGGATAAGGAGGACACAGAACGTGAAGCCGCGGGTCTCCCAGACCCCTTCACGAAGTTCACCAACCCCTTGGAGCATGACTTCATCTGGGCCCGCTACAAGTGGGACAAGGAGAAAAAGGTTTTTTACATGGACAAGATCATGAGGAAATTGATTAGACTACTGGAGAAGCAACACCAGCTTGCAGCCAAAAACCCTACTTCTCCGATGAGGCCCAAGTGGGACACCCCTCTCAACCGGGCCTTGAACGAACTTAAGGGACTCCCTTTGGGCCAGCGGCCGCAATATGGTCGTGTGCACGGCGCTGGAGATGGCGCCACATGGAAGGTGTTTTACAACGAGGGCCCGGAGGCCAAGAAGCAGAAAAAGAAGTTTAGTTAGGCAGACATCGACGCGAAGGTGAAGCTTGTGGTCGAGAAAAAAGTAGCTCAGGACGCGAAAAAGCAGCCGAGGACAAATATGAGTTGTTACAGCAGGATGTCAATGCAGCTGTAACTGCCTGCAGAAATGATTTTTCTACTAACTTGGTTCCAGTTATCATCAACTGGACGAAGGAAAATCCAGACAAGACGGTACATGATTTCCCGTTGCCGAGTTTCAACGGGAGAAACTCCATGAACAACAACATCATCGCACCATCACTTGCCCATGCAACCGGGCCTCCTCTCGCAGCCGCTCCCGCTCATAGCAGCCCATCCTCAGTCTCTGGCGTGCTCGGTGGGCCTTCGTCTTTGGCTGAGCTCGACGCCATCACGGTAATTACATGTCGCACCACCATATATATATATATAATATTCCATTTTTGTTTCCTTTCGGATGTTTTACGCCACAGACATATGTGTTTGCGGGCGAAAGAAACCCCGTGCACCATACTCTACTTGATCAAAGGCCAGAAGGTGGACGTGGGAAAGGGGATGATAATGGACCCCTTGCAACCCACGTTCCACAACCAGCCGATCCCTGCTGGGCACTTTAGGGTTAGGTTGTCCAGTGTGAAATCGGGGCACGAGGATTTGCCTCCTCCAGTACAGCATGTGGGAGCGGACGACGAGACCCCGCCGCGGATTGGAAGCTGCAAGGGTTGGGTGCTGCTATGGCCAAAGAAACTTATTCGTCTGGAGCCGGCCGATAGCACACCAATAACCACACATCAACAAGCATGTGCGGAGACCATGCCTGAAATCCTCACAGGACATGCCTGAAGATGCCGCCTCAACACAGGCTCAACTACCCCAGCGCAAGGGTCGTACAGTACTTAGCCTGGGAACACTGGGGCAGGGGTTAAGGAAGGGTCTAGAAGGTATGCCCAAGAAAAAGGAGAGAAAGAGATCGGGGAAGATAGCTGCCTCCAAACAAGCCAGAGCACATAGCAGCCAAACGATGCATTCTGAAGAGCGTGTACCCGTGAAAGGTGCGGCCATGTTCCATCTCACGGGCGAGCCGATGCTACTGCTGGAGGCACTATTAGGGGATCTCAGGAGACTGCACGACCATGTGCTGTCGACTAAGAAAAGCCTACTAGCCTCAGAGGATCTAGGATATCCGACATACGCGGCTTGTGTGCCTGAGGGGAAGTGCTACGTCGAGACACGGCCCGCGGAGGTGTTCTTCCTGTGGTTTGACCATATCTTTGAGATGTTTCTGACAAGGCGGCTCGATTTTACAATCGTCCGCCTTTTTGCGCTACATATGAGCTCTGTCATGAACAGTGAAGAAGTCCCGCAAATCTGTGTGGCGGATCCATACTACATGCACGAGTCTTTCTTGAGTCTCGGCAACTTTGAGCGTGAAACTGCTAGGGACTATCTCCAAAACTTCATGGTACAGAATAAGGACCGGGAAATTGTCCTCGTGCCTTATCATCCAAAGTAAGTCAGTTTCGAACAACCCTTTCATACATTTCAATCATTCCTTCTCTCTCTATGGGGAATAATTTGAGGTGTCTTTTCCCCGCAGCAACGGGCGCGCCGTCCTTATCGTTCTTTATCCGCAAGTCTCCCACGCCGTGTATTTTGACCCTTCCAGAGACTACGAGAAAAAAGACTACACCCACATAATGAATATTCTAAATGATGCTCTCCAAGGCTTCAGCTTTAGAGGAGGCCACATGCAGATCAGGAAACAAAGGAACAAGAACATGGGTTTCGCGCATAAAACTAACTTCTCCTGCATCCATGTCCCAAAACCAAGCAAGAAGGATCGATTGTACATCCTCCATCTCATGATTCAGTTCAACACGGATCACTAAAAGCTTCGCATGAGAAGCAGAAATGATGATCATATCCACAAGTGGCTAGAATCTCATGGAGAAGCAGATTATAAACTTAGAGATGACTTCTTTCACATCCAAAGCGACATTGCGACGATCATCATGAAAGAAGTCGTCCATGAGAAGGGGATGTTCCACCACGGCCCTATATCGCGAGCTGACGTCCGAACTCGCATAGGCATGCAACGTCTAGACCTCACGCCGTTCAAGAAGCTAGGGTCCATCCTCGATGATATGGAAGGATGGAACTTCTAGTGATTTATGATGCCGATGATGATGATATGTGTCGGTTGAACTTGTATACTATTTGTAGCGATGCAACTTTGTGATGTCCATGATCCCTGCCAAACTTGCGTAACGCTACTTTGTTAGTTTGCGTACGATGACTTGCGTACCTCTAGTTAATTAATTTGCGTACTGTATGTTGCATCTAGTTGCTAACCCTTTCTTTTTCGGTGTTCTCTAGTATATTTTGTTGCATATATATGATTGTACATCCTCTTCATGAACATGCATCTCTAACAGGTACCTAGTTTCTTGATGGTGAGATGGAACTGCTATGTCGTGTACAAAGGGAAGGTTCCGGGGGTGTACAACGAGTGGCATGAGTGTCAGGCGCAAGTGAATGGGTTCTCGGACGCCAGCCATAAAGGCTTCAAAAGCAGACAAGAAGGAGAAGCTAGTTACTTGAGGTTCACGCTAGCGCGAGAGAGGACTCGTAACCGCCATCTCATGTACTGCATAGTTCCGCTCTCACTCATAGTGATAGCTCTTCTCACGTATACCTTTGTTTAGATGGATGACGTTGTAGTTGCAAGTATTCGAGACTTGCATGTATCGCTATTTTTGAGATGATGACAAGATACCACTTTGTGTTTGATGATGATTATGACGAGACTATTTGTATGTATATGCTATGATTACATTTGTGGTCTCGCAGGCATTTGTATGTGTATCATGATGACATTTGTATGTGCTAAAGATTCTTCTATAAAGCCTGTTCAAATACAAAACAAATATGCCGAAAAAAACAAAAACTACTAAAATTAGCAGTAGCGAGTGGAGAAAAGTTAGCAGCAGCGTGGTTGTAGCAGTAGCGCGCACAGGGGAAGCACGCTATAGCTATTGGCAGCAGCGAGGTTCCTTTAAGCGTGCTGCTGCAACACTTGTGTAGCAGTAGCGCGGGTGGACCAGCGCTACTGCTATACGTTAGCTGTAGCACCTTATTAGTAGCGCCGGCGCCCGCGCTACTAAAAGGCCGAAAACCCGCGTTGCTGCTAGGCTTTTCCCTAGTAGTGGCTCGACCCGGCAGAACCGGGGCACAAGCGCAGTAGTTCTCCTAGCGCTACCTTAGCCAATAGAGCGGGACGTAAGGTAACAAAACATAGGAGCCGGGCAAACCCAACATTTGACCAAAGACATGATTCGGAGCTGATGCATATAATGTTATAAGTTCGGGGTGCTGCACTTGTGAAAGTGTTTGGACTTTTCACACCATATTGTGGGTACGTAAGCCCCTGGTGCATTAGCCATACCAGAGTGTACGGTTGCATGGCGTCATTAATGAACACACACACACACACATATATATATAACAAAAATGCAATAATAGTCGTAATGTCATGCATTGTATATTAAAAAATTGCATTAAAGCAGAGTGATACAGATAGTGCAATAAGCAAAAGAGTAGGACTATGTCCCTTCCAAGGGCGAGCTGAGGAATGATATGAAATCTGTAATCAACCTGGGAATTCCGTAGTTGTCTACCTCCGCGGTTGCTGTATCATGTGTTCGGCAATAGAGCTGCCGAACAGTGTTTCCAGAGATTAAAGTCCTGAAAGAAAAAGACAAATAACCAAACGAGAAGCCCCTAGTGCGGTTTAGGCCGCGTTTTGGGGCGTGCCGCAGTTGTGCCCCCCCTCCCCACCTGTGCCCATGGTATTTTTAATGCGTAACTATGTACGCGCGACACGAATAACGCCGTTGGGCTGGGATTGGGGTGGCCGCTGTATTGCTACGCGAGCTCAGATCGCGCCAGGCGGTCTGTTTGCTGATTACACCGAGCGCGCTTGAAGGTGTCCGGGCTTTGAAACGCCGAACTGGTAGATTGCCTTGAGAGGCTGCTTTGCGCTTCTGCTGCAAGGGCCGCTGTGTGCTCCTCTGTTCGGAGAGAGCGCTCTGTGTTTCCATTGACTGTAATAACTCCGCGAGGTCCTGGCATCTTGAGCTTGAGGTATGCATAATGTGGTACCGCATTGAATCTAGCAAATGCGGTTCGTCCGAGCAGCACGTGATAACCACTGCGGAACAGGACTATATCGAAGATTAACTCTTCACTTCGGATGTTATCCTGGGATCCGAAGACCACTTCTGAAGATTAACTCTACACCTGGAATGACGCCCTTAAAGGTCGTTTTTGTGAGTTTGATCCTTGAGGGGTCTATACCCATTTTGCGCATTGTGTCCTGATAAAGCAGGTTCAGGCCGCTGCCGCCGTCCATAAGGACTCGAGTGAGGTTAAATCCGTCAATGATTGGGTCTAGGACCGGTGTGGTGAATCCGCCATGACGGATACTAGTGGGGTGGTCCCTGCGATCAAAGGTGATCGGACAGGAGGACCAAGGGTTGAACTTTGGGGCGACTGGCTCCAATGCATATACGTCACTAAGCGCACGCTTCCGCTCCCTCTTAGGGATGTGGGTTGCGTATATCATGTTCACCGTCCGCACTTGCGGGGGAAACCTCTTCTTTCCTGCAGTGTGCGGCTGCCGGGGTTCTTCCTCGTCATCGCTATGCGGCCCCTTGTCCTTGTTTTCGGTAATTAACTTGCCGGCTTGCTTGAACACCCAACAATCCCTGTTGGTGTGATTGGCTGGCTTATCTGGGGTGCCGTGTATTTGACACGGGTGATCGAGTATACGGTCCAAGCTGGACGGACCCGGCGTACTTTGTTTGAATGGCTTTTTCCGCTGACCGGGTTTAGAACCTTTGAATCCGGCATTTACTACCGTATCCTCAGTACTTTCGTTGTTAATGTGGCGCTTATGCTTGTTGCGATGTGACCTGCTATTACCATCCTTGGTATCTGAGGTACCATGGTTCTTTGATATGTTATTACTGCGAGCCAACCAGCTGTTTTCTCCCGCACAAAAGCGGGTCATGAGCGTCGTGAGAGCTGCCATAGATTTCGGCTTTTCCTGACCAAGGTGTCGGGCTAGCCACTCGTCTCGGATGTTGTGCTTGAAAGCTGTTAAGGCCTCCACATCCGGACAGTCGATGATTTGATTTTTCTTTGTGAGGAACCGAGTCCAGAATTGCCTGGCTGACTCTTCTGGCTGCTGAATTATGTGGCTCAAGTCATCGGTGTCTGGTGGTCGCACATAAGTGCCCTAAAACTTGTCAAGGAATGCGGCTTCCAGATCTACCCAACAGCTAATGGAGTCCGCTGGCAAGCTATTAAGCCAATGACGCACTGGTCCTTTGAGTTTTAGTGGGAGGTACTTGATGGCATGTAAGTCATCACCGCGGGCCATGTGGATGTGGAGGAGGAAGTCCTCAATCCATACTGCGGGATTTGTTATGTCGTTGTATGAGTCAATGTTTACAGGTTTGAAACCTTCTGGGAATTGATGTTCCATTACTTCGTCTGTGAATCATAAGGGGTGTGCGGCGCCTCTGTATTGGGCTATATCACGACGCAGCTCGAATGGGTCCTGCCCGCTGTGTTCGGCCCGGCCGGATTTTCTTTTACTGTATCCGGCGTGACGTTTACCATCTCGTAGAGTGGTGCGCCCTCGTGATCCATACATCGATCTTGAGTGCTTTGCTTTGTCCTCCCATATGTCTAGCAGGTCTGGCGTATCTCCCCATGCTTTTTTATTTGGATGGCGTTGGGGTGGAGGCTAAACTTTTGGCTGGAATGACTCTCTATCGCGGCCACGAGCTGGCCGATCAGCCGTATCATATGCTTCTTTCTATAGTCGGGGTAGTAACCTGTGCCTTGGGTAACTCTTGGAGGGACGCTCGAGTTTATATTTCTCGGCCGCGAGGACTTCAGTCCATTTGTCAGCTAGCAGATCTTGATCAGCTTGAAGCTGCTGCTGCTTTTTCTTCAGGCTATTTGCCGTGGCCATAAGCCTGCGCTTGAAATGCTCTGGTTCGACGGGATCCTCTGGTACGGCAAATTCATCGTCGCCGAGGCTTGCCTGGTCTTCGGAGGGGGGCATGTACTTGTCATCCTCCTCCTCTCCGCCAGCCGCTCTCTCAGGAGAGCTGGCTCCTTCATCCTCCTGCTCTAAATCTTGCTGGAGGGGATTGTTGTTGTCTTCTACACTATCCGGAGTGTTATTATCTCCTGTGCCGGTATCACCACTTTTGCTTTGGCGGGACTTAGAGTGGCGCTGCTGACGTCGACGCTTGGGTTGCTTATTGGAGGGGTCATCCTCCACTATCTCATCGCCATTGCCTTCATTGGGTGTATCCACCATGTATATGTCATACGACGAGGTGGCTTTCCAGTGCCCTATAGGTGCTGGTTCATGTTCGTCTCCTACATCGTCGTCCATACCGTCGATGTCTTCGGAGTCGAAGTCGAGCATGTCGGTTAAATCATCGACAGTGGCTACAAAGTGGGTGGTGGGTGGGCGTCGAATTTCTTCGTTGTCCGCATCCCAATCCTGTTGGACATAATCCGGCCAGGGCTCTCCTGACAAAGAGAGAGATCTTAGTGAATTCAGAATGTCGCCGAAGGGTGAGTGCTGAAAGATATCCGCGGCGGTGAATTCCATAATTGGCGCCCAATCGTATTCGATTGGCAGGGGCGCAGATGGTTCGGGGTCTGGAAGAGAGTCCGGCACCTTGGAATCACTGGCCGCGCAGAGGATTATGCTGGTGTTTGGCTCGATCACCGTCGAGACTGCAGCCCCTGAGGCGGTGTCTAGCCACCCGTCCTCAATCGGCGCAGTTGGCTCCGAGCTAAGGGTCGGAGCTGATGCGGGCGCGACCTCTGGGGTACCGTCCGGTGGCAGAGCTAGGTCATACCCATCGTGATAGTGTGGCGCGCCCGGCTGTGGCTCGAATCCCTCGAAGATCAAGTCCCCACGGATGTTGGTTGTGTAATTCAAACTTCCAAATCAGACCTGATGGCCAGGGGCGTAGCTTTCAATCTGCTCCAGATGGCCAAGCGAATTAGCCCGCAGTGCAAAGCCGCCGAATACGAAGATCTGTTCGGGGAGAAAAGTCTCACCCTAGACTGCATTGCTATCGATGATAGTAGGAGACATCAAGCCTAACAACGACGACACAGAGGAACTCTCAATGAAGCACCAATGTCGGTGTCAAAACCGACGGATCTCGGGTAGGGGGTCCCGAACTGTGCGTCTAGGCCGGATGGTAACAGGAGGCAAGGGACACGAAGTTTTACCTAGGCTCGGGCCCTCTTGATGGAGGTAAAACCCTACGTCATGCTTGATTAATATTGATGATATGGGTGTTACAAGAGTAGATCTACCACGAGATCAGAGAGGCTAAACCCTAGAAGCTAGCCTATGGTATGATTGTATGTTGTGATTGTTTTCCTACGGACTAAAACCCTTCGGTTTATATAGACACCAGAGAGGGTTAGGGTTACACAAGGTCGGTTACAAAGGAGGAGATATCCATATATGTATTGCCTAGCTTGCCTTCCACGCCAAGTAGAGTCTCATCCAGACACGAGACGAAGTCTTCAATCTTGTATCTTCATAGTCTAACAGTCTGGCCAATGGAGATAGTCCGGCTGTCCGGAGACCCCCTAATCCAGGACTCCCTCAGGCTTCATCAACTTTCTTGGGTTCAGATATTGAGACAAATGCAAAGTGTCCACAAAATTTGCTAGTTGTGCTGCCCTTGAACAAGTGAGTGGACCAGGTGCATTGATGCTATCAATTATTTTCTCAATCTGTACTTCATTTGCAACACGAGGATGAGCAGGACGAAGATTTTGCTCTAGCTGATCATTTTCATCGTTGGAAGGATTGTCTTCAGGCTGAGCATTGTCTTCAGGTTGATCAGTTGCAGAGATGATGAGTTCCTCTTCAGGCTGAGCTTCAGACGGTATGATTTCTCTAGTTCCCATAAGCTTGATGGATTCACTAGATGGAACTTCATCTAGCACATTTGGAAGGTGCTCTCTTTGCGAGCCGTTAGTCTCATCAAACCGCACATCTACAGTTATAACCACTTTATAGTGAAAGAGGTTGAAGAATCTGTAGGAGTGCGAATCCATTCCGTATCCAAGCATAAATCCTTCATTTGCTTTCGGTGCAAATTTTGAAGTGTGATGTGGATCCTAGCACCTAGCACCGAATACTCTGAAGTAACTAACATTTGGCTTCTTACCAATGAGGAGCTCATAGGATGTTTTGTTCAGAAGCTTGTGAAGATAAACATGGTTGATAATATGGCATGCAATATCAATGGATTTAGGCCAGAACTTTCTTGGAGTATTGTATTCATCGAGCATCGTCCGGGCCATCTCAATAAGTGTTCTGTTCTTGTGTTCCACGACGCCATTCTACTGCAGCGTGTATGGAGCTGAGAACTCATGAGTGATGCCCAAAGTATCAAGGTAAGTGTCGAGGCCGGTGTTCTTGAATTCAGTGCCATTGTCACTTCTGATGTGCTTGATCTTGACGCTATAGTTGTTCATGGCTCGATTGGCGAAGCGTTTGAAGACATCCTGCACTTCAGTCTTGTAGGGGATTATATGCACCCAAGTATATCTTGAATAATCATCAACAATGACGAAGCCATAGAGACAAACGGTAGTAGTAAGACTTGAGTGGTGAGTGGGACCAAAGAGGTCCATGTGTAGCAGTTCGAAGGGTTGAGTCGTTTTCATGATTGTCTTCGAGGGATGCTTGGCCCTCGTCATCTTTCCAGCTTCACATGCACCGCATAAGTGATCCTTCTTGAACTTGACGCCCTCGATGCCTATGATATGCTTCTTCTTTGCAAGAGTGTGCAAGTTCCTCATGCTAGCTTTTGCTAGAAGACAGACGGCAAGCTGTGGTCCTGCTGAGAAATCTACCACATACAAATCATCTTTCCGATACACTTCAGAGACTAGAGACTTGTCAGATTCCATTAGAACAAGGCAACGATATTTTCCAAATATCAAAATCATGTTTAAATCGCAAAGCATTGAGATAGACATTAAGTTGAAACCAAGGGATTCAACAAGCATTACTTTATCCATGTGTTGATCCTTTGAGATTGCAACTCTACCTAGACCCAATACCTTGCTTTTACCAGTATCAGCAAATGTGATGTGACTCTTGTCAGACGGACGTAAACTTCAGTCCATGAGAAGACTTCGCTTGCCAGTGATGTGATTAGTACATCCACTATCAATAATCCATTCTGAAGCAGCTGGTGTCATACCCTACAATGCAGTTAGGAGGATAGGCTTCATGAAGAGAATTGTGAAGCATAAACATTTGACGAGCAAGTGGATTCTGAAAGCTTAGATCAAGGTTACGACTGATAGGGCAAGTAGCAAGCGACTCGGAAACAAAATACATAATAATACCATTTGGGCATTTGATCTTGCGCCCTACAAGATGTTTAAGGTCCCCAGCAATAGCTTCAAACGAATTTGATTTTTGGCTGGAGACCCTTCCCTGCAAAAGAGAGTTAAGCTTTCTTAGCCACCCACATCTTCAAGGGTAGCTTCGAAGCAATGAGTCTAAGTGCAGCATCTGAGAACTTTGGCTTTGGAGCCCTAGCAAATAGTCTTGCAGGAGGACAATAGTACTCATAAGAATAAGCAGAGTAGTTCCTGGTCATATGAACATGGCGGTTTGATGACACGCACTCATACTCATAGGCCTGAGTATGGTTTCCCTGCAAAACATTTGTGTTAGTGCAACTCAGGTGAGTCCTCTGTCTGCATGAAGCCTTTGGACCATATGAAGTCAGTGGTCTGTGGTTTGTCTTCTTCACTTGTGGTGTCATGACGAAGGTAGACTAAACTAAGCAAGCCATAGTCAAGTATTCAATGAAGTGAAAGCACAATGACTAATAGCAGCTAGGCAGTATAGATCAGGTAGGAAGATAGTGTGAAGCCAATCAGAACAATCAGTTACTCAGTGAAGACAAAAGATAATGCAATCATACAATGACTTCACCAGGGCCAACATTAAGTAAAGGAATGGGAAGGACGGAACCAGTGACTCGTTGAAGACAATGATTTGTTGGACCAGTTCCAGTTGCTGTGACAATTATACGTCTGGTTAGGGAGGCTGAGATTCAACTCAGAAGATCGTGTCTTCACCTTATTCCCCTTGAGCTAAGGACACCCAATCCTCGCCCAATCACTCTGGTAAGTCTTCAAGGTAGACTCCCAAACCTTCATAGACTTCGTTCACCGGCGATCCACAATGACTCTTGGATGCTCAGAACGCGACGCCTAACCGGCTGGAGGATTCACAATCCTCAAGTGTAATAAGTCTTCAGATCACACAGACAGGAAGACTTCAGTGATGCCTAACACTCTTTGGCTCTGGGTGGTTAGGGCTTTATCCTCGCAAGGAATTCTCTCTCAAAGGCTTCGAGGTGGGTTGCTCTCAAATGACAAAAGCCGTACACTAACTCTGAGCAGCCAACCATTTATGGTTGTAGGGGGTGGGCTATTTATAGCCACTAGGCAACCCGACCTGATTTGTCCGAAATGACCCTGGGTCACTAAGGAACTGACACATGTTCCAACGGTCAGATTTCAAACACATGCGGCAACTTTACTTGGGCTACAAGCAAAGCTGACTCATCCAGCTCTGGATAAGATTTGCTCTCATTGTCTTCGCTCGAAGACATAGGATTTTGGTTGAGCATCACTTCAGTCACTCTGACTTTGTTCACTTGGACACCACTTAACAGTACGGTGGTTCCTATGACTCAACAAAGAAGAAAAGGAGACAACGAAACAACTAAGTCTTCGCGCCCCATAGTCTTCACGCAATGTCTTCTCTTGTCATAGTCTTCAATGTGAATATCTTCACATACCACCATTGTCTTCAATGTCTTCGTACATTTTAGGGGTCATCTTCGGTAGATAAACCGAATCAATGAGGGACTACTACCTGTGTTATCTTGTAATTCTCACAAACACATTAGTCCCTCAACCATGTTTGTCGTCAATACTCCAAAACCAACTAGGGGTGGCACTAGATGCACTTACAGTACCGCTCAGGTTTCCAGTAAGAGCCATCAGCATTCATTTTCCTTTCGAACCCAACACCCTCTTTCCTAGGGTTTCAGTTCAGGATCTGCCTTTTGAGGACATCACATAGTGTCTGATGCCCTTTGAGATTTTTATACATCCCTATTTCAAGCAATGTCTTCAACCTAGCATTTTCATCAGCAATAGCAGTGGTATCCTCAGTAGAGGGGTTAGTTACCACATCAACAGTTGAAGATATTGCAATAGTAGCGGCAGTAGAACATCCAGCAACAGAAGTAGTGTTGTCACGCTCAATGCATTTAAGACATGGTGGTTTAAAGCTTTCCTGAGTGGAACTGATCTGTTTGGCGCGAAGTGACTCGTTTTCCTTTTGAAGATCTTCATGAGCCGCTCTCAATTTCTCAAGATCATGCTTCCTTTGAAGATAATCATAGGAAAGCTTTTCATGAGTTATTGAGAGTGTTTCATGATGACTTTCAAGTTCCTCATACTTAGCATGAAGATTTTTTATGTCTTCAATTAAGGACTGAGATCGAGTCATTTCAGCGTCTAACAGGTCATCACTTTTGTCTAACAGTTTTTGAATATGTTCCATAGCTTTCTGTTGTTCAGTTGCAATTTTAGCAAGTGTTTTGTAGCTGGGTTTGGAACCACAATTAGAGTCATCTTCACTGGATGTTTGATAGTGAGTAGTGCGTGTGTTTACCTTGGCACCGCGTGCCATGAAGTAGTAGGTGGGAGCGGAGTAGTCCTTGTCATTTGCATTGGCGTCGGTGATGAAGTCATTGTCTTCAGTGTTGAAGATGGACTTGGCAACCTATGTTGTAGCCAGACTTGCAACGCCAGAATCGGACTCCTCCTCAAACTCCACCTCCGCCTCCTCAGAAGTGGACTCCTCCTCTGAATCCATTTCCTTGCCAACAAACGCACGAGCCTTGCCATATGAGCTCTTCTTGTGTGATGAAGACTTTGAGGAAGACTTGGTAGAAGACTTTGCGTATTTCTTCTTCTTCTTTTCGTCAGAATCATACTCCTTGCTCTTCTTCTTCTTCTTGTTCTCATTGTCCCACTGCGGACACTCAGAGATGTAGTGGCCAGGTTTCTTGCACTTGTGGCATGTTCTCTTCTTGTTGTCATGAGCAGAAGCTTCATCATTCCTTGAGCTTGATCGTGAAGACTTTCTGAAGGCTTCCTTATTGGTGAATTTTTGGAATTTCTTCACAAGCATAGCAAGCTCCTTTCCAATGTCTTCAGGATCATCAGAACTGCTATCAAATTTTTCTTCAGATGAGGAGACAGCTTTTGCCTTCAAGGCACGAGTTCGCCCATAGTTGGGACCGTAGATGTCTCTTTTCTCAGATAGCTGAAACTCATGTGTGTTGAGCCTTTCAAGTATGTCAGACGGATTGAGTGTCTTGAAGTCAGGGCGTTCTTGAATCATCAGGGCTAGGGTGTCAAACGAGTTATCAAGTGATATCAGGAGTGTCTTGACGACTTCATGCTTGGTGATCTAAGTAGCGCCGAGGGCTTGAAGCTCATTTGTGATGTCAGTGAGTTGATCAAACATGAGCTGAACATTCTCATTGTCGTTTCTCTTGAAGCGGTTGAAGAGGTTGCGAAGGACACTGATTCTTTGATCTCAATGGGTTGAGACGCTTTCGTTGACCTTGGAGAGCCAGTCCCAGACTAGCTTAGATGTTTCCAGAGCACTCACACGGCCATACTGTCCTTTGGTCAGATGACCACAAATGATGTTCTTGGCCGTGGAGTCCAGTTGAACGAACTTCTTGACATCAGCAGCGGTGACACCTTCACCAGCCTTGGGGACGCCATTCTTGACGACATACCAGAGGTCGACATCAATGGCTTGAAGATGCATGCGCATCTTATTCTTCCAGTAGGGATATTCAGTTCCATCAAAGACTGGGCACGCAGCGGAGACTTTGATTATCCCTGCAGTCGACATAGCTAAAACTCCAGGTGGTTAAACTGAACCACACAGAACAAGGGAGTACCTTGCTCTGATACCAATTGAAAGTGCTAGTGATCGACTAGAGGGGGGTGAATAGGCGATTTTTACAAAAGTCTTCAAAACATGGAAGTTTTGAAGACAAACGATAGAAATAAACCTATTACCAGGCAGCAGAAGGTAGACTATACTAAGCAAGCCATAGTCAAGTATTCAATGAAGTGAAAGCACAAAGACTAATAGCAGCCAGGCAGTATAGATTAGGATGGAAGATAGTATGAAGCCAATGAGAACAAGTAGTCACACAGTGAAGACAAATAACTAATGCAAACAAGCAATGACTTCACAAGGACCAATCAGCACATAAAGGGATGGGGAGGATGGAACCATTGGCTCGTTGAAGACAATGATTTGTTGGACCAGTTCCAGTTGCTATGACAACTGTACGTCTGGTTAGGGAGGCTGAGATTCAACTCAGAAGACTGTGTCTTCACCTTATTCTCCTTGAGCTAAGGACACCCAGTCCTCGCCCAATCACTCTGGTTAGTCTTCAAGGTAGACTTCCAAACCTTCACAGACTTCGTTCATCGGCGATCGACAATGACTCTTGGATGCTCAGAACACGACGCCTAACCGGCTGGACGATTCATAGTCCTCAAGTGTAATAAGTCTTCAGATCACACAGACAGGAAGACTTCAGTGATGCCTAACACTCTTTGGCTCTGGGTGTTTAGGGCTTTGTCAACGCAAGGAATTCTCTCTCAAAGGCTTCGAGGTGGGTTGCTCTCAAACGACAAAAGTCGTATACTAACTCTGAGCAGACAACCGTTTATGGTTGTAGGGGGTGGGCTATTTATAGCCACTAGGAAACCCGACCTGATTTGTCCGAAATGACCCTGGGTCACTAAGGAACTGACACGTGTTCCAACGATCAGATTTCAAACACACACGGCAGCTTCACTTGGGCTACAAGCAAAGCTGACTTATCTGGCTCTGGATAAGATTTTCTCTCATTGTCTTCGCTCAAAGACATAGGATTTTGGTTAAGCATCACTTCGGTCATTCTGACTGGTTCTCTTGGACCCCACTTAACAGTACGGTGGTTCCTATGACTCAACAAAGAAGGAAAAGAACGACGAAACAACTAAGTCTTCGCGCTCCATAGTCTTCACGCGATGTCTTCTTTTGTCATAGTCTTCAATGTGAATGTATTCACATACCACCTTTGACTTCAATGTCTTCATACATTTTTAGGGGTCATCTCTAGTAGGAAAACCGAATCAATGAGGGACTTCTACCTGTGTTATCCTGCAATTCTCACAAACACATTAGTCCCTCAACCAGGTTTGTCGTTAATACTCCAAAACCAACTAGGGGTGGCACTAGATGCACTTACAATCTCCCCCTTTTTGGTGATTGATGACAAACTGGTTGAAGTTTTCAATGGGGAATAAAATATGTGAAATTGTAAAGGATAGGGTATTGTCTTCATAAGTGGCAAAGGCTCCCCCCTGAAGATGTGCATATAAGTAATTTGCTCTTGGAATGCAAATGCACACGACATGTTATACTTGTGGAGATCCTCTTCAACTTATGATGACAATTCATCATGCATGATTTGATGTAACGAAGATAATGACATGCATAATGAAAAATGGACGTCTAAAAAATGACCTAAGTGCGGAATTTATCATCGCACATGCGGAATTTATCATCGCATCACAGAGTAGCAAATAAGTAGCAAACGACCATTGAGTTTAAGTGTTACAACTCAAAGAACCAAATGTATCGAAAAGCAAGAGTTGTAAGCACTTGGCAAAAGTAGCAAAAGGTAAAGCAACCACCCATATGGACCCGCTTGAAGACTATCAACTCATATGCTTCTCCCCCTTTTGTTAGTAAGGAACAAAAAGGTTTGAAGACATAGAGCGCCAACTCGTTCCCATGAGGTGCAGGCGAGGCAGCAGGGTCGTCGTTGAGGTCCGGTGGTGCAGAAGAACTTGGTGCAGTGTCGACACGCGCTGAAGTTGGAGAAGGTGAATTTGCATCATCTTGGTCATCGATGACTCTGGCATTCACTGTCTTAGCTGAGGACGAATAGTCAGAGTCTTCAAGTGAGGGAGTCCGACGCAAGTGAGCATTCCTTGGAGGAGTTGAGTCAAACTTGAATCTTTCGGTGAAGCCATCGTCCTGTAGATCAGCTTCAGCACTAAGCAATGTCAAACTCTTCCACGACATCCGACAGGTTTCATGAGTGACAAACGCATTCTTGGTGGCAAGATTGCGAATGCGGTTGACATCCACCAAGAGCCTTTGCATCTGACGCTTGAGCCAGTTGTGATGCTTGTCCTGTTTCTGGTGGAGCATGACGAGAAGCTCTCGGTCATTGAGAACACGAGACCTTATTCCACTTTGAGCAATGGTGCTTCCAGTGGTGTCAGTTTGAGCGCGAGGGGCACGTGTGTTGCCAGCCAAGGGATAAACACGCGAGACTGCCTGAACTCCTTCAATGGGCTGGGTGAAGCTTTGGTGATCAGCATTGTGAAGATAAATGGGATCCTTAGCAGGCTCTGGGTAAATAGCTTCAACAGACAGATCAACCTCCGGCAAGAAGACAAGATGATTGCGCGCAAACGGCTGATAGTTGATGGCAGAGTGAAGCTTGCTAAGGCGCATTACCCATGGAGCATAGAACTTCAGACCAAAAATGTCGGAGCCAGATGCAGCCAACTTCCTGATGAAGAAGTCTTGAGCATTAAAGCTGATGCCATTGAAGATATAGAAAACCAAAGTCTTCATTGCTCCTTCAAGCTTCGCTGCAGATGAATGTCCTTTGATGGGCCATAGAGTTTTTCTGATGATATGCTAAATGGTGCGAGGCAGATACTCTAGGTCTTCAACAAAGAATTCAGAAGGGTAGTCAGCGTCATGAGGCAAAGGCTTCATCATGCTCAACATTTGGTTCATGTTGGGTTCTGGCTTCTGAAAAATTCTCTCCAAAGCATTCTGGTGTTGTTGACAACCTGGATCATAGTATTCACCAGGAGTGGGCAGGCCTGTGAGCTCAATGATATCAAGAGCTTTGGCTTCATGATGGACATTGCCTGTCATCCACTCAAGGACCTAAGTCTTTGGATCCCTGTTGTAGCCTCGAATGTGAAGAGTTGCATATAACTGTAGCAGAAGCTCTTCATTCCAGTGTTCCTTATCTGTGACAAACTGCAGAAGTCCAGCGTCTCTGAAGCAATCCAACACTTCTTCAAGGCAGGGCAGGCCATATATAGGTTCAGCGTCGAGACTCATATGTGGAAATATGCGCCCTTGATTGTATAAGACGCAGGAATAGTAGCTACCACTACTAGAAAAAGGGCTATAGATGGGATTGACACTAATGGCGCACCAGACAAGCGGTGCACCATTAGTATATACTAATGGCGCACCACCTTCTGATACGCCATTCGAGTTGAAACTACTAATGGCGCACCTGGCCCAGGGTGCGCCATTAGTATCAATTTTTTTTAACTAGCGCTCCTGTCCAAACATACTAATGGCGCATCCAGACACAGTGCGCCATTACTAGTTGTAACAAGATAGCAACAAGATATTTTGGACAGCCTCTCCTACCCACACTCACTTTCTCCCCACTTCATTCTCTCCACCTCCTCCTTGTCTCGGGTGCCTCCTCTTTTTCACCTCATTTCCACCATAGATTCATTCAATTTAAGTGGTTAAATTACCTTGTTTTGATAGGTAAGTAAGGGGGGAAGCTATATTTATGTTGTTCTCCCTACAACAATGTGCACATGCACTTTTTATGGCCTAGCTAGATCTATGTATGTTCGTGGTGTTGCATATGTTTGTGGTGTTGCATATGTGTTTGTGTTTAGAGGTGTACCGGTATTTGAAATGTGATAGTTGCCAATATTTTGCCGGAATGTTGATTCATTTCCGTTTCGGCGAAAATTTTGGCATTAAGCATTCTTTTTGGTCCTATTTTTAGGGAAAGTCATGCCAAATTTTTTCTTGGTTCTAAAATATCGTTTTGCTCTACCCCGCAGGCGACCATGGTCCGCATGATGACCGAAGGCATCGTGAATAGGTTTTTGAGGTCCGCGAAGGCCGAGATGCTTCAAAAGAACGAGACGGAGATAAGATGTCCGTGTCGAAGATGCAAGCTGAAGAGCCTTATTGCGGACCCGGAATCCGGGCAGGTGCGGGACCACCTGCTCTTGCGTGGTTTCATGGATGGCTATCGGTGGCAAGGTGATGAAGATGACTACGAAGTCGTCCATGGGGGTCGGGCAAGAAATGAGGAAGGGCAGCAAGACAACTACCACGGCTCGGGCGGGCGAGAAGACGAAGAATCCCCAAGAGATGATCACGACGGTGATGCTGTACACAGTCATCATGTAGAAGATGCAGGACATGATGATGAGGAAGATGCCGGAGCAGACGACGAGCATGATCATGAAGATGATGATGCCGGCGGAGCAGATGACGCTGGACCATCGATGGGCTGGGTGTAGGACTCTCATATTCAAGAGCTGCTTCTCAAGCAGACGGATAACGCAAGAGTTGCCGCCCGAGAGAAAGCCAAGATGGATCAACTTGAGTTAGACGCGGTTACTCCATTGTATGAAGGATGCAGGCCCAAGGATACCCGCCTGAAAGTAACGCTCATGGCTCTGGAGACGAAGGTAAAACACAAAATGACCGACGCATGCTTCGACGAGAACATGTCATTCTGGCACGAACATCTTCCCTAGGGGAACAAGTGACCGACCAGTTTGGAGGAGGCGAAGAAAATCGTGTGTCCTCTGGATTTACCGCACGTGAAATACCATGTGTGCATGAACAATTGCATCATTTATCGGGACGAGCACGCGGAGTCTACCATATGTCCGGTGTGCAGCGTCACTCGATACAAGAAGAGGAAGAAAGCTCCTCGAAAAGTGGTGTGGTACTTTCCGATCACTCCTCGTCTGCAGCGGTATTTCGTGGACCCTAATGTAGCAAAGCTCCTGCATTGGCACGCGGATAGGGAGGAGAAGAAGCGAGAAGATGACGCAAAGTATGCGAGCCAGTGGCAAGCGTTGAACTTCGAAGACCTAGAATTTGGGAACGATCCAGGGAACATCGTGCTGGGCGCGAGCACCGATGGAGTCAATCCGTTTGGCAGCCAGAGAAGCACACATAGCACCTGGCCTGTGTTTGTGTGGATGTACAACCTTCCCCCCTGGTTGTGCATGAAGAGGAAGTACATTCACATGAGTATGCTAATTGAAGGACCGAAACAACCAGGGAACGACATAAATCTGTATCTGGGGCTGCTGAAAGAGGAGCTTGACACGCTGTGGAAAACGCTAGCCAATACGTGGGACGCCGCAGAGAAAGAATATTTCCCTATGAGAGCCGCGCTGCTCACGACGGTGCACGACTATCTCGGTTACGGATATGTCGCTGGGCAGGTGGTCCACGGATATTCTGGATGCGTCAGGTGCATGGATGACACAACGTATCGCCAGCTAGATAGAGATCCCGGGTCTTCAAAAACCGTGTTCATGGGACATCGAAGGTGGCTTCACGACGATGACCTGTGGAGAAAACGCAAGGATCTATTCGATGGTGAAACCAAACCCCGAGGACGCCCGCGTACGAGGAGCAGCGAGGAAATAGATGAGCTGTTGAAAAATTGGAAAGACTGCCCACTGCCGGGAAGGAAGCAAAAGGCGCCAGAGCCGGGAAAGAAGTGAAAGGCGCCAGAGCCGCTGCTGAAGGTATGGAAAACGAGGTCTGTTTTCTGGGACTTGTCGTACTGGAAGATCCACCGTGTGCCTCACAGCCTTGATGTCATGCATATCACGAAGAACGTGTGCGAGAGTGTGCTTGGTACCCTGCTCAACATGCCAGAGAGGACCAAAGATGGGCCGAAAGCAAGGGCAGACTTGAAACCAATGGGCATCAGGCAGGAGCTTCACGCTATATATGATGATGATGATGAGGCGAAGCAGGACACAGAAAGTCGTCGCAAAGGCAAAAAGGCCAAGAAGACCGGAAATGACTACCCTCCCGCGTGCTTCACTCTAAGTCAGGAGGAGATCGAGCAGTTTTTCACCTGCCTCGTAGGAGTAAAACTTCCTTACGGTTACGCGGGGAAGATAAGCAGATACCTAGACCCAGCGAAGCAGAAGTTCAGCGGGATGAAGTCTCACGACTGTAACGTGCTGATGACGCAGATACTTCCAGTTGCAATCTGTGGGATCATGGACGCGCACGTCTGTGAAAACCTATTTGGCCTATGCAACTTTTTCGACGTCATCTCTCGGAAGTCTGTTGGCGTGAGGCAACTCAGAAGGCTACAGGAAGAGATCGTGGTGATACTATGCGAGCTTGAGATGTACTTCCCGCCCGCATTCTTCGACGTTATGGTGCATCTGCTGGTCCATATCGTGGACGATATCATCCAACTCGGGCCAACGTTCCTGCACAGCATGATGCCGTTCGAAAGGATGAATGGTGTCATCAAAGGATACGTTCGCAACATGTCACGTCCAGAGGGAAGCATAGCCAGGGGCTTTCTGACCGAAGAGTGCATCTCCTACTGCACGAATTATCTAGGCATCGAGAACCCCGTTGGTCTGCCCGTCAACAGGCACCTCGGCAGGCTCGCTGGATGGGGTCACCGTGAGGGTCGCCGCGAAATGCATGTCGACTTCGAGGGTCGACTCGCCGACTTTGAAAGAGAAAACCTAGTCGTGCTACAACACATAGACGTGGTCGATCCTTGGGTGGTAGAGCACAAAACCTTTATTAAGAAGACGTACAATGACCGAGGCCAACAGAGGACGGACGGAGATATACTCAAAGAGCACAACTCATGTATCACGCGTTGGTTCAAGCAGAAGCTTCTGTCGTACCCTTTACATGAGTATTCTTCCGCGGAAGAACAACTCATATTCGCCTTGTCACAGGGCGCCGAGCACAACCTGATGACCTATGAGGCGTACGATATCAACGGCTACACATTCTACACCGAGGCCAAGGACATGAAGAGCGATGGTTATCAGAACTCCGGGGTAACGATGGAATCCTACACGGGTAACGACAAGGACAGATACTACGGAAGGATCAAGGAGATCTGGGAGCTGAGCTACGCTGGAGAGAAGGTCCCGATGTTCCTTGTCAGATGGGCGAAGAGCGTCCTAAAAGAAGACCGGTATTTCACCACCATGGTTATACCCGAAGCCAAATCCAAGACCGCGGGCACAAATGTCACCGCGAAAAATGAGCCATGGGTACTGGCTTCCCAAGTGGACCAATGCTTCTTCATCACCGACCTGTCAAAGCCCAGTCGTGTTGTCGTGAGGAGAGGCAAAAGGAAGATCATCGGAATGGATGGAGTAGACAATGAGCAAGACTTCGACAAGTATGGCGACCCGAGGATCGAACATGACGACGATGATGAAGTAGCAGCATACACCACAAGAAGAAGCAGGACCACCCTACCTAAAGGACGTCCGTTCCCCAGAAGAACTCCATTTGCGAAAAAGAAGGGCAAGAAGATTGTGAACAGATAGCTAGCTAAGATCGATTGTATTTAAATCGTAGCCTTCATTTCTCGATTGTATTTCATGGGCACTTTTTGAACTATCATGAATATTTTTAAATTTCATGGACACTCGATCTCGATCCCCCTCCATCTCGATCGCTATCCCACCTCACCAGATCCGGTCCCCCTCGCCGC